>NW_017276302.1:171021-172654 GCF_001594065.2 Cyphomyrmex costatus | reverse complement strand
ATATGACAGAGATTGGTACAGGCCTTTCCTTTCAATAAATCTAAAATTATAATTCAGTACAAAGGATCAGTTCTTTTATAATTATGTGAAAAATAGAGAGAATAAATTAATAGAGATTCTAAAATTATCTGATACAATATTAATTCCAATCATTTCAGATATGTGTAGAATTTCAATTAATTCGTTTTTTCAGTTCTTTATATAATATAATTGTAAAAGAACTGATTCTTTGTACTGTCCTTTTTTTTAGATTGAAAGAAAAGGCCTGTTATGATTTTTACAAAACAGTAGGAAGTGAATTTTGAATCTTCCCGATTTAATGTAACGTCTGACGTGATTGCTGACCTGATATCTCTTTGTTACGTTCACACATTTTAAAGTCACCAAGCACGCTTCTAATTCATGGAATTACCGTGAAATTATTAAGGGGTTAAACCTAGCCGACAGCCAAAAATTTGAAGGTTTTTTGGGAATTTTTTATGACTTCCCTAATTAAGCGATCAATTTGAAATTTTCAGGGCTTATTGTACATATCTTTAAGTGCAAACACGAATTTTTTTATTGATTTTTGATACAAAATGGCTGCTTGGCAGGTTGCAACAAATAGACGTGATTTTTTTAGGCGTCCCGCGGCAAGCAGTAGAAGTGTCCAATCTTCATGTTTGGAACAAAATAAAAAATTTTTTTATAATCTACACTAGTATAGCTACTGAAGTACACACGATTATTAAGAAATATTGAATTTTGAAAATTTGGTAGCAGTTTAAAAAAAAATCGATTTTCTTGACTAAAATCGCGACCTTATTTGTTTATAAAAACCGTAATTGTTTACCAATCTTAAAAATCGTGTGTACTTCAGTGGATAATCTATCTAAGAAGCTACAGTGAAAATTTCAAATCAATCGGATAAAAATTACTCGAGTTCTACTGCTTGCCGTGTTTGAAAACATGGTTTCGAGAAAAACGCGTTTAAAGTTCGACAATGTGTTTTGTATGTGAAATTTTTAAGATACGAGCTTGCCAATTTTTTTACCTTTATTCTGCTATCCCAGCACCATATAATTGGCCTTCTGCGTCGACATCAAGCTTCTCCAGTGTCTCATTTAGAAACTATTTTTGTCCCGACAATCCGTCGGTAATAGGTAAAAGAGGCGAGATGCGTTTCGAACGTCAATTTGTCATTTTCACGCGTTCGGAGTTGCTCCGAAAATTCGCCTATTACGGGTATTAAAAAAATTTTTTCAGCAATAATTCCTCTTGGACATCATTTTAAATACATATACACGTGATTTAAGTCAATAAAAATTTTTTGCCCAAAAAAAAAAATTCGGCTAGGTTTAACCCCTTAAAAGATCTCTTCGATATCGTATTAGATAAGTTTTCTAATATTTGTCCTCTCTTTTCTCTACATAATTAAAAAAGAACTAATTCTATATACTGTATTTTATTTTCAGATTTATTGAAAGAAAAGGCCTGAATCCAATCTGTCTGTATAATACACCTTTATATTTGATAGTTATCTCAATATTATTCTATGAAATAATTTATTATTTATCAGGTCTTTGTTGCAACTCAGTATTATTCTATAAAATAATTTATTATTTATCATCTATTTTTTACAATATCTTTACAA
>NW_017276302.1:156142-169782 GCF_001594065.2 Cyphomyrmex costatus | reverse complement strand
TTAACTTGGCGCCGACTATTGATATCAAATCTTTTATACAAATGATACATGTCATTAGAATTAATTAAATAAGGATAATATCACGTAGGTTTTTAAAGATGGTTCTACTAAACAGCAAATGTGATTGGTCAGTTTCACAGTCGATTAAGTAATTGACGTTGGTGAAACTGGCCCAAACGGTTTTTTGTCCAGCAACACCCACTCTTAGCGCTTTTTCTACCTTTTTTTTTAAAAAGGTAAGCTTATATGGTATATACATACAAAAGATACATGTCATTAGAATTAAATAAGTGTATAAGGATGGTACCTCTTAGATCTTTAGAGATAGAATTTTTGAAGACTAGTTAATTAAACGATATATTTTATGGGAAAAATCCATATTATATGATTTAGATGACATCGTCATTTACGGACCAAGCTTAGAAGAACATAACAGACGATTAATCGACGTACTTAAAAGATTACGAAAAAATACTTTAAAATTACAACCTGACAAATGCGAATTTTTGCGAAAAGAAGTAGTCTATTTAGGACACATTATAACAAAAAACGGAATTTTGCCGGATCCGAATAAATTAAAAGCCGTGAGTACATTTCCAGTACCAAAAAGGGTAAAAAATATTCAATCGTTCATCGGATTAGCCGGATACTACCGAAAATTTATAGATTTTTCTAAAATCGCTAAGCCTCTAACAAAGTTAACGAAAAAGGACGTAAAATTCGTGTGAACCACCGAACAGCAAGCAGCGTTCGAGACTTTAAAAAATAAATTAATATCCGCACCTGTACTAATTTATCCGGACTTCACGAAAGAGTTCATCGTCACGACCGACGCGTCAGATTACGCCGTCGGCGCCGTTCTGTCTCAAGGTACGGTAGGTCAGGACCGGCCTATAGCGTACGCCAGCCGCGTACTATCGCGAGCGGAGCAAAATTATAATACTACTGAAAAAGAATTACTTGCAATTGTTTGGGCAGTAAAACATTTTCGCCCTTATTTATACGGAACCAAATTTAAAATTGTTACTGATCATAAACCATTAATATGGTTATTTAACGTTAACGATCCCGGATCGAGACTCATCCGGTGGAGGTTAAAATTAGAAGAGTACGATTACGAGATAATACACAAGGCCGGTAAAAGAAATACAAACGCCGACGCCTTAAGTAGAAATCCTATATGCAACATTAAGGAAGAGGATGAAAAAGACAAAAAGAACACAATGCGCGAATATACAGAAGAAGAGAAACATCGAATATTATATGAATATCATGACTCACCGACAGGAGGACATCAAGGTGTGACACGCACACTAAATAGAATACGATTAACGCACAACTGGCGAGGCATCACAAGAGATGTCGAAAATTATATAAACAAACGCAAGAATTGCCAGAAAAATAAACTAAGTCGGAAAACAAAAATGCCATTAGAAATTACCGACACCCCCCGTAAAACCTTTCGAGAAATGCGCACTCGATATCGTAGAGGACCATTAACGGTAACTACAGCAGGGAATAAATATATCCTCACCTTTCAGGATAATCTAACGAAATTTAGTAAAGCAATATCCCATAAAAAAACCTTTTTTTAAAAAAAGAAAAAGACATACGCCAAGTGCATATAAAAGATACTGAACTTCTTCATCAAAAACAGATATGAGATAAATATAATTGACCAAGTGTATTCTTCATTACGCCAGTCACATAAGACAGACCGAAAGTGACTATAATTGTCAACTGGATTATAGTGAAGAAAAAACTTGGCGTGCCCGGGTCGCATTAATTGTAAACAGTATTCAGTGAAAACATTATTTCAACATAGTATTTGCATTATAAATTAAAATATAAAAATAACAGACATATGTATACAGATATATACGTATAATATATACGTATAATATACACGTATAATATAGTGATATAATTAGTATCATCATTCACTATATAGTGATATAATTTGTGGGACATGAAAATATATTCACAACTAAGTATTATAATATGTTCAGTAAGCAATTATTAACATCTTTTCTTTGTTGAATTGTTTTCGCATATATTGTGTATACTGCAGAATATTGCGATAGAACCAAGGTTCTAGAATATTGCGTTTTAATGCGACCCGGGCACGCCAAGTTTTTTCTTCACTATAATCCAGTTGACAATTATAGTCACTTTCGGTCTGTCTTATGTGACTGGCGTAATGAAGAATACACTTGGTCAATTATATTTATCTCATATCTGTTTTTGATCAAGAAGTTCAGTATCTTTTATATGCACTTGGCGTATGTTTTTTTCTTTTTTTAAAAAAAGGTTTTTTTTGGGATTTCACTGCTTTTTGTTAATTATGAAAACGTGATAATAATGTAGGAAATTTAAATCCTCTAAAAATAAATACAGATTCTGTTTCTAAAATAGTTATTTTGTAAATTTCTATTTATTTAATATTAAAGATGTACTCGTATTGTATTTATTGACACTTAATTATACTTAAGTTTATTTGTACTTAATTTAGATTTGTTCTAAGAAAAATATATACGCGCTCTTTGCATTTCGTGGCCACTTACATACTTCAACTTTTAAATCATTTATGGATGTCCATTTTGTACCTTTAGCTCGCAATAAATTTGTGTAATGTCCTTCGTCTATATTTTTACCATGATGAAGAATCGCACTATTAACTTTATAAATATTATCACCGATACAAATTTTTGACGAAGGTATGGATTTAATATTAAGATTTGTAATCTTTATAACTTCTTCATTATTAACTTTAAATAATAATAATTGAATAATAAGTACACGTTTGGTCGTTGTTATACTAGTCTTTTCAAGTAAAGCAGTTGAATTACAATTACATGTATGTGTCACACGTACGATTGAAAAATACATGTATGTGTCACACGTACGTCTGAACATAACTGAAACGTACCCTTTTCGGGACTCGGTCTCTAGATCTCGGTATCGGCTGCACCAATTTTATTCGGACTGGTCGCAATCGAAAGATACCGATGACATTATATAATAAAAGTGTTTTTAGATTTTTGATTCTGCTTTTAAATTCTGAGTAATTTTAATCTAAAGATTCAAGATGTGAAAACTCGAGATAAAGCTAGTGGTAGCGTCGTGAATTTGACATCGACATGAACATATACACGCATCAAGTATCATGCATGTCATCATGTCAAACGGTTATATTTTTATTTTATGCACTTGGCGTCGTGACGCTACCGCGTCGCTTGATCTATTGCAAACCAGGAAGCCGCAACAGTAGCAAAAGCGTTTGTAACGCGAATAATTGTTGAATACGGGATACCAGAAAAAATTTTAACCGATCAAGGTACAAACTTTGTAAGCGAAATGTTTAAAAATATTTGCAAATTATTAAAAATCGAGAAGATTTAAACAACCGTGTACCATCCAGAAAGCAACGGAGCATTAGAGCGTTCACACCGAACGCTAGCGGAATATCTTCGCCATTATATAAATGAAGAACAAAGTGATTGGGACGAGTGGCTACCATATGCGATGTTTACGTATAACACGATACCGCACACAGCTACAGGATATACACCATTTGAATTAGTTTACGGACACGAAGCTACTCTATCAACATCACTAACGATACCTCCAAAACCTTCATATACGTATGACGACTATGCTCAAGAATTAAAAGAACGATTACGAGCAACGAATCAAATAGCCAGAGAACACATCAAGGAAGAAAAAATCAAGGCAAAAGAATATCACGATAAAAAAGCCAAAGAAATTAAATTCAAAATAGGGGACAAAGTACTTTTATACGACGAAACTCTCCGTCGCGGACGATCGAAAAAATTAGACGCGTTATGGACCGGACCATACGTAATTTTAGAAAAAAATTCCGACGTAAACTATACGATAAAAATCGCGCGGAAAAAATTGTTAACGCACGTAAATCGCCTAAAAGCGTATATTAAAAATAATATTAAAATTAAAAAGGCAATTATAAAAAATTAATGTATATATTATAACTCAACAATAAAGATAGATAGGTGATAAACCAAAAATAATCCAAGTGATGAACAGAATAAAATACACATAACTAATAGCTATTCACTACATTAATAATAAAACATTTAAAATATTAATAAAATAATAAAAGACTAATAATAAAAGTTAATAATAAAAATATAAGTTCACTACATAGGCGCGGCACCACGACCACGACCTGCGAGATAGAAATATATTTAGGAAATAAAGAATATGATAACAATTGCGAAATAGAAAATAAGACATCAAACAACATTGTATGGATACCACTAAATAACCCTCATTCATGGTTATTTGCGACAACGAAAAAAGAACAAATTCTTATAAAATGTAAAGACCACGGACAAATAAAGAAAACAATTGAAAACACAGGAAGAATTTCCTTAATAGAAGATTGTAAATTAATAACGTCAGACACAACGCTACAGTCACAAAAAACATTACACGAGACAGTAATAGAATCATTTATGCCAGAATACAATATATCTTTTTTAAAAAACGAATAACAAACGAAGACCGACAGAAACGAACAAATAAAAATAAAAGAAGTCAATGTCAACTCATCAGAATTAAAAGATTTCACAATGAAATTAGATAAAATAAATGACAATATCGACGAAAACGAAAATCTCCAGTTCCGATTGGAACACTTTATTTCTCCAATGGCAACTAGCGGAATTGCTGTATTACTAGTATTAATAATCATTATAATAGCGATAATCTATATCCTACAAAAAAAAGAAACGAAGTAAATACGACAAAAAGGAACGTGCAGACGAGGACATAAGCTTTGCTTTCGAACTTCTAAAATCAATTTTAAAACGAAGTAAAAGTACACGTTTCTAACAATAATATGTTTAACGAAAAACTCCGTTCCTCCGTTTTCTTTTCCAACGGGGGAAGGGTGTTATAGCCCGAATGGCTATCACTTATTTTATTAATTATTTCATTTCAACCGACATAGCAACCGGCACCGGAAATGCAAGTCTGCACATTCTTTAAACCGCGCGCGACAAAGCGTCGATCTAAGATCATAGCGCGCGAAATACCTAAATGCACTCGGCATGGCAACCAACAGCGGAAGTGCAAGATTGCACATTCTTTAATCACGCGATCGCGCCTCTAGCGCGATGAATATTATCATATATGGTCAAATCGAAGACCAAAAGCGACATCATCAAACTCAATATAAGCGACCGCCTAAATGCCGAGCGCAGAGTCTTGTCTTGAAATCTAAAGGTAACGATACGTTACGCGCGTCGCGAGAACCGAGTCAAGTAACATCCGCGATAACGTCGCCAACCGGTTTACTCATAAGTTACGAGCGATAACTTTAAAGTATATTCATTTAACTAAACAACTGTATTAATTAAATAAAAGTTACAATTGCTAAAAAGAATTGTAATCTTTAGTAATAAATAATTATATGAATAAAGGGGTACAACATTTGTAATCAACTATCAAATTGTTAAATAAAAAGGGTTATTTTAAATAGAAGTGTGGTGAAGTGAGGGTTTGTTCGACGACCTTTTTACTATCCTCGTCTTTCCTCGTGGGTTCCAACCCTTTGAGCGGATCGAATCCCAAAATAATATCTTGTTGCACCGAGAGGTACAACACATCTGAAACCTTCTGATTCGCTCAAGCATCTGACCAAGCCAAAATGGCAGCTGATCAAAAACAGCCACGATTTTCTATGCTTCATAACGGAGATGCCTATTCCAGTGTATATATAGTTCAGTGCGTAAATCGAATCGTGTAAACGTAATAATGCCAGCTGCACAGCGTGATATTCGTCGCGCGCGACGCGCGATATCCAATAAGCGTACAGCTTTACCGACGTTCTCATTCTAAAGCTAGACGCTCATTGGATATCGCGCGCGACGAACATCGCGCTGGTGTGCAGCTGGCATAATGCCTAGTTCATACTGGATGCGATGAGCGATAAATGACGAACGATATCCAATAAAAGCTTTGCTTTTGCTCACACGACGATGTAAAGCAGAGTTCTTATTGGTTATCGCTCGTCGCGCATCGCTCATCGCGCCTAGAGACCCTGTAAGGAGAGACTCGTCAACTCGTCACATGACTATGGGTAATTCTGATTGGCTGGGGTATGGATCGCACATCTGCGTTCCATGAACATGTACCATAACCTATTCTAATAGAATACGCGTACATGGCAGATGACACATATGTTGCTGTCAGCTTGTGTTGCTTACTGACTAGTTAGAGTCCTAGATATCAGAGAAGCGCAACCGATGTTCCGCGTCCTGATTCGCTGATGACTGTCAACCAATCATGACATTCATTCATTGGTATTAAAAATGGCTGACTAATAGACGATTGGTGGATTTCGTAGTTCGTCTGCAAACGACGCCATTTTTAATACTGTTTTTAGTAATTTTGCGATACTGACTTAAGCCGGTTGCGCTTCTCTGATATCTAGGACTCTATGACTAGTAAGTTAATTTATCACATCTATGTAAAATTTTGAGAAAGGTAATGTACATATATCAAGAATAAGCTTCGAATTAATAAACGCTTCATAGTTAAAAATAAGTAATTCAAAAGTTAGAGATACCTATTTCATTAATAATGTAATTCTCTTGTAGGTTTTGATTTTATACATTTTGGAGATGCCACATATATGTTGTGCAGCGAAATGTTTCAATAAATCCAGTGATGGATATGTGTTATTCAGATTTCCCAAGGAAGATCAATATCGGAAAGCATGGATAGATGCTGTTTTTGGCGAAAATGCAAGATCCATAGATAATCTGAGATTGTGCGAAGTGAGTGTTCATCGTAAGAATACTATGCAGGATCCGAATAAAAATAGTTTAAAAAATGATTCTCCATTTAATGCTTTCAACATTATGCACATTAACTTCATTTTTCTTCCGCTTCCTTGTTTTCGATTTACAAAAATTCTCAGAGGGACAATGACAAAAACGTGATGGAATCGCACCTTTTTTTATTTCTTTCCAGCGATCTATCACCAATATATCTAATCGCCCAAAGTGTACCTGAAATGAGGAAAGCATTAAATGGAGAATCATTTTTTAAACTATTTTTATTCGGATCCTGCATAGTATTCTTACGATGAACACTCACTTCGCACAATCTCAGATTATCTATGGATCTTGCATTTTCGCCAAAAACAGCATCTATCCATGCTTTCCGATATTGATCTTCCTTGGGAAATCTGAATAACACATATCCATCACTGGATTTATTGAAACATTTCGCTGCACAACATATATGTGGCATCTCCAAAATGTATAAAATCAAAACCTACAAGAGAATTACATTATTAATGAAATAGGTATCTCTAACTTTCGTATTACTCTCTTATTTTTAACGGTATTTATACAGAACACACCCACCACCTCCGATTTCGATCAAATTAGGCTCATTCGACGCGTTTTTGCGTAAAACTAACTATGAAGCGTTTATTAATTCGAAGCTTATTCATGATATATGTACATACATTGCTTTTCTCAAAATTTTACATAGATGTGATAAATTAACTTACTAGTCAGTAAGCAACACAAGCTGACAGCACCACATGTGTCATCTGTCATGATACATCTGGGGGTCTATTCTTGAAAAGAAACGTATACGAAAAATTAGGAAAATACTATAGTATACGTAACGTATACTATAGTATTTCCCTAGACTTTCGTATACGTTTCTTTTCAAGAATAGAGCCCCTGTACGCGTATTCTATTTCTATTAGAATAGAAAGGTTATGGTACATGTTCATGGAACGCAGATATGCGATCCATACCCCAGCCAATCAGAATCACCCATAGTCACGTGACGAGTTGGCGAGTCTCTCCCATCGAAATATAGAATGGACCGCTGATGGTAGTGGTGGGGGTAGAAAGACGAGTAGAGTGAAAGGCAAAAATAATATGATCGTTGTTTCTCTGTATATACAGGGTGGCTGAGAATAACCGCATAATATTTCATGAGTGGGTAGAACAGACTATACTGAGTCGAAAAGTCCTGTACCATTTTGCGATTGCAGTAATAATTAACGAGATATTAATTTATAAAAATATTTAAATTTGCCCGGCCCATCGTCAAATGCAAACGCGCGGCTGGATAGGACCGCTCTGCAAAGCGCGCCGCGTGCGTTTGCGTTCGCCGTCGCTAGGCATGCGACTCATGTCTAGCGACGACTATTGCCGCTTGTTATAAACAACGCTTGTTATAAACAACGCCTAGCGACGGCGAACGCGCCCGGCGCGTTTCCCTGGGCGGTCCTATCCAGCCGCGCGCTTGCATTTGATGGTGGGCCGGGCGAATTTAAATATCTTTATAAATTAATATCTCGTTAACTATTACTGCAATCGCAAAATGGTACAGGACTTTTCGACTCAGTATAGTCTGTTCTACACACCCATGAAATATTATGCGATTATTCTCAGCCACCCTGTATAATAACGATCATATTATTTCTGCCTCTCACTCTACTCGTCTTTCTACCCCCACCACTACTATCAGCGGTCCATTCTATATGTCGATGGTCTCTCCTTACAGGGTCTCTAATCGCGCCTAGAGTCCTAGATATCAGAGAAGCGCAACCGACTTTGCTCTCATTGGCTATCGCTCGCCGCTTCACCGCTGCGCCGCTCTGGTCTGTAGGCTCCTTAAGGCGACTGTTACCAACGCCGATTAACTTAATCGACGATTAATCCAATCAGCAGTGTAACCAATAGCAAGACTGTGCATCGTTCTTATCCTTCTTTTCATGATGTAGTACTTGTATCTCTGCGTTCCTACGGTTCCTACTTAACTGTGATAAAAGTAATAATTATTGTCTGTCTATAAAATAGTAATTCACTCAAAAATATGGAATCAAACGAGCAAAAATGTTACGGATATTTAAAAAAATGATTTAATAGATAAAATATTCACATATCGTGACATTGTTGAAAATAAACAAACCGGTAATATAACGACTGAGAAAAAGAACAAAGCGTGGACCGACATTGCTAAAAAATATAACGAGAACAGGATAATAATTTATTTACGCTTTGTTCTTTTTCTCGGTCGTTGTATTATCGGTTTGTTTATTTTCAACAATATCACGATATGTGAACATTTTATCTATTAAATCTTTTTTTTTTCAATATCCGTAAAATTTTTTGCTCGTTTTGATTCCATATTTTTGAGTGAATTACTATTCTATAGACAGACAATAATTATTACTTTTATCACAGTTAAGTAGGAACTGTAGGAACGCAAAGATACAAGTACTACATCATGAAAAGAAGGTTAAGAACGATACACAGTCTTGCCACAGTATAAGTAAGTATGTACATGGACGTTGGCCTCCTCGCCAGGGTGGTGGACACCTTATTCCCGACAAGAGTTGGGGAGGTGCCACCTTACTCTGGTCCGCCGAAGGACTGGCCCGCGGGCGGGGAGGCTGACGTCTCGGAGGAGGAGATGCGGATTATCGCGAAAAGACTCCGGGGCCGCCCGAGGGCACCGGGACCCGATGGGGTTCCCGGCCTCGCCTGGGCCGTCGCTATAGGGGTGCTGGGGCGGTGGCTGAGGGAATACTTCAGCCTCTGCCTCAGCCAGGGCCGCTTCTCACGGGAGTGGAAGGTGGCGCACATGGTCCTCCTGCGGAAGGAGGGCCAACCCGCGGAGAGCCCGTCGGCCTATAGGCCGATATGCTTGCTGGACGACGTGGCTAAGCTCTTCGAGCGAGTGATAGCTGGCCGCGTTGTCCAGCACCTGTCGGGGGCTGGCCCGGACTTAGCGCCGGGCCAGTACGGCTTCCACGAGGGGAGATCAACGGACGACGCCGTGCGTCAGGTCCATTTCCTCGTGGAGGCTGAGATAGTCGAGGGGGGTGTTGTGCTGGCGGTATCGCTTGATATCGTCAACGCTTTCAACACCCTCCCGTGGGGTGTGGCGGTGCGGGCGCTTGAGGAGCACGACGTACCGCCGTACCTCACCGCGATGATAGCGGACTATTTCCGCGACAGGGCACTGGAGTTCACCGTGAAGGGTGGACTCTGGTGTAGCAGGGAGGTGTCGTGCGGTGTTCCGCAGGGGTCGGTCTTGGGACCATTTCTGTGGAACATTGGCTACGATGCCGTTCTTCGCGGGGCGCTGCCTGCTGCCACCTGGTCTGCTATGCAGACGATATTCTGGTGGTGGTCGGCGGGGATGATTGGGAAGCGGCCAGGAGGAAAGCCAACCTCGCGCTAGCGGGGGTGGTCCGGGCAATCAGGGGTCTCGGGCTGGAGGTGGCCCCCCAGAAGACGGAAGCTATATACTTCCACGACGGTTCTCTGGGGAGGCCTCCTCCCGCCCGTATCATGGTCGGCGATACGGCCGTTGAGGTTGGGACTGTGATGAAATATCTCGGTCTCTTCCTCGACGGCCGGTGGGACTTTGTCGAGCACTTCGCTCGACTTGGTCCCAGGCTGACGCGTCAGACGGACGCACTGGTTGGGATAATGCCCAACCTGAGCGGCCCGAACTCCGCGGTGCGGAGGCTATACGCATACATCGTCCTGGCTGGGCTCCTTTACGGAGCCCCCATATGGACGGATGCGGTGGTGCGCAGTCGTCGCATCCTGGGGATGATGCACAGAGTGCAGCGACAACTGTGCATCCGGGTAGTCCGCGGCTACAGGACGGTGTCCTTCGCGGCCGCCACTCTGTTGGCGGGGCTTCCGCCCGCGGAGCTCCTCGCCGAGGGAAGGGCCAAGATGCACCAGTTTGTGGCTGCATCTCGGCACGAGGGAGTTGTGCGGATTCCGCCGCGCATCATCTCGGCGTGGAGACAAACCGTGCGGGACGGGATCTTCGCGAAGTGGACGGATAGTCTGCGCGAGAATCTCGTCCTGTCGAACAAACGGGTCGTCGGTTGGCCCCCTCGCGCAAGAGTGGGCTGACCGACGGTGGGGGCGTCTGACGTACAGACTGACACAGGTACTCACCGGACACGGGAGTTTCGGTGAGTATCTGTGTCAGATAGGGAGGGCGCCGAACCCTCGGTGCCAGCATTGCGATGCGGCCGAGGACACCGCGCAGCACACGCTGGAGCATTGCCCAGCGTGGGATGTGCAGCGTGGTGTCCTCAAAGATGTCATCGGTGATGACTTGTCGCTCCCCAGCGTGGTGGCGGCCATGCTGGGGAGCAAGGAGAAGTGGGGCTCGGTCTCCTTCTTCTGCGAGCGCGTGATGCTCGCGAAGGAGGAGGCCGAGCGCATACGCGAGGGGATTATTCCCCGGCCGCGTATGAGGGGGAACACCCCTGTGGGAGATCCAGACCCGACACCGGATCGGCCCCCCCGCAGGGGTGGTAGGAGAAGGAGGCCCCGGGGTCGCGCTGCCGGCAGAGGCCGGTGACAGTAAGCCGGGGAGGTGCGTCTCTCGTAGGCGCATCTTCCTGCTGGCGGCGCGATCCTCGGATTCGGAGGTGGGAAGTCGAGGGCGGAGCGGGAACTCCGCTCCCGGTTAAACTTCCTCAGGGTAGCTGGGCGATGGGGTGGTGTTCCTCCATCGCCCATTGGTGAGGCCTAGGACTTCTCTCGTTAGATAAAGAGATGTCCCAGTTGAGGCCGTTACGGCGCGAGCCGTTAGGTCGGGGGGCGTCCTGGAAGAGTGCTTCATTGCGTGCCCAGGGCGCCCCCGGTATCGGCCAGATGGTGAACACCGGCGGGGGTTTTAGCGGGTATTGCGAGTCCCGCATAACCCTGGAGGGATTCCCGTCCCTCTGGGGTATGCGTAAAGGCATTTCCCCCGCCTTACCAAAAAAAAAAAAAGTATAAGTAAGTACAGTAGTTTCACTCCGTGTCGGTACCTTTGATCTATGTGTCCTACAGTCAGCCATGTTGTTGGTTGTGCGAGGCCTTTGTTTTCACTGCACACATCGACACCACAGTGACACACAGTGACACAGTATCCATACGTGACATCGACGCCATGATGAAAGTTGTGCGATTCGCGCACCCATAAATTTTGGAGAGTGAAACTACTGTACTTACCTATACTATGGTCTTGCTGTTGGCTACACTGCTGATTGGGTTAATTGTCGATTAAGTTAATCGGCGTTGGTAACAGTCGCCCTTAGGGCATAGACTTATAAGATAGACGGAGCGTTCATACGAGAGAAGCTGAAGACTTGATAGAAAGAGAGAGAAATAGTCGTGGAGTAGTTCTCTTCTTTTCTAGTAGTGAATTGATTGGTCGTCGCGGCAGGTTGGGGAGTAGCCAAGAGCAACAAAGATAGATATCCGAGAGTATTAAGTTAACTGAGAATGATAACAAGAGCTTCGACGGATTGCAGCGGATTATTGTATATACATTAATTTACAAATTAAAAGTTGCAATTTTATAATGGTACGGTTTTGTTGCATTCAGAACATGGTATTCGATGAGATGTTTCTTTCCAACTCCTGCTCTTGAAAAGAAACATACACGAAAAACTGTGGAAATATTATAGTATACATTACATATCGTACAGTATTTTCTTTGTCTTCCTATACATTTTTTTCCTATACTTTCCTATACTTCCTATATTTCCTATACTTTGGAAGTTCAACTTCAGCTTTAATACTTTCTATTATACGTGCCTTATTATTCTTATATAAAAATTTTATACATATACAAATTACATTAAAGTTTATTACATATTTCTGAGTGTGTTATATATAATAATTAAATAGTTATTATTATTATAAATCTTTATTTTCTCATACAAAACAGTAAAAATTGTACACCTCTGAGTAGGTCATTTAATACTTCTATAGAATTTATTTTATTATAATTTACATATTTTCAAAAAATTAACCTTCAGCGTAAACTGTTGCTGTATTTCTATTTTCGAATAATAATTAAAAAATATTATATCTTTGCAAAACACACACTCGAATTTATAACCTCTCAGCATACAAACCAAAAGTTGTGACATTACGCAATACGCTCAAGCTGATTGATCCCCCACCGCTCACTGTGAAAGAGAGAAACACAACTATGTCTGGAGTAGAGCTGTCCTTCAATGTTGTCTTCAACTTTTCACGTATGAACGCTCCGTCTATCTTATAAGTCTATGCCTTAGGGCCACTGTCACCTAGAGTCCTAGATATCAGAGAAGCGCAACCGGCTTAAGTCAGTATCGCAAAATTACTAAAAACAGTATTAAAAATGGCGTCGTTTGCAGACGAACTACGAAATCCACCAATCGTCTATTAGTCAGCCATTTTTAATACCAATGAATGAATGTCATGATTGGTTGACAGTCATCAGCGAATCAGGACGCGGAACATCGGTTGCGCTTCTCTGATATCTAGGACTCTACTGTCACCAAGCTTCGATTAACTAATCGACCTAGTAATTTTACAGGCTTCCAACTGAAACTGATGTCGGAGAATTAATGTGCAGTGACCCTCTAATAAGAGTCTGGCCACCTTCTCCCCGGTTTGTGATTCATCCGACATTTATCATCCATTCCCGCAAATTTCTTTAAATTTATAAATTGTAAAAATGAATATATATAAATTCGTAAAAATTAAAGTAGAATCAATTACAATTTTTATTTTTATTATTATTTAACTTATATTAACATTATTAAA
>NW_017276302.1:154514-155285 GCF_001594065.2 Cyphomyrmex costatus | reverse complement strand
GGAATAAATAAAGTAGTATATTTATGTAGAAAAAAATATTTCATGTATATTTCATATTATTTATGTATATTAGATATACAGTATTTATATTTAATAAAAATGTTTTTGTAATTATTATATTTAACATATAACAAAAATGTAACATATATTCCTTTAACGCATAATAAAAATAATTATTCCTTTGGTATTATTTAACACATAACAAAAATGTAAATATTCCTTTAACGCATAATAAAAATAATTATTCCTTTGCTTAAATGCATAATGAAAATACGTAATAATTTTACTAATAATGATTCTTCTTCTTCTTCAGATATTAATGGTCCTGGGGGCCTATCACGAATTTTCGGTTCACATTTCACATTTTCACACTTTGATCTCACGTGAGAATTCTCACCGAATCACGTAGCTCACGGGTGAAAATGCGAAGTAACTATACTAGTTATGTCGAATTTTACAGTTTTACACATCACTACGAATGGGTAAGTGATATGTGTGTACCGCATTCATTGAATTTGGTCTTATCCCAGGTAGCAAATATACGTTATTTTGACGTCAAATTTGGGTCATTTACTGACCATGACTGCCGTCACTAAATGACGTCTTAATGACGTACTAATGACGTACTAATGTCGCAAAATTATTGACGTCATTGCAAGGACGTCATTTTAACATCATGTTCCCAGATAACAAAATGCGCGCACAATGGTCTCACAGTGCATTCACGCGTGCAAAATTATCCGCACGCGTGAATGTCATGCGCATGACAGA
>NW_017276302.1:140416-153723 GCF_001594065.2 Cyphomyrmex costatus | reverse complement strand
ATATCCTGAAAATTTATTCAGCCTTAAAATAAATATAACCTCTATAAAACTATACTGTTTCATTAGCTTTTACAAAGTAATATACATTTATTCATAAATAAATATATTTTAGAACTTGACTGAATGTTATTATTTATTACAGAAATATATTTGTTCAAGATGAATGTCACCACTGCTCAAAAAGAAATGCTTTTAAAGTATATGTTCGATAATGTTGAATTGCGTACTCTTTCTTCTTCTTCTTCAACAATAGCACACATCGCTATATTTGCCATGTTGACTGCTTTATAAATATCACGTCAATGGTAATCTTGCTTCCTATTGGCTTTCGCATCTCAATCTAACTCTTTCGCCATCGAAAGACTTGTCGAAAAGTGAGGCGTTCGAATTCTGACATTTTCACCATGTAAAAATTTATGTGATACCGAATAGCACTCGCTTCTCACATATTCACCATATTTGGTTTTCGTGATAGGCCCCCAGCTCTGACATCAGTTTCAGTTGGAAGCCTGCAAAATTACTAGGCCGATTAGTTATGGCACATTCGATACATATGCTCTGACCACGGAGTATTAAGAAGGAGTAAAATCTCCGCTTCTAAAAGTGTCCCCGTTTCGATTGTCAATATGGCGTTCGACGGACCCCACTTTCCGGTTTGTGACGTCAGCGTCTGCGCATTGCTCGCCTTGCAGCAGACGACAATTTTAAGATCGAAAAATTGTAGAAAATATTAAAACGCGTAATAACGCGTATAAATGCGTGTTTTTTTTCTAACATTACGTTATATTACTGAATAGTACGAGTTATGTAAATAAAAATGAACTATTAGTAACAAATCCCAAATTTGTATCACAATGTTAAATAATTAATTTAATAATGTTTAATAATTAATTTATTACACGTTAAATAATTAATTTATGATACAAAAGTTTATATGTACAAGTTTATATATAATTAGATTAATTATTCTTTCAATAACCTTTTTGCATCTTTAAAATTCTTGCATACTTCCATATTATGAATAAGATGAAGTATGTTGACAATATCTTTCTATAACTCTACAGAACTCGGTACACATTTTATTCTAATCTGAATATCGTCCAGAAGCACTTGTACACTTAGATCATCATAAATTTTAAGACGTCGTAACACTTCATTTTTGTCAACTGTTAAAAATGTGATAGATTTTTCATTTTTACTTTTGATTGCACCCCATGAACAACTTGGAAGCAATATGTTCGAGTATGTTGATATTAACATTTCAAAATTTAATTTTTCAGGAGTTTGGTTGATATCTTCTGCGGTGGATGATTCTACAGCTTGTTCACAATTGTCGTTTCTTTGAGGAGTAACGTTATCAAACAAGGACGGTACTTCTATATTTATATCATCACAATCGTCACCGGTCAAATTCTCGGCAACTATCGGAATAGCATTTGGTCTCAATTTCAATACTATTTTTTTAGTATGATGTACTGTACCATCATTTAGTAAAATATCGTTTGAATGAAAAACATCATCGATGCTGAAATGTTTCTCACAAACGAAACAATATTCAGTAAGTGGCCTTTTCAACTGACCCAAAATTGCAATCCACCGATCCAACAAATTTTTGTCCTGATAATAAAAAAGAATAACCATAAATGTTGCACATAACCTTACAAAATGTAATCAGTATTTTCTTACTTTAGGTGCTTTAAAAAGACTTTTATTCTTAATTCCCAATTCTTTGTTTCGTTTTTTGGTACTTTCCAGCCCATTTCGGCAATTAAGAACTGTACAAACGCGTTTTCCCATTTTCTACAACTTTTGATGCAAGGCGAGTAATACGCAGACGCTGACGTCACAAACCGGAAAGTGGGGTCCGTCAGAACGCCATATTGACAACCGAAACGGGGACACTTTTCAGGCGATCAGGCTATGGAGATTTTACCATAGATATTTATATAACACTAGATCGTTAACTGGGCTCTAGTACATGATTCCGAAAAGTATGTACTAAACCCATGTCACGTGTCCGTGACGTTGGCGCATTACTAGCAGCCGACGCATCTGAAGACAATAAAATACGAGAATGATTGCGACTTACCTATGAAATATTACCCCTTGATTCTCTTTTCCACTTAAACGGCGGCAACTTTTAACACGATAATTGATAATGGCATTGTAAATTTTCCAAAATCACGCACAAACGAACGTTACACGTACGTAAGTAGTATAGTACCACTATGGGGACCCGCCTGTGACGTCACTGGCGCCAACCCCCTCCACTACGGCGCCAGTGGTACGGGCGGGTCCCCATAGTGGTACTATGATACGAAATGATCGCCCCTACTACTGACATCATCCCCACCGCTACGACGCCAATGGGCCGCTCGGCTTCCCATAGTGATGCTATTTTACGAAATATTAGTAATCCCTCTACTATCGATGTCATCCCCACCACTACGACGCTGGTACCGCTATCGGTACCCCTATAGTGCTACTATTTTACGAGATGATATTAATTCTCTCTCTCTCTCTCTCTCTACTACTACTACTACAACGTCGTTGTATTCCCATAGTGCTGCTATTGTACGAGACGATAGTTGTAACTAATAGTTAAATGTAATGAAGGGGTGATAGATATATTTTAACGAGCTGTGGCCACAATGCGTAGAACTCGTCCGGGTGTAGACTGCTCGGCTCTTTGCTAACGTTAGCACTAATGAGTGCAAGTGGACCAGCATACTACTGACGTTATCCCCACCACTACGACGCTGATACCGCTGTCGGTTCCCTGTAGTGCTACAATTTTACGAGATGATATTAATTCTCTCTCTACTACTACTACTACAACGTCGATGTGTTCCCATAGTGCTGCTATTACACGAGACGACAGTTGTAACTAATAGCTAAATGTAATGAAGGGATTATAGAAATATTTTATTGAATTATAAATGTATATGTACTTATTATATTGAAGACCTATTAATGATTACAATTTTATTAAATTTCAAAATTTTTACCAACAAATGTAAAAAATGTTTTTGTTATTTTAAACATTTATGGTATACATATTTTGCATAAGGTATAGAATTTTCATTATTCGGTTGACTTATTTTTTGTCTTCTGTATCAAAGTATTGGATGCGAGTCTGTAAATAAGAATAAAATTTTATTAAGTTAAAATATCCTAAAATAAATAACTCGTATTATATATATACACTTGCTTACTTGATCACGTTCTCTGCAATGTTAGTTCGATATATCGTCGTTAACTCGAGAAAAATGATATGAAATTCTCGCTCGATGATTGCCGGATATTTTACATTTAAGGCATCGTAAATTTGTTTTTCAAGAATATTAGCAACAGTCATAATGAAATGTACGACGCTACATAGATCTATTTTGAAATTACTTTTCTTTGTAATTTCTGTATGTAATTGTTCGAAATACTTTTACAATAATTAACGCATTCGGTGATTGCTTCAAGGCTTCTTAGACGTTCATTGATACATACGCATATCTCTTTAAGATTGTCAAAAGTATTTTTCTGCATGAATATGGAACGAGGGCTATATCTCCTCTTCTTGTTTTCGGCCTCATCCTGATTATTTTGTATGTCATCTTTTTGCGATCTGTCAATAACTATAGATCTTTGACCATATGAAATTGTAAAATACAGTATAAAATCTTGATTTATGAATTGGTGATCGCGCAATTTGTTTGCTACGGCATCTTCTGAATCGAAATATTCAGATATAATATCAAATTCTTTTTGGAA
Source organism: Cyphomyrmex costatus (assembly GCF_001594065.2). NCBI lineage: Eukaryota > Metazoa > Arthropoda > Insecta > Hymenoptera > Formicidae > Cyphomyrmex > Cyphomyrmex costatus. The sequence goes on along the minus strand of NW_017276302.1, from coordinate 149,958 downwards.
ATTACACCAAGCATCTGATTTAAACGATATCCCCGTATAATCTTTCCCAATTAGCCTCACTACAGGATATAAACTGCTATCCGTCTGTTCTGCAAATCCAATAAAAACTTTCTTACCAAAAGAAAGATTTAATTTGTATATTGTGGGTAAAAGAAGTTGTTTTTTCAAAAAATTTGCATGTTCCAGTTGTCTCACAAAACTCTGAATTATCATTATTATCCATTTTCCTCTTTGCCATGTTCACTGTTAGTATATAGACACAGCACGTTACAGTTTGTACTTAAAAATTAACTTTTATCTCACACTGTGCTTTAAAAGTACGACGTTACGTTAATGACAACCTAACGAAAATTGCCGTTTTTAAACCTTGTACTTGTAGAGGAATCATTCAACGACGATCATACTAAGGATTATGGTGGGGCGTTTTACCCATAAATCTTAGTATCAGTAGCATATATGTAATATTACTATATGGCTAGATGAGAGAGAAGTCCATGTCCCAGAACCACGGTGCGGGAATATACTTCTCTCTCTTTCTCAGCGTACTTTGAACGTTGTGCGCATGCGTCGGATTCATCCCCTCCATCAATAATAAATAGAAGGATAAATATACATATATGTGTAAGGAAGAAAGAAAAAGTGATTGATTCCGCTTCAGAGTATAACCTTGTTATAGTTAACAGAGTCAGTTCAGTCGGAATAAATAAATTATTCCTAATTTTATGAAATAATTAACTTTTTCAAAATTGCCGTTATGTATATAAGAATACAGTGCAATCTCTTACAGAAATTTCATGATAATCAGTGCAAACTAATACCTATTTCATACCTATGCAAACTAATGTTTTCAGTCGCATTAGGCGTCGAACCATCCGACCGTTGCGGACGCGTTTCGGTTCGGATGCTCTTCATTGTATATTTTTGAGTGTTGCCGACTTAGAGAAGGCAACGCCATAAATAAAGCCATAATCTCATTCTTTTCAATAAAGAAATACAGAAATTTTTCTTATAAATACAGAAATGCCAAATTATTGTTGTGTGTGTAGAAAAACCACGAAAACGGAAGATGGAAGCGAGAGGTCGTTATTCAGGTATATGTAATTACTTCTAAACAAAAATACATAATATATTATTGTAAATGCCATTTCTTCATATTTTGAGGTTATGAAATGTATTGTTATGATTCTGTTTCTTCTTTACTGTCACATAGATTCCCTAAAAATAGTGAAGAATTAGGACTATGGCTGAAGAATTTCCAAAAGGATTTTGTACCAACATCGTATACTAGGTTATGCTCCGATCACTTCTCTGAGGACAGTTTAGATAAAACAGTGACAGGCCACGCTTTAAAACCTGGAGCAGTTCCAACTATTTTTGAAACAGTGAGATGTATATTTTGCAATGCGTCAAAAATTTTACATCCACACCTTACATTTCATAAGTGAGTAAAAATGTAGAAAATAAATGTGATATATTATATACCGAAGATTGTTGTTCTCGTTACGGTCACATAGCAGTCATAATTTGTTCGAAAATAATAGTACAATATTTATATTTTTTTATAAACACAAATCCAAAAAATCAATATCTTCTTCTTGACTCCCAAATTCCAAACGAATCCGATAAATATTTTCCCTATATAGGAGGCTAATGAGAGTGCCACGTTGCTGTTGGTACGTCAAACAATTTCCTTGGATATATTAAATCCTTTATTCAAAATCACATATAGTACGTTTCGACTCTTTTTTGAGTCATCTTCAGCTACATAATAACACCCAAATTGGATAACCGAATAAGTCACATCGAATTGGTAGATTTGATGTTCTTAATCTCTGTGAAATACAAGCTAATATTTTAATATGTTCTTATTTATAATAAAAATTCATGTGACTCACCAAACGATATCCAACCAGGAAAATACAAAACTTAAAATTAAAATATCATGGATTGTCATCATCTTACGCTGTTACAACAAAATTTTTTTCGTCAAAAACTAAACAATTTGTCCGAGTGCACAATAAAATATTACATGTAGTCATTATGCTGTAAAATCTAGACTGAAATATAACCTTCCTAAATCCAAATATCTTTCTATAAATGTACAATTGTAAGTCAAACCGATCAAAACATAATAAAAACAAAAACATGCATCAACAATTTACAAAGTTAAAACATATCATCGTTATTAAAATTGATGCAAAATAATAGTAAATTCAATTTCTGTTGTGTTTTATTTCATCTAGAATTGTTAAATAATTGTAATTCAAGTCTTCTGTGTCTGTTATTTTATTTAAACTATTATCTTGCATGTAAATATGAACGCATTCGGAAATTAAACGTCTACCTAAGAATCTCTCTGTATCCAAAATCTTTACTTTATCCCAGTCAAAATCATGTCCAAATTCAATCCTATGGTCAGTAATCACTGATTGTACTTCTGTATTTCTATTAATGTGATTACGATGTTCAGTAATTCTTGTTTTTAATTTCCGTTTAGTTTGTCCTACATAAGAGGCATTACAATCACGACAAGGTATCTTATAAACTACATGCTTTTTTTGTAGTGATGGTAGAACATCTTTTTGCACCCTGATGAATTTATCCAACTTATTAAAACTTTTATATGCTATTTTTACATTACGATTTTTGATGCGTTTATTAAATTCTTCTGAAACATCCGGTATATAAGGAATTAAAAACCAATATGAAGTCTCATCGTCAGTGTTATTCTTTTTACTTTCATTTTTTTTATTTTTTATTAAAAAATTTAATCTTGTGTTAATTGTATTAAAAATTAAGTCTAATGGATAATCATTATTAATCAAAGTGTCAACAACATGTTCCAAGTTTTTTTGATGATATTTAGGATGTGATTTTTTTATATTCTTTTATATTCTTTTATATTTTTATATTTTTATATTTTTTTATATTTTTTTATATTCTTAACAATATTGAGTGTTGAATTTATTGAAAATACATGATTTATGAAATTTCTAAAATGTTTCATGTTATGATTTGTATTTTTGAACATTGTGCATAATGTACTATAATATATAGGTTTTATTTTATTTTGATTTGCGAGCACCATTTCCTGGAGTGCGAGAAGTAATTGTGTGTCTTGGTACTATTTGCGATAGTATGATTTGAAATAATATCAACATTTCTTCTACGAGGAAAGTAACAGCATAAAAATTCCACATTTGTCATTTCCAGATTTCCAGTTAATAATACTAAACTTTTTGAAAAGTGGTTGATGGCAATAAACGGTACAGGGCTCAATGTAACAATTACTGCTGACAGTGTCTTGTGTTCTCGTCATTTCGATAGTAGCTGTTTCAGAAGCACTCGTTATAGGCGGCTGAAGGAAAGTGCTGTGCCAACGATTTTTACAAACAACGTATTACAAGGTATATTGAAACATACATGTACAGTACGAGTACGAAGTGGTGACATGTGACAAGTTCAGTTAAACCATATTAAATGGCCAGAACCTCAAAATCACTTCAAAATAGGTACCAAACAATACATTTGCATTGTAGAAAATATTACGCAGTAAAAGAAAAGGGATTAAAAGGGATTAAAGTGCCAATAAAGGAATTAAAACCGTTAGAGAAATTACGTGATTGGATTATATCAACCAATCAAAATGTTGCTCTAACAGGTTACATTCCTTTATTGGCACTTTAATCCCTTTCAATCACTTTTCGTTTACTGGGTAATAATACGAGAAGGTGCTTATTTTGCATGTGAAATATTGTTTTTATGTATTATAGAAATTTGTAATTGTCTATCATAAAAAAATAAAAAAATACACCAAATGGATAAATTTGGAAAAGAAGTAGTTTATTGCAAATTCGTAAATCCTATACATTCCAAATCTGGAATTTCTTTTTTCTTTCTTTTTTATTTCTCTTTATGTATATTAGCATGTGCTGTAAAGATATGCTTTGCTTACTAGTATCATGTAACAAAAATATAAATTATTTACAGATGAAACTAATGATATAGAAGTCGATAAGGAAAATGCCGACTGTAATGTTATTGAACGTGTAACAGGTATGAATTATTCCTTATAGATACTCACGGTTTTAATATGTAATTCCATATTGATCCCTGCTCCCAAGCGTTCGCACAACTTCCTCAATGTCTTCAATTCAAACTTTTTTTTCATTTTGAAAATAGCTTTGCTTTAAAATGCACTAAAAACGAAATATAACCGAAAAACTGATTTTTCAACATTTTTCCACAATTTCTTATTATGTAATTACAGTAGCATGTCCAGTTGAAGAAATTGATGCAAATCGACTCAGTTCCGGAGATCAGTGTCCTGGAGATGTTCATGAGGTTGCTGAGAACAGCAATATAAGTAATCATGATGATGGTGCTTCGAACTCGAAAGTTGTAGGTATGCGTATAATGAATTGCATTTATATTTCTCATTTATATCCCTATAGTAAGTCTTTTATAGTCCATGTCGACGAAATGAATTTGTAACAAAATATGAAAAGAAAAATTCAAATAATATATAACGATTTAATAAGTATCATGAATTTGATTCGCGTTCATAAAAATACATAATTTATGCGTAATTAGAAATGTATTAATATTTAGTACTTCTGTATAGATGTGTCTACTACCGAAGTAACGCTGCAACACACTCCTAAAAGGCAACGCCTGGATAATTCTTTAAGTAGCAGTAGTTCTGCATCGACTTTTCATGACCACCATTACGAAAGATCGCCAAAAGGATGGTCGTCGGTAGTTGGAAACTTGCAAAGAAGAAATGCACAGTTACAAGCTACACTAAAATGCGAAAAGCAGAAGGTTTCTCGACTATGGAAGACCGTTCTGTCTATGAAGGAGATCATAAAAGAATTGCGTAGTAATAGGGCAATAACGGATTCGGGATTAACGTCCTTAGAAGCTATTGCCGATAGCGACGTATCTGAGTTTCTAAACCGGTATGCTAATAATGTTAAGCAAACTGCATTACTATAGTGTGAGGACAAGGAGAAGAAAAGTATTTCGGAGAAATGCGTTTCAAGAGTGCAGTATCCCCCTGCATTACGGTCATTCGCAATGACATTGCATTTCTACTCACCGAAGGCTTACATGCATGTTCGCAGCAAGTTTTGCAATGCCCTTCCTGATCCTCGCACCATAAGATCGTGGTATTCTTCAGTCGATTGCGCGCCAGGTTTTACCAAAGAGAGCTTCTCTGCATTAAAAATGAAAGTGTCTGAAATGAAGGAAAAAGGAAAGGAAGTGCTCGCAAGTTTCATGCTTGATGAAATGGGCATCAAGAAGGAATTTGTATGTCTTCCTAATGGCGAGATAAAAGGTTACGTTGATGTAGGAAGCAACGTAGAAAAGCCGGGACCAACACTGCTTGCAAAGGATGTCTTAGTATTAATGGTGGTTTCCGTCGATGGAAAATGGAAAATTCCAATTGCGTATTTTTTAATAAGTGGAATAGACGCAGCCACTAATGCGGGACTCATAACAGAAGGCTTAATCCGACTGCACGAAGTGGGGGTGAAGGTGATTTCCGTTACGTTGGATGGACCTTCGGTACATTTTGCAACCATGACATCTCTGGGATGCTCTTTTTCGTTAGAGAAAATGCAGCCTTTCTTTCTTCATCCTTCAACCAAGCACAAAGTGTACGTTATCTTCGACGCGTGTCATATGCTGAAGCTGGCACGGAATTGTCTGGGTGATATGCAGGCCCTCAAAGACGCTGACGGTAACTTCATTCTCTGGAAATATATCCATTTACTAGTTGTGCTGCAAAATAAAGAGGGATTGCGTGCCGGAAATAAACTTCGTTCTGCACATTTACAATACTCTAAGATGAAGATGAAAGTGGCTCTCGCTGCGCAAACCCTCAGCAGCAGCGTTGCAGATGCGATTGAATTTTGTAGTAAGGATCTGAAATTACCTGAATTCCAGGGAAGTGAAGGAACCGTCAGGTTCATCAGATGCATAGATACTATATTTGACTTCATGAATTCGAGGAATCCATTCGCTAAAGGGTCGAAATCTCCTCTAAAAGCAAGCACGGAACAATACTGGAGACCAATAATTCAGCGCGAGGTGGAATACTTGAAAGGCATCACTAACTCTCAAGGAAAATCAATATTCAAAACTGAAAGACGTGTGCCTTTTGTGGGTTTCGTCAGTGGGGTTGTGGCGACACTCGCAATTTTTGATGAGTACGTAAAACCGCCTAATTCACAAATTCAGTATTTACTGACGTACAAGCTGAGTCAGGATCATTTGGAGTTGTTTTTTTGTGCCGTCAGAAGTTGCGGTGGATGGTACCCCAACCCTACGAGTGCACAATTCCAGTCCGCATATAAAAAGTTATTGGTGCGCCACGAAATATTCAGTACTAACGGAAATGTTGAAGCGATGGATTCTACGACCATTCTGACCGCGCCATCTGGGATTTCAAAAAACACAAAAGTCGACATGTATGTACGAGTCATCCGTGTATGAAAAAATAGATGATATACGGATAGCTAAAAAATATGGCTTAGATGATGGAAGCGAGAATAACAACGACAATGAATTCATGGACGAATTCTTAGAGTTCCATTCAAAACTTCCAGAATCCCTGTCAGATTTTTCTAAGAACTGTGTTGCCCATATCAGCGGATGGGTCGTGAAACGTTTGATACATCCGAAGATGCCAATCGTAAAATGCGACAAATGCAGAGAAGCTCTTTTTGAAGACAATAACATCCACGCACAAACAACGGACAATCTTTTAATTCTCAGTAAAACTCGCGGCGGCCTTATTCTTCCAAGTCAATCCGTAGTACGACTTTGTAAGTGCACGGAAGAGTTGTTTAGACGTGCACTGAACACCAATAACGGCAAAAATTTCCGAAAAGAACTTTCCCGCGGTTCTATGCAATGCCGTACTACGAGATATTTGCAGTAGTTCATGCACGTTATTTCCGTCATTGAATACACACGTATTTGATGGTAGTGCTGAGGAGATATCAAACCATACATACATGCTTTCCAAAAATGTCGTAAAAGTTTATTTGCGGGTCAGAATCTTTTCGTCTACAAAACTAGCTTCGCAATCGGAAATAGGCGCAAAATTGCGCCATCATATGACTCGACAACTCATTTGGATTCATCAGTAGCATGAAAATAGATTGCACGTTAATTTTGTTACCAAATAATGCTACCAAAGTTTTATCTACTTGCCGAATATTAGCTGTTATATAAGTCTTATTTATATAATTTATTTGCGTGAAGTTTGTTAACTAGTGTTTGAGACTTTGTTTATAAAAATATTGAGTTTGTTTATAATGAGCAAATATATGAGAACTATAAAAAGTGCATGTAACAAATCTATGCATTGTCATCATTAACCACTTACATTTTTTCATCAACTGCTTGGGAACTGTGCACTTATCTGTTTTTGCTTTTGTATGCACGTGTTGTAGAATTAATATGTTGTTTGGAACATTAAATAGAAGCCAACTGTCTGTTTCAGGTACGGAAATTCAAACAGAGATTTCGAAAAATGGAACTAATTGAACGGAAATCAATAAAATAATTGACAAAATGAATACATTAATGTACTGGTATTCGAAGCACACATCAGAACATAACTTATTTGTGGTGAAACATTTTTTTTTCAACTTTGGAAATAATATATTCTTTTTTGCTGTGAGTTTTGAAATACATTCTTCTATGCGGTAAACATGAAACGTACTCTTTGTCGTACCAAAAATTGAAACATATTTCTTTTCGCGGTTAAAATTGAAACATTTTTGAATTTGTACCTTGACTAATCTGTCATTTACTTTTCGTGATATATATATATATATATTATATATATCAGTGATTCTTTTCCGTAAGAAGCGTCGATTTTATTGTGCTTCTTTCCTGTTTTGTACAGCTGACAATGGTGAGTGAATGACAATCATATATAACAACAAAATCAATTGAACGCCTATTACGAAAAGCAACACGTTTGCATTTAAAATTACATGCAAATGTGTCAGTTTTGTAATAGGTATTGAATTATTTTATATAACCGTCAGTACAATTGTAAATAAAGTACACTCTCCAGTCTATTACTGTTTCTTATTTGTAACCAATTGCACTCCTAAATTACCGATACGGTATCCTCGAAAACCTTCATTTACTGTACTGCATCCTTTTTATGTTCTTCATTTCAACATATCTCTTATTTAACTGTAGGCAGCAGTCATTAAAAATAATGATTTCAATATATATTTGACGTATTTCAAATGTGTTCGTCTTTGTTATTTTATAGGTGGATTAGTGAATTTGCAATCAGCAATCACTAATGGATGTTTTTTCATTTTCTACAAAACTGCGTTAAAATGAAAAAATTCGTAGTTTACGCCCTTTATGACTTCTTGTGGTAATGAAAGAAATATGTAATGCTATGGTGCTAATATAAAATATTACAAGTTTTTAGATGTTTCATACAAAAATTGAGTACAGAAATCTTTGGTACATTCAATATATATTCGATGTGGAAGTAAATGAGTGCAGGTTGCAAGAAAATATCATATTACTCTGTTACTTTACAATGATATAATATTGCATTATCTTACAGTAACGTTTTCACTTTTTCGAATTTTTATTTCTGTTTAATATTTCTGAAGTATTACAAACATACTTGGAAATTTAAACATACTTCACCAGACAAACATTTACTAAATAAAAAACATAGCGAAAAACGCATTCAGTAATTGAAATGAAAATGCCAAGATACCGCTTACACCATCAAATTTAAATGATCAAATACCATTTTAGCGACATTTCTACGTTTGAATTCGCGGGGCTATCCGTCGGAATTATCCGGCCGCGTTCGGGTGTCATCGGCATCGCCGGCCGCCATCTTCGACCAATTTTACTCCGGCTCCTAAGGCTTCTAATTGGCACGCTTTTCCCGACACCTTTAGCATTGCATACCCTATCCATATTATATATATCAGTGATATTCCCGCACCGTGGTTCTGGGACTAGACCCCTGCGCCGTTTTATTTTTTATCGGCGGCGGCGTTTCAGGTAAAATAACTCGGCGGCGGCGGCGTTCGGCGAAAATTTCAAAGTTGACGGCGGCGGAACCGACGGATGATAATTTATCGGCGGCGGCGGCGTGGAACGGCGTAAGTATAATATGCTTTAAAATTTTAAATAAAAAGTTTAAATTATTTGAATAAGCAGATTATTATAGATATATTTAAAAAAAAAGAGAAAAAATTAAATTATATCAAGTTAAAAAATTATATTAAAAAAATTATAATATTTATTAAGAAACATAAATGTATAATTTGATTGTAACATTTACGTTGAACTCGATCGGACGAACTTGTAATGATGGTCCTGTCTCACATGCCTTTACAATACACTCACATTAAGAACAGGAATATCAATCCGAATTAGGATATATCAGCATATCTGTAACGCTACATACGAATACTATCTGTCCAATGACGCAAACATCTATTAAGAGTCGCTGAAGAAAGATCTGTGAGTCT
>NW_017276302.1:132508-134045 GCF_001594065.2 Cyphomyrmex costatus | reverse complement strand
TGTTCTTTTTTGAGTCATTAACAAATTGATACTCTGAAATTACAAGCAATTATTTTTTATTGTACGGTCTAGTATAAATTTCAAATTAAATCTCAATAACCAACTTTTATATTTTGTGCACTAAGAATAACATATTGCAGTTATTTTCTAGAAAACTGTAATATACAAATTCTAATCTGTTTTACTTATATGTATGTATGTTCAATTTGAATTTTCACCTTGAATAATCTATCAGTTCCTTTTCGTGGTACATATAATAATTTATCGGCGGCGGCGGCGTGAAGCGGCGGCGCAGGGGTCTATCTGGGACCGCTTCCTCTCACTCCCTCTTATAGGCACTAGCCATATAGTAGTATTACATATATGTACGACTAAACCTTATCGTGCATTGATTTTGACAATTAATATAGAAAGGTGGTCACTTTTCATTTTGTGAAAATTTCCGAGGGACAGAATTAATTACCGTGGGTGTACACGCTTACAATTAGCAGTAGCATGATACTTTATATCATGAGCAGTAGTAGGCCGGACGAACGCGCTTATTCGGTTATATTTAAGATCTAATATCTAGTTAAATATTGCGTCAACTGAAAAATGGTATAAGACTTTTCGACTCAGTTCGGTCTACTCTACCTGCTCCGGATAGGTGATCCGCTCGATTAATGACACCCTGTATATAGATACAATTTTATATAATCATATACATATATAATTTCTTGAACGTCCTTGATTATTTATTAATTTTTTATACATATAATATAATTTTTTATAACAATAATATTTTTAGTTTTTACATATCTAGTAAAATATGTAGTTAGCATTAATATTTCAATGTTGAAAATCATTAATTTAATGATTTTGAATATTGAAATATTAATGCTAGCTATTTTACTAGATACGAAAAACTAAAAATATTATTGTTATTAATTAAAATAATTTAATATCATGCCTTATAACCATGGTGGAAAATCCTTCCACCATGCTTATAACGTATGATCGTATTTGAAAGCGCAATATATAACCCCAATTTCAATTTGCACTGGTCTCCACTAGAGACCCTCTAACAGAGACTGGCCATCAGGGGGCTACTTTTGATTGGTCCGCCATTTCCTAGCGATTCCCGCTCGTATTGAAATTTCAATTACTGCATTTACTTGGAATGTAAATAGTATGTAATGATAAATATTATAGAAATATTAAAACCGTGCTTTTTACATCAATATAAATAATATACGTTAAATAAAAAAAAACATGTCAAGTTTTATCGTCAGTTATATACATCTTTATCTTTAAATAACTTTGTTATAATAGCTGTTTTTTGACATTTATGATTTAATTTTTGACTTTGTTATTAAATTTTAAACATTGACTCTTATATTGTCTTCGTTCTTTTTGTTTATACGTTAAATAATTTCTATATTTAATATTCTCTCTTTCATAATTCTATTAAATCTTTTTCAAATAAAATTAAAGTATGGTTAGGAAATCAGTGACAAAAGTACAAACACTTAACATTTGTAAAATTTATTTAAAAAAG
>NW_017276302.1:124030-127838 GCF_001594065.2 Cyphomyrmex costatus | reverse complement strand
ACCCCCACCCCGCCCCCGGGGGGCGGTAGGGGCCGAGTTTGGTATCATTGGATTCCCCCCTTCGTGTCGAGTAACTTTCGTTGCACTTCTTTTTTTATCTTATGTATAGTTCTCGAGATATTTCAATGTCTTCAGATAAATTGGCCACCCTGTATATAACAGTTTTGGGCTATATAACACCAAGAAGACTTCTTGATAACGCAAAGGTTAAGGACAAGACTTCTTGGTTATAACCGACGCGCGCATGCGCAAACTTTCACACAATGTGCAATGCCACTGCGCATTATGTGAATAACCGCGGACGTTTTTTTGACCTACCCCCACCACACTAGTTCACTCTACTAATTCTAGTCTTCATACCTATAATACAGGCTTATGCTCTCTCCTTTACCTCCGTGGTTAAGCGGGGAGCACAGACTTTTGCATAACGCATAATACATATACATAAAGAATTTGATTGGTCCATTGACTCATGCATAAGAAAATGGGCTAATAAAATTCCTTATGCACATGCTTTATGCGTTATGCAAAAGTCTGTGTTGGGGCTCTAAAGTCCTAAAGCATTTTCTCTTGGCTGCACCAGTGCAACACTCAGACAATAATAGCGAATTCGGTCGACTTAACACTAATAGCGTTTTCCACTGGGAAAACTGGTGCAACACTGGTGCACACTGAGTGCAATTTTGTTGTTCCACTGTAAAAATCAGTTCAGTGTTTCTCTGACAGAACTGATCACTGATATGTATATATGGATAGCGGATGGGCTGCAATTCGTGTGCCGGACTTAGAGCCGCCATGTTGACTCGACTATGTCATTTTCGGGAATTGTCGGTATCTGTCGGGTGCATTCGTATGTTTACATTCAGTTCTGACGATTGCTCGTCATCTTGCACCCCTCGACGACTCGGGCTCTCATGACGCGCGTTATTGCGACGTGAAAAATATGAAGTGCTATTTCTGTGGGAAAAAGGCAGAGAAGACTGCATCGGTGCAAAGAACTCTTCATCGGTAAGGGCAATTTGCTAATAAATTACGTTATTGAGGTTATGCGATAAGTTTAACCAATATTTATTCTTGCATGGAAAAACTTATTTGTAAAGATGAAAGTAAAAAATTATAGAAAATAATAATTGTAATTTTATTGTAGATTGCCTTTAAAAAATGCAACGATGGCTAGTCAACGTAAAATTAGAAGACAAATCTTTTTAATTTTTCGTTTACCGGGATATTTACAAACATTCACATTTTATTGCATTATCATTTTATGCAATCATCGACGTTATTCGCCACCAAGCGATAATATTATGTTTATACTGATTTCAAAGCTCCCGCGGAACCGCTAACCTTCATTCCACACTCCCCTCACTTCTCAAATGACATACCTGAGTCAACATGGCGGCCCTTCTATTCCGCACAAAAATTTAGCATTGCTGGTATAGGGCGTTCGCTATCCATATACATATACATATCAGTGGAACTGATGCAAAAAACCATATATGTAATACTACTATATGGCTAGTGCCTATAAGAGGGAGTGAGAGGAAGCGGTCCCAGAACCACGGTGCGGGAATATATATTTCCCTCTCTTTCTAAGAGTAATTTGAGTGTTGTGCGCATGCGTTGGATTGATCGTATCCACTAATGGAAAATAGAGTGCGATCAGTGAGATGACGCGAACAGGTTATGCTCGTTATGCTTATTAGATGTGTGCTGTACACAGGCAAAATGGTCAACATATGTTATTTATGTGTTAAAAAGCCTAATGCGCCTAATGCGACTGAAAACATTAGTTTGCACAGGTATGAAATAGGTATTAGTTTGCACTGATTATCATGAAATTTCTGTAAGGGATTGCACTGTATTCTTATATACAATAACGGCAATTTTGAAAAAGTTTATTTCATAAAATAAGGATTAATTTATTTATTCCGACAAAACTGATTCTTTTAATTGTAACAAGATTATATCCTGAAGCGGAATCAATCACTTTTTCCTTCTTCCTTACACATATATGTATATTTATCCTTCTATTTGTCATTGATGGAGGGGATGAATCCGACGCATGCGCACAACGTTCAAAGTACACTGAGAAAGAGAGAGAAGTATATTCCCGCATCGTGGTTCTGGGACATGGACTTCTCTCTCATCTAGCCATATAGTAGTATTACATATATGGAAAACAACTATCAGAGCGACAGAGAGGACTATCGACATATAAGTATGGACTGCGCGCAGGCTGAAATAATATGACCGGCCCGAAAGAAAGAGATAGCGACCGGTGTGAGTCAAGCTCTGTCTCTTTCTAATAGCTTTCTCTTTCTATCGTCTAGCGATACATTACGACATCCACTGGGCGGTAATAAAAGCAGCCAATAGGAGTATTAGAAAGAGCGAGCGATTGACCCACACCGCGTTTCCTCTTTGTCTAATTCACCAGACTATGAATGGATCGCGCAGTCCATACTATATGTCGATGAAGAGGACTAATGAAGCGCAAGAGTGGGGGAAATTATCCGCCGTCACTTTTTGGCCTACCCCCTCTACCGATATTTGACCGAATAATCAGAGTCGCGAAATAACCTTCCAATTTTGATTGGTGCTGACATTTTTCAGCAAAAACCGGAAATAGTCATGGCGTCAAATTTAAGTCAACCTACATTCGCTGCCCATTTTGCTCTTTTTTCAGGATTACGAGGAAAGACTTTCATAACATAACCCTTTTTTACAGAATTATTGCAGTCTGGCGCAGAACAACCAGTCATTTTAGAGAATATAATTTTATGAAATACAGTATTAATATAAAAAATATAATAATGTAATTTCTTTCTGATAACTGTATTTAGATTCACATGTATTAGGTGTTAATGTATCACATAGTCTTTTCATTGCAACTGCGATGGTGCTCGTACGTGCAGTAGTATTATATTTTTCTTCACGCGTGCACGTAATGTGTCCTACACAAAGAAAAATTCTATGTGTAACAGTGGAGGCATATTTGTTTATAGGTCGACACGGGCACGCGTACGCACAATAAACAACTTTCCCCCACTGTTACACAATGTATTATAATCGCTACTTCCGGTTTTTGCTGAAAAATGCCGACCTAACCTTATTGACGTTATTTTGCGACTCTGATTAGAGGGTCTCTAGTTCTAGTAGAGTCCTAGATATCAGAGAAGCGCAACCGGCTTAAGTCAGTATCGCAAAATTACCAAGAAAAGTATTAAAAATGGCGTCGTTTGCAGACGAAGGGTCTGAACACAAACACTGCCGTAACATTTTACGACATACTTAAGTTGTAGACGTAAATAACGCACAAGCTTTGGCGTATCGGCGTATGACGTGTTTATGTACATTATTGCCATATCTTTCAATAGCGTGCATAAACACGTCATACGCCGATACGCCAAAGCTTGTGCGTTAGGGTCTGCGCACAATAGGAGAAATATTAGGAACAGATATTAAATATAAGAATTTTAACCTATCAGAATTGTGTACTGTGGAATGTGCGCTTTCTGACAGGTTAAAATTCTTATATTTAATATCTGTTCCTAATATTTCTCCTATTGTGCGTAGACCCTTCCTTGTCGCTTGACGATCTTCCATCGATCGTTATGGGACCCGATGCTTCGGCGGATGTTCTGCCTTTGAGTCCGTTCCCAGCTGACGTCTCTCTCCGAGGCGTCTGCAATGAGGGTGCGATAATCCACCAAATAATAGCGACATTAATAACAAATATGAAATAATACGACCTGCGTGTGCCGCGCTTCTCGTGACTTCAGCCAAATTCTTCATACAGCAATCTCTT
>NW_017276302.1:115960-123607 GCF_001594065.2 Cyphomyrmex costatus | reverse complement strand
GGTATTAGTTTGCACTGATTATCATGAAATTTCTGTAAGGGATTGCACTGTATTCTTATATACATAACGGCAATTTTAAAAAAGTTTATTTCATAAAATTAGGATTAATTTATTTATTCCGACTAAACTGACTCTGTTAACTGTAACAAGGTTATACCCTGAAGCGGAATCAATCACTTTTTCCTTCTTCCTTACACATATATGTATATTTATCCTTCTATTTATTATTGATGGAGGGGATGAATCCGACGCATGCGCACAACGTTCAAAGTACGTTGAGAAAGAGAGAGAAGTATATTCCCGCACCGTGGTTCTGGGACATGGACTTCTCTCTCATCTAGCCATATAGTAGTATTACATATATGATCTAGGACTCTAGTTCTAGTCTTCTTGATTATAGGCGAGGGAATTTAAGCCATGGCGGTGAAGAAGGGTAAGCCTTCAGCCATCTTGTTCGGCGACATTAGTGCTGCTATCTAATGTATAGAAGCGATACTACTGGAAACAATAATCTGAACAAGTGGTAAATGGCTATGTTTATACCACGGAGGTTTATACCGTATGTTTAGACCCCAACCTATACGATAAGTGTCCTTGTTTAATCTTATATGTTAAATAAACTTATAAGTTATAAGTATATTTATGAATGAGATTATACTATTTTACAATTCAAATCAATATACAGGGTGTTTGATAATTAGTGAAACATATTCCGTACAGGGGGTAGAATGGACTAAACTGAGAAGAAAAGTCCTGTACTATTTTACAATTGTCACAGTAGTTAACGAGACATTAATTTATAAAAATATTTAAATTCGTCCGGCCCACCGTCAAATGCAAGCACGCGGCTGGATAGGACCGCCCAGCGAAGTGCGCCGCACGTGTTCGCCGTTGCTAGGCGTTGTTTATAACAAGCATTGTTTATAACAAGCGGCCATAGTCCTCGCTAGACATGAATCGCGTAGCGACGGCGAACGCGCGCGGCGCGCTTTGCAGGGCGGTCCTATTCAGCCGCGCGCTTGCATTTGACGGTGGGCCGGGCGAATTTAAATATTTTTATAAATTAATATTTCGTTAACTACTGTGATAATTGTAAAACCCATAAAAAAACCTTTTTTTAAAAAAAGAAAAAGACATACGCCAAGTGCATATAAAAGATACTGAACTTCTTCATCAAAAACAGATATGAGATAAATATAATTGACCAAGTGTATTCTTCATTACGCCAGTCACATAGGACAGACCGAAAGTGACTATAATTGTCAACTGGATTATAGTGAAGAAAAAACTTGGCGTGCCCGGGTCGCATTAATTGTAAACAGTATTCAGTGAAAACATTATTTCAACATAGTATTTGCATTATAAATTAAAATATAAAAATAACAGACATATGTATACAGATATATACGTATAATATATACGTATAATATACACGTATAATATAGTGATATAATTAGTATCATCATTCACTATATAGTGATATAATTTGTGGGACATGAAAATATATTCACAACTAAGTATTATAATATGTTCAGTAAGCAATTATTAACATCTTTTCTTTGTTGAATTGTTTTCGCATATATTGTGTATACTGCAGAATATTGCGATAGAACCAAGGTTCTAGAATATTGCGTTTTAATGCGACCCGGGCACGCCAAGTTTTTTCTTCACTATAATCCAGTTGACAATTATAGTCACTTTCGGTCTGTCTTATGTGACTGGCGTAATGAAGAATACACTTGGTCAATTATATTTATCTCATATCTGTTTTTGATCAAGAAGTTCAGTATCTTTTATATGCACTTGGCGTATGTTTTTTTCTTTTTTTAAAAAAAGGTTTTTTTTTGGGATTTCACTGCTTTTTGTTAATTATGAAAACGTGATAATAATGTAGGAAATTTAAATCCTCTAAAAATAAATACAGATTCTGTTTCTAAAATAGTTATTTTGTAAATTTCTATTTATTTAATATTAAAGATGTACTCGTATTGTATTTATTGACACTTAATTATACTTAAGTTTATTTGTACTTAATTTAGATTTGTTCTAAGAAAAATATATACGCGCTCTTTGCATTTCGTGGCCACTTACATACTTCAACTTTTAAATCATTTATGGATGTCCATTTTGTACCTTTAGCTCGCAATAAATTTGTGTAATGTCCTTCGTCTATATTTTTACCATGATGAAGAATCGCACTATTAACTTTATAAATATTATCACCGATACAAATTTTTGACGAAGGTATGGATTTAATATTAAGATTTGTAATCTTTATAACTTCTTCATTATTAACTTTAAATAATAATAATTGAATAATAAGTACACGTTTGGTCGTTGTTATACTAGTCTTTTCAAGTAAAGCAGTTGAATTACAATTACATGTATGTGTCACACGTACGATTGAAAAATACATGTATGTGTCACACGTACGTCTGAACATAACTGAAACGTACCCTTTTCGGGACTCGGTCTCTAGATCTCGGTATCGGCTGCACCAATTTTATTCGGACTGGTCGCAATCGAAAGATACCGATGACATTATATAATAAAAGTGTTTTTAGATTTTTGATTGTGCTTTTAAATTCTGAGTAATTTTAATCTAAAGTTTCAAGATGTGAAAACTCGAGATAAAGCTAGTGGTAGCGTCGTGAATTTGACATCGACATGAACATATACACGCATCAAGTATCATGTCATCATGTCAAACGGTTATATTTTTATTTTATGCACTTGGCGTCGCGACGCTACCGCGTCGCTTGATATGTTTATAATGTTTATTATTAATGATTATTATTGTTATATGTCTCTCTCTCTCTCTCTCTCTCTCTCTCTCTCTCTCTCTCTCTCTCTCTCTCTCTCTCAATTTATTTTATTATTTATTTATTTATTTAAATAATTAATATTTTAAGTTATTTATTTTATTATTATTAATTTATTATCATTTATTTATTTATTTATTTATTTTAATTTTTATTTATTAATTTATTTATTATTATTTAACATACATGTGTTATTATTATTACATATGTACATACATGTGTTATACACATATGTATGTTATTACACATGTGACTGTTTTTTGAATGTAGACATTGTGAACAGCAGCCTAATGGACAAAACGCTTTACATGTATGTGTCACACGTACGATTGAAAAATATATGTATGTGTCACACGTACGTCTGAACATAACTGAAACGTACCCTTTTCGGGACTCGGTCTCTAGATCTCGGTATCGGCTGCACCAATTTTATTCGGACTGGTCGCAATCGAAAGATACCGATGACATTATATAATAAAAGTGTTTTTAGATTTTTGATTGTGCTTTTAAATTCTGAGTAATTTTAATCTAAAGTTTCAAGATGTGAAAACTCGAGATAAAGCTAGTGGTAGCGTCGTGAATTTGACATCGACATGAACATATACACGCATCAAGTATCATCTCATCATGTCAAACGGTTATATTTTTATTTTATGCACTTGGCGTCGCGACGCTACCGCGTCGCTTGATAGTACAAGACTTTTCTTCTCAGATTAGTCCATTCTACCCCCTGTACGGAATATGTTTCACTAATTATCAAACACCCTGTATATTTAAATATTTTTATATTTTATTATATGTATATCTATATAAATTATTAATTTACACAGGATACATATATAAGGATGGATATATTTATTGTATGGAATATTTAAAAATTGGCAAATCTTATACTTCTGCAAAAATATATTTTATTATACATATTTTATAAAAAATTAATAAAGTGAGGTTATATATTTAATTTCCAGAATTCTTTTACTATACTATACATATTTCCATTATTGATATACATTTTAGAATAAAATACACAATAATTATTACAATAATAGTTAACGTATATATCTCTTTGTCTTTATGCACTCTGCTTTTATTAAGTTCATACGCAAATTCGCAAAATTGTTCCTCTCTCATGATCCGTTCAACTCAACCCGATTACCTCTTGAGACAAGCACCAAAATCCGATTAAGCTAGGGAGTTTTTTGAAATGCACCAATGAGTATCACTGGTCGATCGGATTGGAAATCCGACCATTTGTCGTAAACACCCATGAACGTTCCGTAGTTCCGTGTATCCGCAGTTCCGCATCCCATGGGAGCGCACCCTAAGGCCGGGTTCACACTTTGACGGAAAAACGGAAAGCGGAAAAGCAGTAGCCAATCAGGTAGTCGACTTTCTGTTAGTTTTGTACTATTTACTACCAACGCGAGTTCTGATCAGTTAAGGGCCGCTGTCACCAAGCTTCGATTAACTAATCGGCCTAGTAACTTTGCAGGCTTCTAACTGAAACTGATGTCGGAGTATTAATGTGAGCTCAGCTCCTACATCAATTTCAGTTGAAAGCCTGCAAAGTTACCAAGCCGATTAGTTAATCGAAGTTTGGTGACAATGGCCCTAACTGCTCTTCCGCTTTCCGCTTTTCCGTCAAGGTGTGAACCCGCCCTAAGTGGACCGCAGCCAACATAACATATGTTCGTACCATAGAGATAGTAGTACTAGAGTACGCATTGTAGGAGTGGGGGTAATCCTATCTAGAAAAGGACGCACTCATTTGAGCCTTTTCGTTCTCTCTTGTTTCGCGCATGCGTATAGCCATATACTCTGAGAGAGGGGATCGAAAGAGAGAACAAGTCGAACGAGAAAAGTTTCATCGTTACATGACCGGACAAGCCTGATTGAGCCTGATCACTTTGGAATCAAACAAAGAATTGAGTTTGATAAGGGCTCTCGATGAATAATATCAATAAATATTAATGATTAAAATCTATTACTTATATCTCTATAATTCCAGTTATGCGAGTATATTGGCCAGCATCACCAGATTGTTTCTTATAAAGATAGTCAAATTCACATGGTTAAGTCTCGCGGAAAGAAACTTTTGGCTTTTCCAAGAATGACCGAACAAGCCTGATCTCTTTGGAATCAAACAAAGAATTGACTTTGATAAGGTTAAGGGTTTCCCAGTGCCAAGGGTTGCTCTTTCAATTCCTTAAGGTTGGATTATACTGGCCGTAATCTGTTAACTTATGCTGTAATCTATAAAAATTGACCAATTATAATCGATTATTCCCCTTTCATTCGACTGTGATTGGTCAATTTTTACAGATTACGGCATAAGTTAACAGTTTACGGCCAGTATAAATCAACCTTTATTCTTTCTATTCCCTCTCTCAGAGTATACGGCTATACGCATGCGTGAAACGAGAGAGAACGAAACGGTTCCAAATGAGTGCGTCCTTTTCTAGATAGAATTACCCCCACTCTTCAAATTTCCGACAATGCGTACTCTAGTACTACTATCTCTATGGTTCATACATATGACCATCCGTCAGATTCGGAACATTTTTCGGTTTAGTTCATAGATATTTATATAACACTAGATCGCTAACTCCCCTATATACCGTGCATAAAAATTGATTCCAAAACTTATGTATTACGAAGCGTGACGTCGGAATGAAACGGTCACGTGGTATATACTATTGTGTAATGGCCGCGGTAAGGCCACATGAGCGATATACGTACGTGTAACGTTCGTTTGTGCGTGATTTTGGAAAATTTACAATGCCATTATCAATTATCGTGTTAAAAGTTGCCGCCGTTTAAGTGGAAAAGAGAATCAAGGGGTAATATTTCATAGGTAAGTCGCAATCATTCTCGTATTTTATTGTCTTCAGATGCGTCGGCTGCTAGTAATGCGCCAACGTCACGGACACGTGACATGGATTTAGTACATACTTTTCGGAATCATGTTGTACTAGAGCCCAGTTAGCGATCTAGTGTTATATAAATATCTATGGTTTAGTTACGGAGCTGTCAACATCTAGGAAAAAAAATAAACTAAACTAACCCTGTTCAGAATACACCCTGAATAATAGCGCGCGTAAAGAGCATATTTGAGGCATCTTATTGGTTCCGCCATATTTTGTCAGCACCATAGAATTAATAATGGTTGCTTTCCATCTACGACACAGCAATCACCTCATCTTTATTTAACATTAGCGAACGACGAGGATGCAACGATTGCCGTGTCACACCGTGTCACTTCTGTGTCTCTTGTTGGATAATAATCTTATGCGTAGATATTATTTTTTACATTAAAATAATCCAGATGACTTATGAACGTACTTCTTATATCGTACATATATTTAAAATGTAAATATTCTAAAGCGCCAACCGAAAATTAGCAACCATAACCAAGAGTGTCCGACTATGCTTTTCTGCTGTGTCGAATCGTGTCGTGGCGTGTCGTTGTTGGAAAGCACCGCGTTCGACACTGTGTCGATGTGTGTCGTCTAAAAGCCTTGATGGAAAGCAGTCTAAGCTGCTGTGTCGAATCGTGCCGAGGCGTGTCGTTGTTGGAAAGCACCGCGTTCGACACTGTGTTGATGTGTGTCGCCTAAAAGCCTTGATCGAAAGCAGCCATAATGACTTGGCCAGACTAGAGTCCCTATACTAAGACCGGTATTCATAGTCAGTTCTTATATTCAAGATCGTCTTAAGTTCAGTCTTGAGGAGTTACGAACCAATCAGAGGGCCGCTTTAGCATCTTAAGACATTACTTAAGACAGTTTTGAAATAAGAACCGACTATGATACCGGCCTAAGAGTCTGGCCAAGGTTGTCATTCAGCCTATTGGTTTCGACAAAATATGGCAGAGCCAATGAAGTGTCTCGAATTTAATATCTTGGATGCGGTATCATTCAACTAGTAAGAATCATAGAAAGAATAAGAATAGAACAATAATGTAATAAAGCTGTTTTTAACAATTTTTTAATGTGAAAATACAAATATAATTTCAATTAATGTATTCATAAATAAATAATTATATCATTTAATAGCAGCATTATTATTAAACAGCACCAGTTTTATTCAATTAGTAGGAACAGAACAATGAGATAATAAAGTTGTTTTTAACATTTTATTTAATGTAAAAATACAAATACAAATAAATTTCAATAGTATTCATAAGTAAACATATGCTCTAATTTACTTATAAATACATTACTTATAAAATACATTAAAATGATATAAGTAAATTATATCATAGCAGCATGCCTAGCCATAGTTTTACTACTATATGTATAATTCTTATTTTAACATATAAAGTAATCGTCCTTTATTGCAATCAATTTTTATGCGAAATGTAATATACCGTTTCATTATTTTATCGAATAGTGTAATATTTTATAGAATAGTGCAGTACCACATCGATCACATCACGTTTTTGGTTATGTATGACGACGCCATGTTTTGTCGAACTAGACCAAAGAACTAGACCTTGGCCAGACTCTTAGTATAGGGACTCTACTATCATAGCAACAGTACAATCGTAGAAGTCGTGTGCCCCTGTGCAGGGGGGGGGTGGGTGAAGATTACTTCGCGTGGAAAGTTTAACGTTTCTAAACAGGGAAAGGTGTAGAATAGTACTTGATATTATACATATATAGCAGAAATAAAACGTAATTTTTCAAACTTTTTTTGATCATAACTTTTTAACGAAGGGCGAGCGACGGCTAAAACTTGTTGGAGGTTACTCAGGGTCATGACCTTGACAACATATGTCAAGGTCAAGGTCATTGGAGGTGGATCCCTTAAAGTGAATAATTAC
>NW_017276302.1:76657-114351 GCF_001594065.2 Cyphomyrmex costatus | reverse complement strand
AATAATAATAAATAATAATAATAATATAATAATAATATAATAATAATATAATAATATAATAATATAATATAATAATAATATATAATATAATAATATAATAATATAATATAATAATATAATAATATTAATCATAATGATTCTTCTTCTTCTTCGAATATTAATGGTCCTGGTCTTAAAAATGATACGATGCATGAGGCGAGACGAAACAGAAACAGAAACTATGAAGTTTGTAGAGCTACAATCAGCTACAACTTACAGCGCCACTAGAATGAGATAGCATGATTTTTTCTCTCTCGCACAATTTCGACGAATAATGGCGGACTTCACGTGTCCAGACTCTTATTAGAGGGTCACTACTTATTATAAACCGATATTCATAGTCAGTTCTTAAATTCAAGACCGTCTTAAGTTCAGTCTTGAGGAGTTACAAACCAATCAGAGGGCCGCTTTAGCATCTTAAGACATTACTTAAGACTAAAGACCTATAATGACCTATTATAGGTCTTTACTTAAGACAGTCTTGAAATAAGGGTAATTATACAGAATCACTGCCTCACCTCAAAAATCGATCAAATTAGGTTTATTCGACGCGTTTTTGCATGAAACGAAAGAATCTGGCAGAAAAAAGTGTCGCTCTGCCCTACGAACCGAGATATTTAGCGTTAAAGTTGACGATTATGGAGGTTAGGAAATCTATTATACCGACTACGTAGTGCTACGAGTATCCTTCTTCATGCTGTCTGACCTCGTGCGCATGCGCTTGGTATCGTTTGAGTCCAACAGAATGCACGAAATTTGAAATTAACACTGCAAAACAAATTGTTGTCAGACACGAAATCCTAAACCTTTCCCTGTTCAGAAACGTTGACTTTCCACGCAAAGTAACTTCCCCCCCTCCCTGCACAGGGGCACACGACTTCTACGATTGTACTGTCGGGGCAGACCTCTGTCCATCTCTCCCTCCCCCCTGCTGAGGGACGCACTACTTCTACGATTGTACTGTCGCGGGCAGACCTCTGTCCATCTCTCCCTCCCCCCTGCTGAGGGGCGCACTACTTCTACGATTGTACTGTCGCGGGCAGACCTCTGTCCATCTCTCCCTCCCCCCCTGCTGAGGGGCGCACTACTTCTACGATTGTACTGTCGCGGGCAGACCTCTGTCCATCTCTCCCTCCCTCCCTGCTGAGGGGCACACTACTTCTACGATAGTACTTTCGGGGCAGACCTCTGTCCATCTCTCCCTCCCCCCCTGCTGAGGGGCGAACGACTTCTACGATTGTACTGTCGGGGCAGACCTCTGTCTATATCTCCCTCCCCCCCTGCTGAGGGGCGTACGACTTCTACGACTATACTGTCGGGGCAGACCTCTGCCGAAGGCCACCCCCTTGCACCCGCCCATGTATGTGTGTGTGACTGTGATAGATTTCCTAACCTAAATAGTCGTCAACTTTAACGTTAAATATCTCGGTTCGTAGGGCAGAGCGACACTTTTTTCTGCCAGATTCTTTCGTTTCATGCAAAAACGCATCGAATAAGCCTAATTTGATCGATTTTTAAGGTGAGGCAGTGATTCTGTATAATTACCGAAATAAGAACCGACTATGAATACCGGCCTAGGAGACTCTACGTTTACACGGCACGCTTTAAGGCCGCAGCACACACTTTTGCATAATGCATAAAGCATGTTCATAAGGAATTTCATTGGCCTATTTTCTTATGCATGAGTCAATGGACCAATCAAATTCTTTATGTATATGGTTTATACGTTATGTAAAAGTGTGTGCTGCGGCCTTTACGCCGAAGTTATAACATCGATGATATGAAACTGACCAATCATAGCTATTCCTCTGAAGGATGGAATGACTGTGATTAGCCACTTTCATAACATCGATGTTATAACTTCGGCGTAAATCGAACTGTGTAAACGTAGTATGTGTCTCTTGCTGGGTTGCGTTCCGAAATTTGACTCTGTCAACTCCGAGTATCTTTTATCTTTGTTCAACATTCGGTGAACAAAGTGAAAGATACTCAGAATTGACAGAGTCGAGTTTTGGAACGCACCCCTGGAAAGCAACCTTTATAATCTAGTGACTTTAGTTCAGACTGTTCAGTGGCGCCTCTGCTGAGCCTACGTCGCACGAGTCAGTCGGCGTCGGTGTACGTAAAATGGCGGACGGTGACATTGATTTGTACGCCGACGATCTCGAGCAAGATTTCGCGCAGGTAATTCGCATTTCTTTTTGATAGCAATAAAACGACAGGAACGCGTACTCTTTATCCCCATACGATCGAATAACATCGAGATACGATCTGCGTTTTATAATATCCACATCGAGATCGCTCGTTAACACGCCGCGCCATAACGTACCGCGTCATACTGCGCTTAGCCGCAACTGTGTGCGAGCGATTGGTCCGCGTCTATTCGGTACGCACTGGGAAACGAAGCTGAGTGTGCCGGTATCGTAGTGGACGTACGACTAACTATCGTTTCGCGCTACTAATTTTTCTTCGTGAACGTTATATTTGTGTGTCCCTGCGTTCGCTATCGAACCGGCAAGACTACTCTGAGGAACGAACGAGCGTGCGCGTGCGCGCGCGCGCGAACGAACGAACCGACTAGTTAGCAAATCCATATGAGATAAGCTTCATTCCAATAGTGTTACCTCTTGTCGCGTAGTTGACCGATCGCCTGTATAGCTAGTGCCTGTCTGCTGCCGTCGATCGCGCGCGCGTACCCGTTGCCAGAGCTAAGCGCTAAGCGCTAAAACAGTAATACGGGTTCGCAACAGGAATCGACCGCAAAATGGTGCTAGCGGTAAGGCGAATATCGTGTAGTTTACTCTTTTATGTTTTCCTTTCTCTTCCCTCTTGTTTCCCTCCTTCGATCTTGTGATTTGCAATCCTCACGCGCACGCATATCATTTTTATACAAATATACTTACACACTATACATACATTATGATTATGCATCGCACTGCATGCGAGATTACATTTTCTTTGCAGTCTCTTTATATCAATTTTATTTCCTGTTCTTGAATATATTTTTTCTTTTGAAAGAAAAACACTGCCTTGGAATATCACGGCAGGAATTGAAACCTATGTAATTTCATATAAATCACTTTTTATTGTTATTAAGAACTTGAACACAAGGGATTGGTTCTTAAATAATTCTTCTGGTGCAAAATTCTTATTTATAATAATATATAACTTTTATATGTGAGAAAATCAAATAGCTACGTTTGATAACAAAACGTACAGTTTTCGGAGTTAAATATAATTTTAATTTCTATTTTTTAGAACAGAGTTTATTTTATTTATATATATTTTAAATAAAATAGGTATAACTGCATTTTGCATAAACAAACATAAAGAATAATTGGAAGCAGAGTGTTGTATAACTAAATTTTGCACATCTGCTGCACCAAAGTTTGAACTTAAATTGAAATTATAGTGAGTTCAATTTCTGCTTCATCATACAATTATCTTTACATTGCAAAAAGTCTGTATATCTGCATATCTGTTACAGTCGAAGTGTACGATCGGTTGATCAGTTGAACCACAAGGTGCGCAGGAAGTTGCGTGTAATAAGAAAATGGTACATCTAACGATTTTTTACATATTGATGTAATTTATTTTCATAAATTAATGTTTATATATTGGGTTCATGCATAAGTGTCTTGAGATCATGCTGTTATATTGAGCGTTATTCCAATTTGAGCAATTTTTGAATTTGCTTATTTTAAATTTGTATTACTTAATTTTGTATACTTGATTCTTGTTATTTTGTATTTTTTGTATTTAATGCTTGAATAACAAGATGGTCTCAATACATTCTAATAAATTTGATGATGCATTTCTTTTTTTTTTTTTTTTTCAAAGAAAGTTTTTCTAATAAAATATTTAATTAAGCTTTTCTTGGGCAAATATAATTATACATAACTTGAACAATGACTGTCATAAAGAAATAAGCATAGGCTAATTTAACATAATTGTATTATACTTTCTGATCTACATTTTCTAGAATTCTTTTGCACTTTGACTGTAACATATTTGATACGTATGTGTGCGTGTATTAAATAAGTATTATAAATTCATTGCACATATATCATTTGTTGATTAGTCTGCTTCTCATCTAAAATGCAATAAAAATTAGTTTAATATCATTGTAACATTACGCGTTTCTTACAACGTAAAATAATTTAAATAGCTCATTGTACTTTTATGACTATAGTGCTCGTTTATATATCTGTTTCAGGATGAATTTACTGGAGATGGTGTTGATCTTTACGATGACGTAATTGCTGCTCCGGCAGGTGGTAATGGTGGTGTCTCTTCTGGAAATACTGGAGAGAGTGGTGGTGACACCACATCTCCGAATGAAGAAACCAATGGAAATGCGCCTTATCATCAACTTGGCAATAATATACAACCAAATCAAATTGGTAGACGACATCAATTATATGTTGGCAACTTGACATGGGTATATATGTCTCTGCACAAATTTAATTTCAACATTTCAAAGATTTCTTCTTTTTCTGTCATTTATAGTGTAATAATTTTCAATGTGAAAATATAAACAAAAATTTTTAAATATACTCTTTGACAAAAGAATTACATATAGATATACATTTTGTATAGATTAATTTTTTCATATTTTGATAAATTTTCTTTTTTCTTACATCTATGGTGTTTTGTAATTTAAACAATGCCTTTTTTTATATTTTTATCGGACAGTATTTAAATTTTAATAAAAGAATCTTATTACCGCTCGATTTAGATCGTTTTTTCTTTATACTTTTAATAAAATGTTTTTTACTTTTTTAAAGAAATTCCTTGTTTAATATTATATTTTGTTAAAAATTAATAATAAATCTTTCTAGTGGACAAGTGATCAAGATATAACAGATGCAGTTCAAAGTATTGGTGTGACAGACTTTGTGGAGGTAAAGTTCTTCGAGAATCGTGCCAATGGTCAGTCTAAAGGTTTCTGTGTAATATCCTTGGGCTCAGAGCAGAGTATGAGAATATGCATGGAAAGGCTGCCCAAGAAAGAATTGCACGGACAGAATCCCGTAGTAACTTTTCCTACCAAGCAAGCTCTTAATCAAGTATGTATCACTGTGCATTGTAATGTAAAAAGGAAATATATAAATTAGTATTACAGCATATCCAAAGAACAAGGAGTGGAAGTACAATAATGCCGTTATTTTCCTGTTACTTTTATAATATCGATTTAGTAATGACGTTGCAATTTTTATGACTGTAACGATGACTAACTAAGGTTGAAAGACTGAATTAAGGTTGTGTTAAAGCTGGAAATGTTACTTTAAAAAGTAACTTGTTATCATTAAATGATATTCACTGAAAAAAGTAATCTGTTGCTTGTAACGCATTATCGCATTAAAATTAATTTTTTTCATTATAATTAACGTTAAAAATGATAAGTTACTTTTTTCAGTAATTTTTCTAGTCCATTACAAGTAACGATTATCATACATTTTTAACTTTGTTATCATTACACGCTATAAAAAATTCGTAACGCTACCAAATAGTTATTATAACAAATAATAACGATAAAAAGTAACGAGTAACTTCCATTTCTTGATCAATACAATTCGCTACGATATCCACAATAGCGGGTATACGTAAGACTTATACACAACAATCTTTTTTTTTATGTGTTCTCAGTTTGAGTCACAGTGTAAGACGCGACCTGCTCCGGCTCCGCAACAGAGTCAGAGCCAACGTCCTCATAACCCACATCAACATCAGCCACCAATGCCACCTCATCAACAGCATCCTCAACACCCTCAACATCCTCAACATTCACAACAAAATCATGGTCCTCGAATGATGATGGGTCCTCCACAGGGTGTGAGACCGCAAAGGATGCCACCACCTGGAATGGGTCCACCAGGTCCTGGTGGGCCAGGTCAACAAGTTCCACCACGTATGCATGGTCCGCCATTAGGGCCAGGACCAGGACCGCATCATCCATTGCCTGGTCATCCCAATCAAGGACCGCCTCCTGGCTATCAGCAGGGACCATGGAATGGACCACGTCCAAATGGTCCTCCAGGACCACCTCGAGGGCCTAGTGGACCTGGAGGCCCTCCCCAGCAGGGACCACCTGGACCAGGTCCTGGTCAGCATAGACCTCCAGGAATGGTATGTATCATGAATAGACTTTTTTTTTGTTTTTTGACAGACAAAATATATTTTTAACGTACAATAACGTTACGTGGATTATTTTCATTTTATTTGGCATTATGCTTAATTATAAATGCAATTAAATTTTATGAAGTTATGGCATAATTTATTTACCTCGCGCACGCGGGCTTATAAATTTATTTATATTAAACGTTTTGAAGTATGTACACTAAAAATTGCAACAAAGATATATAGATATAAAATGTAAATTTTATCAATTTCTTTTAAAAAGCTGGTTAGAATATGGAATACTGTCTCTAACAAAAACCTATATCTTAAAAACATGAAATATAAATAAAAAAAGTATGTAAACTTAAATTATTAAAAATATAATGAGACTTAATAATTAAAAATAATAGAAATTAAATAGGCGAGTCTTCTCTAAGCTAAGATGTGAGATAATACTTAATATAAACAAAATGTAAATTACAAAAGTTTCTATTAGGGGTGTGCGGCTACCCGAAAATACGGATCGGATCAATCGAGGCGGGTCGAACGGGTCCCGAATGTCCGGGTACCTGAATTTCGGGATAAAATTCTTGATTCGAGATCCGAAACTATTCGAGACCCGAAACTCTATTCGGGAATAAAGTTTTAGTTTTAAGAATATTTTTTATCATTAGAAAATTATATAAATTTATTAGATATTGTTAACATGCAGAGCACACCAATTACCATACGTCATTTATCACAATGTGAGGGTATATTTCCCATATTGTATACAAATTTATTGATTAGTTATAATTACATTTATTATTATAAAATAATTTTTTCTATTTCTGATTTGTTATACATATATATATATATATAGATAAACCGAAATCTAAATTAGCAAAATATTATATTAGAAAAATATTCTAATTTTATACTTTTAACGTGTAACATCTCAAACTTGGCTCTCATCGCATTGCTCTAAAAACGAACAATTTTATAATTCGTACATTGATACATTTTTATACGAAACTATTATTACACACCTTCGCAAATCACATTTAAACTAGATGAATTACATTATTTTTGGATTCTTACTGGTTTGCCGAATTGTATACGTCTTCAAACTATGCGAGTGAGATTACACACACATTGTTATATGTATTTTTTTTTATATTTTTTCATATTTTTTTATAAAAATAAGAAGGAGCATATATTTTTTTATGTAATTTTATAATTATTTAATTTTTAAACTGCGATCTCTATAACATTGAAAATGTCCTAATAGAGGTCGAAACGTTTGTTTCTTTTTTCTAATTAAAGTACGTAATTTTAACCAATTTTAAACAATTTTTAATTACAATTTTATATTTTAACGAATTTTTTTGGCTCATAGCGTAGCCCTTTTTCTTATTTATTATTTCTAAAGTAGCAAAGTTTATTTACGAGGCTCTAGATGATCAAGAAGAGGTAGAAATAACAAATTCGTTTGAATATTCGGTAATTATTCACAATAGGGGAGGCAGCACCGATGACCTTGACATATGTTGTCAAGGTAATGACCTTGAATAACCTCCAACAGATTTTAGTCTTGGTTAAAAAGTTATGAATAAAAAAAGTTTCAAAAATAATGTTTTATTTCTGCTATATTACAATATCAACTATTATTCTGCATACATGTTTTGATTTTTCACACAAAGCGACTCTAACCTCTTCTCCCCTGCAAAGGGGCGCACAACTTCCATAATTGTAGTATTGTACGTGGGTTTCGACTTTCCACGTGAACTGAGAGCTACCTCACACCAAAAAATGGATTGGATTATCTTTTTTACAGTAGTGAAGTTCCCCCGCAGGGGGGTGAGTGGAACCTACTGTATTCATGCATACACTTTACAACATAAAGCGACGTGAAAATTGCAAGCTCCTTCTGTTGAAGAATTTTACTTATTACTTAACATTTTGAGTTAGATTGCACTAAATACAATCTTATATTAATCAGCTTTTGCTCAGAAAAAGCAAGAGAAAGATTATTTGTGTTAAAACAATTTAATTGAGTTTAGTATTTTGATCTGTGTACAAAATTATTAAATATTTAGAATCAATAACGCAAAAACATGTATCGGTATAAATAAAATTCAGACTGTCAAAACAAACAATACAATTACTTAGGCTTATAATAAACTTATCTGTATCGATTTTACATCGCTATTGCAAGGCCTTACAATTGCACACAACTCTCACATATCCATTTGATACCATGGTCCGCGCGGAGAAAAAAAAAGGGGCGAGCAACAACGTTGTTCAAACCTTTCAACAGACTATCGTTTTGATAGTGCCATCTAACTGAATCTAAATATATCAATTGTCGATAAATAGCTTGATGTAAATTACCACTTTTCCAACACTTTCCCTTAATTTCAGCAAGCTATTTCACGATAAACTGTTTACAGTTTTCAAATTTTACTCTATTCAAAGGCTTTGTAAGTATGTCTGCTTTTTGTTCATTTGCAGGATAATATTTTAGTTCTATGATTTTATTCCTCACTAAATCATGCACAAATCTGTATTTTACATCTATATGTCTCGATCTCTTATTGACCATTCTATTTCTTATCAGTGCTATGGTACTCTGATTGTCAATATTCAATTCTATTCGTATATCTTCACCTTGAAGTTCTTCAAGCAGAGTTTTCAAATATTGTAGCTCCTTGCAACACTCTGCTGCCGCGACATATTCGGCTTCAGTACTTGATAGAACCACGTTAGATTGTCTATGTGAGCACCAACTAATTGCTCCTCTACCATAAAAAATAATGTAACCGGTTGTGCTTCGTCTCGTTTGTAGATCTTCAGCAAATTCTGCGTCACTGTATCCTTTTAATATTTTGATTTTTGTTTGCATTAAATTGTATTCCTTGACCTTTTGTACCACGTAAGTATTTCATTATGTGTTTGATGTCATTTACGTTTTCTTGAGTAAAATTTTCTAGATACCTGTTACTAAAACCGATGCCAAAAGAAATATCTGGTCTTGTCTTGGTTGAAAGATACAGAAAACTTCCCACTACTTCTCTGTAGTTATAGTTTTCTTCTTTCTTTGGTGTGTTTCTATCTTCATTTTTGATTAAAGGATACTTTGATGGGTTTTGCTTTATTTATTCCATATTGTTCTAAAACATGTTTTAAGTATTCCTTTTGTTTTAGTTTTGTTGAGAATTTATCTCTTGAGATTTCAAAACCAACAAATATCTTCTGGCTTGTACACGACTGTCATTTTAAATTCTTCCCTTAACTGTTTTATTGTAATTTCTATTTCTTCTAGATTATCACTCAAAAGTATTCCGTCATCGACATAAATTCCTAGTATCAATTCTTTATTAATTTTTTTAAAGATAGGTACATTGTTTACTCATGAGTGGTTTAAATTCTTTTTCTTTCAAAAAATTTGTAAAACGTATATTCCATCTAAGTGAAGCTTGTTTTAAGCCATATAAAGCCTTTTTCAATTTGAACACTTTTCCTTTACAATTAAATCCTTCTGGAGGATACATATAAACTTTATCTTCTACATCTCCATAGAGAAAAGTTGTCTTTATGTCAAATGTTATTATCTTGTACCTTTTAATTGTTGCTAATGCAAATAAGATTCTTAGTGCACTTGTATTAATTACAGGACTGAAGGTTTCCTTGTAATTAATTCCTTGCTTTTGTTCGCAACCATGTATAACAAGACGTGCTTTATATCTCCCATCTTGTTTGATTTTGAAGACTCATTTTCCGGTCAAAGGTTTTTCTTCTTTTTTCAAATCTTTTAAATCAATTTCTTCCCGGGTGTTATTCTCTTTCAGTGATTTCTTTTCATTTTCTATAGCCTTTTCCCATTTTTGTCTATCTGGTCCTGTTATTGCTTGTTTATAAGTCAACATGATATAATCTGTTAGACGTTCTGCACATTTCCTTTCTCTAGTTGATTTTCTTGTAATAGCTTGATTTTGTTCCGATTCTTTATTTGTTAAAACTTCCCTGCTTTCAGTATTTTCTTCTATTTCTAATTCACTACTTTGTTTATTTGTTGATATTCTTATAGGTGTCCTTACTTCTTCTGCATCTATCCATTCTTCATCTCTTCAGTTTCAATTTCTTCTCTATCTGACTCTCTCTTCTTCGGACTGTATCAGTTTTATTTTAGTGTACTTAGTTTTATCTTTACTCCTAGTTTTATCTTCTTTTAATTTAGATTCTTCAAATCTTACATCTCATGTAATAATTATTTTTCTCTCTTCTTGATTCCAGAGTCTGTATCCATTCGATGCATATCCTACGAAAAAGTTTGTTACTTCTTTTTTCGAGTTTTTTTAATTGATTCTAGTATCTTGACATACGCAGTACTTCCGAATATTTGCATTGTTTCTAGAGTTGGTTTACGTTTCTCCCATAATTCATATGGTATACAATCTATAGTTTTTATAAATAATCTATTTAATATATTGACTGAGCAATATAGAGCTTCTCTCCACATTTCTTTATCCATACTAGAATCAAATAACAGTGCTCGTACTTTATCTAGTAAAGTTCTATTTAACCTCTCAGAAAGCTCTGCCATTAAGTTGAGGTGTATATGGTGTTGTATTGTCCAATACTATTCCTTTGTTTTTGCACTGAGTCTGAATATTTTTATTCATATACTCCTTTCCATTATCGCATCTTATTTTTGAGACTTTCAGATTCCAATGTGCTTCAACTTGTTTTATGTATTCCTTTAAAAAATCCTCTATTTCAGACATCTTCTTCAGCAAGTAAACTAATGTAAAATGTGTATAGTCTTGAAAAGTAAGAAAATACCTTTTTCCATTCCATGTCTGGGGATCTATCGGTCCACAAATATCTGTATGTATAATTTGAAATGGTCTCTCTGCCTTCGATCTAATATCTCCAACAGTGTTGGACATCAATCAATTGAATCTTCAATCAATTAATCAATTGATTGAATATTTAATTGTAGTGTTTCAATTGCAATTAATTGATTAATTGCAGGTCACAATTAAACGATCAATCGCATTTTACAATTAAAGTTAATTGCAACTAATTTAGTTGCAATTATTATTTTAATTGCAACTAAAGCACAATTAACATTGTACAATTAACATTTATAATCAGTTCATAATTTAAAGAAGTTAAATAATACTACAAATATGTATCTCACATCTCCACCAACTTCGACTCCTTCACCTCGCCCCTTCCCCTCCTACCATCCCTGTTTTTCGCCGTATTTCACTCTCTTTCGGTATATAATATTTTAAAATTATTTTTTCAATATTTTTAAAAATATTTTTTTATATATCTGTATACTCTAAAAAGTAAGTGATCAGGAGACGCGGTAGTATCTCCAGTCATGTTTAGAATATTATTTTATATCTAGTTATCAGTACTTGTCAATTGCTCTAGCAATATTTATAAACGTATTAATTTTTATTTTATTAATATAATTATAATTTGAAAATATGTTTACATAATTTATAGAAAAAAGTAACAATGATTCATACAATACCTCTTTTTTCTCATTATCAGATGAAATACCGAATGAAGCCAGCGTACTTGAGCTATGTTCCAAATCTATAGTTTACGTTACGTGTACTATACATAGATTTTCAATATTCAGAATATTGACAGAACAATTTGCAATACATACTATAAAAATCAATTGTTAATTGTACCCACAATTAAATAATGATTACAATTAATTAATTGTTAATAAAGAGGACAATTAACAATTAATTAATTGTAATCATACAAACCCACAATTACAATTAACTTATTTAATTGTCAATTGCAATTAAAAATGTAATTTTAATTGTTAATTATTAATTGTCAAAACAATTTAATTGTGCCCAACATTGATCTCCAAACTTCAGTTTTGATTGTTTGGTTTATTGATAAACCTCGCAGATCTCTTTTAGTTCTTCCATATCATTGAGAGAGATATTTAATCCTTGACAATGGTCAATTGCCATCCTTATTTTTTCGATGCTTGCATGTCCTAACTTTCTGTGCCATTGTTTTGCTAGATTTTCTTTGTTTTCCGTAAGTAACGACTCATCTTTGTTTTCAGGTTTTAATTTTACTTTAAAGAGCCCATTTGATAATTTTTCTCCTTGCAATACTCCATTTTCTGATTTAATTAACACTTCTTCTCTAGTAAAAATAATTTCTCCATTTTCTGTGATAGAATTCACAGACAAAAGATTTGCACTTAAATCAGGTACAAATAAAGTTTTTTCCATACTGTAATTTTCAAATTCTATTCTTCCTTCACCTTCAGTCTGCATCGTTTGTTCCATCTTTGCCACATTTATAACAGTGTTTGACCTTCTTAAATTCTTAAAAAAATTCTTATTTGTCAAGTTTAATGTACTACCAGAGTCTGCAATCCATGAAGTCTCTTCGGTCATACTGCTAGTTAAAAGTGCTAACTTACTAGATTCAGATTCTTCCGCTTTAATTTGTTTTTTATTTCTGAAGAAACAATCTTTAAAGATTGCTCTTTTTACAAATATTATATTTTCTTTCATTTGAATCATCTTTCTTGCAAAATTTAGCAACATGCCCGATCTTGTTACACTTAAAGCAACGTACCTGTTTTTTTATCCTTCTAAAATGCTTTTGATCTTCAAAATTTTGCCAGATGTCCGACTTTACTGCAAATATTGCATTTCTTTTATGAAGTCTTAAAAGCTATTCCTCCTTCTTCTTCTTTAGGATGATGTTGTTCTTCTCCCAAGAGTCTTGCTATCTGGTTGTCCAACGTTTTTCTCTCTGTCTCCGTTGATTCCCAAGCACTAACAAAATGAGAATATTCTTTTGGCAGAGTGGCCAATAATTTCGAGATCACCATTTTGTCGTCTATTTTAGTAAATAAAATGATATCAAGGGCGATTAAAGAGTCAAAAAGAATTTTTGTTAAACAATAACTGTAACATTTTTTATATTTTAATACTTATTTTTATTTTAATTTTATTATTATATAGTTAAATGTTTGTAGGCGATTTAGTATTAAATAATGTTTTAATTTTATTGAAAATGACTAATTATCAGGGAATGGAAAGTTACTTTTTAAAAGTAACTAGTTACAGTTACTCGTTACCGAGTAAAAAATGTAACTAGTTACAGTTACAGTTATCGCTTTTTAAAAGTAACTCGTTACAGTTACCGTTACTTGAAAAATAACTTTTCGTTACTTTTCCGTTACTTTTTTAAAATCAATTTAAAAATGTACTTTTGCATTTTTTTTTTTTATATGTAATACTGACAAATATATAGTTTTATTTAAAAAAAAAAAAAAAAAATGTAGAATGGCTCAAATAATAAATTAAATAAAAGTAAAATGAGAAGGGTTACGAGCCAAAAATGAAACAGTTTATTTCCGATAAGAACGACGATGACAATGTAATTAAATGTATAAATATATATTAGAACAATACATAGATAAAACAAGATAAAAACAAACGACGTTTCGACACTTATTGTCATCGTCTTTTAAACTGTTTCGCTTTTGGGTTCATAGCCCTTCTCATTTTACTATTATTTAATTTATTTTTTAATTTTTTTTAAACACAATTTTGTAATTCTAAAACCTGTAAAATATGCAGCAAACTGAAATATTTGTATGTCCTATGTATTACATAGAAGATAGAAGTGTAAAATAATTACTGAATCATAACGGCCGAATGTCTAAGGGCTTTCAAGTCTTATTGATAAGCGCTATAGATAGCATGTATCCAATCGAACCGTGTTTAATCGTGTGCAAAGTAACGACAAAAGTAACTGTAAATTTCGTTACCGTTACCCAAAAAATATAACTCGTTACAGTTACAGTTACCAAAAAAAGAAAGTAACGCAGTTACCAGTAAAGTTACCAAAAAAGTAACTTGTAACTGTAACTTCGTTACAAGTAACGAGTTACTTCCATTCCCTGCTAATTATATATTTTATTGTTTAACGAAAATTCTTTTTGACTCTTTAATCGCCCTTAACATCATTTAGTTTATTTTTATATGACGAGTCCTTATTTCTTTTTTATTAATTTGTCTATTTTAGTATTAATTGCATTTAACCTGAAAGCTAAATTTTTTATTTTACAAATATAGATATGTCCATTCCTTTAGTAAAGAATACATTTTAAAATTCCTGTAAAAGTTTACACCTTTGTTGCTCAGTATTCCTTCCATATGTATTACAAATTTTCGTCCACATCTCATAAGATGTGTCGCATTCCATTATATTTAGAAAAGGTTTCTTATCTAATGTTGATATTATAATTTTTTGCGTAATAGCATCTTTTTTTTCCATGCTGCATTCTCCTTCGGTTTCAACTGTCGCTATATCTAATACCTCATTAGCTCGGAAAAAACCTTTACTTGAAATTTCCAAATTTTAAAATTATCTACTCCCACTAATTTTTCTATATTATAATAATCTTCTGCTGACTTTGCCATATTTTAACTTTTACTAATTTAGATTGTTATTTAAATCTTACAACCTTTTATTTGTACAACAAATATCTTAATTCTTTCTATTTTACTATTTAAAGTTTATTTTGATCTTTACTTTGAATAAACTTCCGAAAATGGCCAACGCCCGATTATTAAGGCCCGTCTACATAAGTCGCAACACGCAGAACGCAGTTCGCAAGACTAGGAACTAACCTAACATGTTTTAGTTATAATAGGTTGTAGAACGCAGGACGCAGGAAGTTGGGCGAATTTTAACTTTTGTGTCCTGCGTCCTTCATATTTCGGTCTGCAACCTATCACAATCTGAAATACGTTTCACTCGCGACCTGCGATCTGCGTTCTGCGTCTTATGTAGAATGGCCTTTATGAAACTTGGCAGAAATTCTCTAAATGACGTCAAAAGAATGCCCTTAAAAGGATTTTCACCGACAAGAAAGTTTAGTGCCAAAAATGTTTGAATGAAGTTGCAGAAATAAAACGTTATTCTTTACACTTTTAAGCGGGGAGCACAGACTTTTGCATAACGCATAAAGCATGTACATAAGGAATTTCATTGGCCCATTTTCTTATGCATGAGTCAATGGACCAATAAAATTCTTTATGTATATGGTTTATGCGTTATGCAAAAGTCTGTGCTCCCCGCTTTAGACTTTCAACGTAAAGCGATTTTTCTCAAAAAATGGGGGAAACATTAAATAACATCTTATTTTGTGACACACACACACAACACACACACGGGGGGGGGGTTGCAAGGGGCGGACCTACGGCCCGCCCCCCTCCCGCACCCACTTCGTCAGCAGAGGTCTCCCCCAACAATACAATCATAGCAACAGTACAATCATGGAAGTCGTGTGCCCCTTGGCAAGGGGAGAGGGGGTGAAAGTTACCTCGCGTGTAGAGACCCTATACCAGAGTCTGGACACGAGCACGATTGTGGCAAAATGCTACGAGAGAGAAAGATATATATATATATACACTATCTTCGTCTATTAATTCTAACCTTAATGTTATGTATATATTTGTATATTCTCTTTCATTTAAGTTAAAAGCGTAAAAAATATTAAATCATCGATGTCGACGTATTAAATATTAAAAATAATAACATTAAATAAATATTTATAGTAAAAATAGGTGGCTGCGCTGCTCCGTATTGTAATAATTCAGCTGTCAAAGGATATGCAATGAAAAGATTTCCTAAAAATCCTGAACGATGAGTTATATGGGTAAAAAATGTTAACCGAGAAGATTGCGGGTACCGACAAACAATTCACTTTTTTGTGAAGTTAGTTAATATTCGTTAAAAAAATAAAAATGTTCTAAAAGTTTATGTATACATTTCTATCCTATATGAATTTATAAGGTTATCGACGTTTGAATTAGAGCGGGAGTTGCCACAAACGACGGACCAATCAGAAATTGTCTCTCTCGTGTCCAGACTCTGGTATAGGGTCTCTACTCGCGTGGAAAGTTCCTGAACAGGGAAAGGTGTAGAATAGTACTTAATATCACACATGTACCATATATCATACGTTAATTTTAAAACTATGATTGTAATCGGAGAATTGATAAGTTTTTTGAAATTATGGCCTATTTCTATCCAATTAATGACATTACTGAAGAAAATAGTAATTAAGTTTACAAATTTCAAATAAATGTTATTTTCGAAACTATTATTTTTGAAACTTTATTTGTTCATAACTTTTTAACGAAGGACGAACGATAACCTGTTGGAGGTTACTCAGGATCATGACCTTGACAACATGTGTCAAGGTCAAGGTCAAGGTCATAGTGCTGGCCTCCCTTTTATGCACTCTTTTACCATAATTTTATTCAAATATTTCTGGCATTAAACTTTCTTGTCGGTGAAAATCCATTGAAGGACATTCATTTGACGTCATTTGAAATATTTCTACCAAATTTCATGATAATCGGGAGTTGGCCACTTTCGGAAGTTCACCTTTTTCAAATTCTCACCTTTACTTAAATTCAAGCATCTTAATTTTCTTATACTAATTTACTATTCTCTATTATTCTTCTAAGTTTTTTATAAGGTTAAAATATTTATCTCTGCTTACTGAGATCGGCATCAAAGAAAACAACAAAGAAAACTAATGGCATGCCCCTCTCCTAGCAACAACATTCAACTTTTTGTTAACGGACTCTCAATATTATAGTATTATTTTACTCAATTTCTCTTATTATTTTATAATATATCTTAAATTATTAATTATATAAATAATCTTTCTCTTTAATAATTTTTAAATAAAAAAATTGTGTCTTTTGAAGCTTTGCTCTGGGCCCATAATCTGTTGAAGAATTTTACTTATTATTTAACATTTTGAGTTGGATTGCACTAGATACAATCTTATATTAATCAGCTTTTGCTCTGAAAAAGTAAGAGAAAGATTATTTGTGTTGAAACAATTTAATTGAGTTTAGTATTTTGATCTGTGTACAAAATTATTAAATATTTAGAATCAATTAACGGAAAAACATGTACCGGTATAAATATAATTGAGACTGTCAAAACAAACAATACAATTACTTAGACTTATGATAAACTTATCTGTATCGGTTTTACATCGCTATCGCAAGGCCTTACAATTGCACACAACTCTCACATATCCATTCGATACCATGGTCCGCGCGGAGAAAAAAAAAGGGGCGAGCAACAACGTTGTTCAAACCTTTCAACAGACTATCGTTTTGATAGTGCCATCTAACTGAATCTAAATATATCAATTGTCGATAAATAGCTTGATGTAAATTACCACTTTTCCAACACCTTCGCAGAGGAAGAGGTGGGATGGGAGTCGTTTTGCGTGAATGCAATAGGTTCTGCTCCCCTGCGGGGGGGCTCCACAACTATTGAAAATAAATAAACAAACTCTTATTTGGACCGTGAATTTTCAAATACCGATGAGAATAATCTATTTATGGTTCTTTTTTACCCAAGCTGGATATTGAATGCTTTTATTATAATTTTCGTGTGAATTTGCATACTACGTATGTAGATGTGATCCCTAAATGTGCGCCGAAATTTTTTCAGACTTACAATGCAAACTAATGAACTACCGCAGTACTATTACAAGTTAAATTAACAGTTTTTGATGCTCATTGCATCTTGGATCTTAATTATATGTTGAATGACATATTAAAGTCTATGATTGACATATTAAAGATCTGTAAATAATTTAAATATATTGCGAAAGATATTACCTCGGTGCGCATTTAGGGATCTACATACGTAATATATAAATTCACACGAAAATTATAATAGAAGCATTCAATATTCGCCTTGACCGTAAATGGCTTATTCTCATCGCGCGCGCGCGCGGTATTAAAAATAAATAAATATTAAAATAATTTAATAAGCAACGAGTCGAAATAAAAATATTACAATTAAGAGAGAAAACAAAGAAGATATATTTATATTAAAAACAACAAATGCTTCGACGAATGATACTCAATGTTAACAAATTATTAAAATATTAACGGAAATTTAACAAGTAATTCGAATATTGACAAAATTTTACAAGAATCACAATATTTTTTAGTAATGCAAATAAATATTGTGTTCGTTAAGATGCTTGCCATAATGTAGTCACTAATCATCAACGTTAACGCCGAAAATATTTTTCTCTTAAAGTTGTCCATTATTTAAAATTCGTTAAGTAGTCGTAGTTGAAGTTGTAAAACATAGGAAGCATTAAAACGGTGCAACAAAAATTATCTTATTAAATGAAGAAATCGTAAATAGTCTATTGGAGCAAATTGCAAACAGAAAAAATATGTGAAATAACTAGAAGACGTGTCTAAGGTGAAGTACCGCAACATATTGTTAGATGTATAAACTAACGTAAGACGTACAAACCATGCGCACTAAAAATTGCATACTAAAAAGGTTCAGTGCCACTACTGGGTATGGTTATATCTTGTGATCATATCTTGATATCATATGCCAAGGTCTAGGAATATATGACCCGGTGGGATTTGGCGGGAAAAGTAAAAATAGGTAAATTAAGATAGATAACTAAAAATAGGTATGGCGTATAAGCTAAGATTAAAGGAATGTCAAATACTGAAATAAATAGCAAAGAATAGCGAGAAGAAGAATGGAAGGCTTGCGACCAGCGAAAATGCGCGCCATTTAACACTTGGTTTGTTAACTATTCGGTCGGCTATGTTAAATATGAAACGTTAGGTTCTAGGTTTAAAAGATACTGGAAAGTTGTTTCTTTGGTGTGAGACGAAGTATGCTTTCCTTTTAGAGGACACACACGACACAAACGTCATTCTATCCTTCTTGATATTCAACGAATAATAAAGATAGAATGATGTTTGTGTCGAGTGTGTCTTCTAAAAGGAAAGCATTCGTAAAAATAGGTGAATTTTGATGTGCCTCTGGTATAGCAACCAAAAGTAACCGCGACTAAGGCTATTTTCGTTTTCAGGGATCAGAAGACAAAGATAGCCTCAACCACGGTTACTTTTGATTGCTATACCAGAGACACGCCAAAATTCGCCTAATATTAATCATTCATGTGGTCCATCGTTGTACGCAATAAAGCGTGTTATTTATTTTACGTATGCGTGCATGTGCGCGCGCATGTTCAGTTATGTTAGGTTGGGTACATGTTGCGTCGCCCTCTGCCATTTCGTAAGTGTACTATAGTCTAAAATGAGGGTCGTTTCTTAACATGGGTTGTATATGGAGCCTTCCATTCTTATCCCTATTTTTTGTTAAATGGTAATCGATTTAGATATATTAGGTATGTTGGAAAATTCCGCCCGTTTTTATGCAAAAAGTATGACTTTATTTAAGAAACAAAATGAAAACATACATCAATCAAAGTATTGGCCATTGTTAGATATAACTTTTTCCCATCTTTCTGGTAATAAGCGGATCCCACGGCGAAAGAACGACTCATCTTTAGAGGCTATCCAGTTAGAGACCCATTTTTCGACGCTTTCATACGAGTTGAAGTGTTCCTCTGCAAGTGCGTGTGCCATCGACCGAAACAAAGGTAGTCGGAAGAGGCACAGTTTGGTGAATAAGCCGCATGGGATAGCACTTCCTAGCGAAGTGCTCCTAACGTTTCCTTAACGATTTTTGTGACGTGAGGTCGAGCGTTGTCATGAAGCAAGATCACTTTATACTGTCTCGTTTCATATTCCGGTCATTTTTCGTGCAATGCTCGACTCAAACGGATAATTTGTTCTCGGTAGACATCTCCTGTGACTGTTTGACCAGATTTCAACAGATCATGGTACACTATACCCTTCTGATCCCACCAAATACAGAGCATTACCTTCTTTCCGTGGATATTCCGCTTTGGCGTCGATGTGGATGGTTGGCTTGGATCGCAAATGGTTTTTGGGGATGTTTGGGGTTATCGAAATAGATCCACTTTGTATCACCAGTTACAATTCTGTGCAAAAATCCCTTTCTTTGTTGTCTAGCAAGCAGAATTTCGCAGGTGGTTTTCGCCTTTCAATGTCTCTTGGCTTCAGTTCATATGGGACCCATTGGAAAATACAAGGAATTCCTTGTAGATCTTTTCCAAGACTTTCAAACGATCGGAAATAATATATCGAGCACAATTTAATGTTTCTGCAAGTTGTTTTTGCATTTGACATGGGTCTTCCTCCACCAATGCCCGCAATTCTTCGTCTTCAAATACTTTTGGCCGTCCAGAACGCTTTTTATCCTCCACATCAAAATCACCACTTTGAAAGCGTCGAAACCATTCTCTGCATGTTTTATCGGAAGGAGCACTCTGTCACCATAAACTTCTACCATATAAGCATTCGATAAGCTTTAGCTGCAGTTTTCTTCCATTTGAAGCAAAAGATTAACATTTCGTGCAACTGATGTTTATTTGGCTCAAATGTCGACATTTTCGATGCAGCAAAAAGCAATGTTATTGATGCAAACATATACTTTTATATACTGAATTTTATTGACAGATGATAAAATTAAAAAAATTAAACTTAGGTTTAGACATTAGAATTAACGACAATTCTAACTATAGCTACTCGCCGCTAAATGGACGGAACTTTCCGACACACCTAATGCCATTGTCTTTATTTCTAAATAATTGATTGAAAAGTTTTGTCATTTGTGCGTAAAACTTTACTCCAGCTTCCCACTCCATCAGCATCAATTAAAAATGCTCCTGTGTTAGCATTAGTATTTCAAAAATGCGTTCCGTTTCGCACATGATGCGCATAATGCATCAATTGTTCTTGTTTAACATTTGGTGGGCAACAAAAATAAACAATACATAATGTGCATCATGCGTGAAACGGAACGCACCTTAAGTAAATACTTTATAATCAAAGATAACTGTGTGAGAGCAGGGGAAGAGAAGAGGAAGAAGGAGCTAAAGACATTATACTAACACACGTTTATACATACCACGACTTATAAATCCGATCGGGTGACCTTCATCTGGTCGGTAAAGGCGATGCACCTGGTTGCGATATACCAAGTAATATCGGTGATATTGTAATTTTCAAGTTTTATAATTCAAAAAGTACTGATTAAAAAAAGGCTTTATTATATAATAGTATTTTAAAAAATTG
This sequence comes from Cyphomyrmex costatus, assembly GCF_001594065.2. Classification (NCBI taxonomy): domain Eukaryota; kingdom Metazoa; phylum Arthropoda; class Insecta; order Hymenoptera; family Formicidae; genus Cyphomyrmex; species Cyphomyrmex costatus. Next base: position 93,112 of record NW_017276302.1, on the reverse strand, counting down.
TTAACACCAACTATTAGACTGAAATAAAAAATAGGAAGTTTTATTTAAAAAATCGATTTGATTTCGATTTGGTCTTATTGGTGTCCAGATTTCTATATAATACCTAGATCGCACTATCTCAGCAAAATGTGGTGATGTCAACTAGATAAGAGAGGGAATGACGGCCATCTTTACCCGGGTCCATATTCTGTACACGTCTACTGACAGTTGTCGATGTCATTAAGTAGCAATAGCCAATAAAAATCACACTTTTCTCCTAGAATAGTTCTTGCCATTGGCTATCGCTACTTAACGACACCGACAACTGTCAGTAGATGTGTACAGAATATGGACGCCGGTCATGACTAAACTATAGCATACTATACCTTAACCTTATAATCGAAACTAGAATCCTTTAATCGAAGAGTGCGTTCCGAGTTATATATAAAACAAATAATGTATCATATTATCCTTCTTTATAATTCGGTGAACAAAGATAAATAATGCATCATGCGCTTCATGCGTAATTCGGAACGCACCCGAAGTAATATATGTGATGACCGAGTAAATATGGTGTCCCGGCTTCAGCTAACCCATAAGACTGGGTCCATAACCTCTCTTTAAGAGGCCCTAAGCCGTAAAGCCGTAAGAAATTAACCAATCATAGTTAAATGCGAGAAAAATAATCGACTGTGATTGGTCAATTTCTTATGGCTTTACGACTTAGAGCTTCTTAAAATAAGATCAGTACATAGATCATTTTAAACCTTACAACTTATGTATGAAATATTTTTCTCAGAAATATTTTTCAAGATATTTAAGAGATTCGGAGCTTTTTGTACACTCTGTATATATACACCCTGTATATATACAATATATTTGTCATTGCTAAATCATTACTGCAACAGAGTGAAGAATTTTTTTCATTATTGTAACATTAGGATTAGAAAGTCATTCAATTGTTACTTGTAGTGAGTTAGAGAAGTCACTCGTTATTGGAAAAATTTGTTAACTCGTTATTTTTTAGCCATTATTTAAATATAACAAGATAACATTACCCGTTACAAATTACTTTTTTCGGTAAGTAAACACGTAATAATGCAAGATATAATATATGTAAAATGACTATTAAGAAACAACAATTGCAGCATATTACATAGAGAAATATTAGTATTTTAAATTAACTAAGTTGATTTAAATCAACGAGAACGCCAGTTACGGTTAAAGTTAGGTGTTCAAATAATATATTTATATATATATATATTTCCATAATTTTTTATTAGGTAGGGCATAATTTATTAAATATTACTACACAATGTAATCTGTTATCTACAGTATAGAATACATATATTTATATAAATTTGATAAAAGTTATAAAAAAATATTCTTTGTTTAATTTTGATATATATTAAAGGTTATATATTTTTATATAAATTAAATAGAATATTAATTTTAGAAACTAATAATGATTTATTTTGTTATTTATAAACATGTCTCTCTTGTTTTTCAATTATGAAATTATTTGTTTTTCTTATGAAGGTTTGACAATAACTGTCTATGTAATTATGATAGATTAAAATAGAATTTTCACTTGTCTTTATTTAGCAATTTCATGGTGGCCCACCTGGACCACCTGGTCAGGGCCCTCCACGTGGACCTCCTGGGCATCCTGGTGGACCTCCAGGAGATCCCAGGGGAGCGCAACCTCGTCCTGAATGGAATAGACCTCCAGGTTCGTGTTCAGATTTTTGCTGTTCTGTCGAAAGTTTTGTTCGCTATAAAAAACTTTGTTTATAACTTTGTTTAAAACTTTTAAAATTGATTACTCCTCTGAAACATCTTGAATACTTATGACTGTCTTTTTGCATGATTGAGTAAACGATAGAAAAAAAAAGAATAACGAAGAGGTGATAGATACTTTCGAGTAAAAATGTGATAAATAGTAGTGTTGTAGTATGTCATTTTTCAATTTGCTGATAGCAGATTGTATTACTGATGAGATTGTTCAATATGTGCATAGGAATGCATCATGGGCCTCAGGGACCACCAGGTTTCCCTCAACATCAACATATGCAAGGGCCGCAGTCTAGTCAAGGCCCACCACAGAGAGGACCTCCTCCAGGTTCTATGGGTGGTGAGCGATTTAGAATGCTTGTTCAATGTTACAAATTTTATTAATTAATTTGCTACATTATGAGATGCATGATATTGAGGGAAATTGATTTGACAGAATCATATTTAGGTGCAAGGTGTTTCAAAGGAACATTTCATTTGAAATAATATAAAATCGTATAACTATTGATTTAAAAAATATTACTAGCAAACATCACTGTTATTAGAACTTCGGTATTATACAAGCAAAGGAAGTAATGGATGACAAACTTTATTACAATAATCTCATGAATTCAAAAGCGAAACGTTTCGACTCATACGGAAGTTCTCTTGAGTTTCAATAATTTATATAAATAGTATAATAATTAAAAATATAACATTAAAACAAGAAATCTATGAGGTCAATCAGTCTAAAATGTTCTCTCTTTAGTTAGGTTATAAATGAAAGAAAACTATCACATATAAAGTTGTATCCGCATCATGGTTCTATGGAACCAATTATCAAACATTAAAAAATAAAAATAAAATTAAAAATAAAAATAAATCTGAAAGTGTATCAAACTTACGGCAATTTCAGATGTTCTATGTGCAATTTTTCTTCTTAAAACGAAAAATATAATAAACGTAGATGTTCTGTGTGTAAGACAGTTGTCAAAAAAATAAAGGAAATTATGATTTGGCTGTTTGAAATATCAAAGCTTGTTTATTATTAAGAAGGTCATAAAACAATCATATGCTTTGTCTAATTTTTTCGTGTCTTTTTGGGCATTGATACTATTCTCTTGTTCTTTAATAAAAAGCATTTCTGCAATTAGTCTTATTATAGTGAGATTCAACATCCATAATCTGAACATTGTTCCAATCAAAAGTATGATCATATTGATTGCAATGTTCCAATAAAACAGAATATTTTGAAGGATCTACCCTTATATTTATGTTCCCTTATTCTTGTAATGAACTTTCTCTTTGTTTGGCCAATACATGACAAATTACAATCATTGCAATCAATTTTATAAACGACATTGTTCTTTTGTATAGTATCTGTATTGTCTTTAAGTTTATGAACTTTAATAATATTCTATTTAGTTTATTAATACTCCTAATTCCTGTAGTAAATGCTTCTTTGTTTAAATTAGATATAACATTACTTGTAATTTTTGGAATATATGGTAAAACAAAAAGTTTTTTTATTGATCTTTTTGTTAGGAAGATCAATACAGGTACTTTGGTTCTCAAAATGTGTTGTATGTAATTTAGAATTTAATATAAAATCAATTCTTTTTTGTATTTTATTAAAAATTAACTATAAAAGATAATTGTTATTCAATAACGTAGTAATACAAAACTTAATATTCTTAATGTGAAATTCACAATTAGAAAGTAATAATGTTCTGTTATCAACTAAGCTATAAATAACACCAATTTTTTTAGATAAGGGATGATTTGATAAAAATGATAGATATCCACCAGAAAAAGTATCCTTATGATACCACAATCTAATTTTAAAATGTTATTATTTATATTATAAATATAGAAGAATAGTATCAATGCCCAAAAAGACACGGAAAAATTAGACAAAGCAAATGATTGTTTTGATTATGACTCTCTTAATAATAAACAGGCTTTGACATTTCAAACAGCCAAATCGTAATTTCCTTTATTCTTTTGATAACTGTCTTACATACAGAACATTCACGTTTATTATAATATTTTTCGTTTTAAGAAGGAAAATTGCACATAGAGCATCTGAAATTGACGTAAGTATGATACATTAATTTTTTTTCAGATTTATTTTTATTTTTAATTTAATTTTTATTTTTTAATATTTGTGTGATAATTGGTTCCATAGAATCGTGACGCGGATACAACTTTATGTGATAGTTTTCTTTCATTTTACAACCTGACTAAAGAGGAAACATTGTAGACCTCGAACATTTCTTGTTTTAATGTTGTATTTATACTATTTATGTAAATTATTGAGACTGAAGAGGACTTCCGTATGAGTCGAAACGTTTCGCTTTTGAATTCATGAGATTATTGTAATAAAGTTTGTCATCCGTTACTTCCTTTGCTTGTATAATACCGAAATTCTAATATCATGTTTTTGTTGTATTTAAAATGAAATAAAACATACAGTAATATAAATACTAAGATAGATAACAAGCGTTATCTTAGTATTTATATTACTGTATGTTTTATTTCATTATATATTTGCGTACAATATATTTTGTTGAATATTAATATTTAACAAATTTGAATAGTAACATTAATATATATGATATAAAAAAGAACATTAATAATATATTTCAAGATAATTCGATTTTCGAATAGAATTTATTTTTATTATCCATCTTGAGTATTTATATATGTATAATACAGATTTCTATATATACTACTGCTAACACTTCTAAAAAAGTAACTTTAATTCTTAATGTACGTACCAAGATAATCAAGAGATGCATCGTGTGACTCACATCTGTTATTCCGTAGACTATTACATATAATATAGAACTCTGTAATTGGTTCATACTGCATTTCTTCGGGAATATCATATCTATACAAAACAACTATACGATTCAAACCCATTGCTTGTATGTATGTATGTTTTTTTTTTTTTTTCCAACAAGAGATGTAGCGTCCTTCGAATAAAAGATGTTAATGTGGGAATGTTTCGGGATTATTTCATCCACTAAATTTTCTAAGTACGGGCTCGAGCGTGTCGTATTTACGTCTACAATATACAGGATTATCCAGATTACCTGGAGGAGCCGGCATTTACGTATTCCTCATGGAAAATTGAATCGAAAATGTCTATAGCAAAATGTTGTGTGGTCAATAGGGATAAACTTCCGAAAATGGCCAACGCCCGATTATTATGAAACTTGGCAGAAATACTCTAAATGACGTCAAATAAATGCCCTTAAGGATTTTCAAAAGGATTTTCACCGACAGAAAGTTTAGTGCCAAAAATGTTTGAATGAAGTTGCAGAAATAAAACGTTATTCTTTACACTTTTAGACTTTCAACGTGAAGCAATTTTTCTCAAAAAATGGGGGAAACATTAAGGCGATGCTGGAGTCCTATTTTATCATTACTTATTTTGTTAGTTAAAGACTCGTTTCTCTTAATTGCATTTACGGATGGAAAAATCCTTCTGCATAACTAAAGTATCGACAAAAACGGAGGGTGCTAGCTATATTTTAATACGAAAAACGGGAAAAAAATTAAAAATTTACAGTTTCGTTATCGACAATTTACCATTTTTGCAGTTCAATGAAAATATCTTTTTTGGTGCTTTCAATCTCAGTTCTGTAAATTCAGTGTTGTTTATTCACGTAATACGCCGGGTGATGAGACCTCATTTAGTCCATACAAGCAGTAAAACTTGTTTATCAAGGAAATATGTTCGTTAGGTGACACATCTACGAGTTGAAAAAAACGTAAGTTTTTAACTTTTTTTCGATTTTAACATATAATTCATCACATCACTAACTAATTTTGTGTCTATATTAATCCTGTAAAGGGATTTCTCATTCCGTTCAGTCGTTTCGGAGATTTTCTTAAGACTGTAAGTATCCACAATTTCGTGGGTTCAGCATCCCCTTAAATAACATTTTATTTTGTGACACACACACACACACACACACACACACACACACACACACACACACACACACACACACACACACACACACACACACGTGCGCGCGCGCACACACACATGGGGGAGGGGGTTGCAAGGAGGCGGATCTACGGTCCGCCCCCATCCCGCACCTACTCCGTCGGCAGAGGTCTCCCCCAACAGTACAATCATAGCAACAGTACAATCATGGAAGTCATGTGCCCCTTGGCAAGTGCGGAGGGGGGTGAAAGTTACCTCGCGTGGAAAGTTCCTGAACAGGGATAGGTATAGAATAGTACTTAATATCAATATATCACACATGTATATCATACGTTAATTTTAAAACTATGATTGTAATCGGAGAATTGATAAGTTTTTTGAAATTATGGCCTATTTCTATCCAATTAATGACATTACTGAAGAAAATAGTAATTAAGTTTACAAATTTCAAATAAATGTTATTTTCAAAACTATTATTTTTGAAACTTTATTTGTTCATAACTTTTTAACGAAGGACGAACGATGACCTGTTGGAGGTTACTCAGGATCATGACCTTGACAACATATGTCAAGGTCAAGGTCATAGTGCTGGCCTCCCTTTTATGCACTCTTTTACCATAATTTTATTCAAATATTTCTGGCATTAAACTTTCTTGTCGGTGAAAATCCATTGAAGGACATTCATTTGATGTCATTTGAAGTATTTCTACCAAATTTCATGGTAATCGGGCGTTGGCCACTTTCGGAAGTTCACCCTTTCTAATTTTTACAAGCCGCTTCTGCGTTTCGTCCACACTCGCCGTACAACGTTAAACATAAACATGTAAACATAATTGAAATTGAACTGTAGGAAGATACAACAATGATGCAATTTATGCATTGAAAGTATGTTTGTTGACTGATGTTTTTAATATTATTTATTTAAATTATTTAATTAATATTGATTTCATTCATTAATTTGTTTATTATTTAAAATGTTTGAAAAATATGGTACATACTTTTTTACTGATATAAATCATGTTTGCTAATAATCGAGTTTATACTTCGCGACATTACTTCTCGTCAATTAAATTAAACTCAATTTAAAAATACAGTAGTAGATGTTAATCAGGAGATGCGGTAGAGTCTCCGGCCATGTTCAAAAACTGAAAGACACTACAAGTCTCTTATCCCGAGCCACCAATGTCCATTTTTCGGGGATGCATAACTTCTAAAATATTATATAAAAAATTTTGTATCGAACTTATATGTCCTGAAAGGTGGCATCTCCACGAGTAATTTGAGCCAAAAAAATTTAAAATCAGTCAAGCTGTTCTGGTGATACAAGCGGTCGAAAAGTAATGATTTTAAAGAAAAATTAAGAAACGTCTTCTTCTCCTCCTTTTTCTCTATCCGCATTCAAGGCCATTAAAACTTTTTAACATCCTCTCTCACCTTTCACTCGCACCTCCACCATCTTCGACCCACCGGACCTCCTCCCCACGCCCCTCCCCTCCTCCATCACCCCTCTTTCGCCGTATTTCACTCTCTTTCGTTATATAATATTTTTTAAATCATTTTTTAAATATATATTTGTGATATATTTGTACTCTAAAAAGTAAGTGATATCCGAAAAAAATCATATCATAAAAATGAAAAGTTTAAGCCATGTTTAAAAAAGAATACTCAAAAATTTAATCCTTTTTATCTAATCATTATATATTATCTAATCATTATATAATCACAGGACGTGAAGTTCGAGCCGTCAGACGCAACCAAGCGCCGGCGAGCGCTTTGATCGATATCGCTAAACCGCGCGATGCCAAACGAGTATTGCGAAAGTTTTAAAATATTTACATGTTCAAAAAAGGATACTCAAAAATTTAAACCTTTTTATTTAATAATTATATATTACCATGAAAAGTAACTGATATATTACAATATTAATAAAGGTGCCAGTACAAAGTGAACATACATAAAGTGTATGTAACTTTCGGCCGATTTTCGAATCGCCTCCGCCTTCCGCTGTTCCCCTCACTTCACCGCCCCGCGCGAATATCAAATATCATTCGAGCATCTTGCGGCATTTGGATCGCGCGCGGGGCGGTGAGGTGAGGGGGACAGCGGAAGGCGGAGGCGATTCGAAAATTGGCCGAAAGTTACATACACTTTATGTATGTTCCCTAAGTACTGACACCTTTAATTAATAATATATCAGTTACTTTTCATGGTAATATATAATTATTAGATAAAAAGGTTTAAATTTTTGAGTATCCTTTTTTGAACATGTAAATATTTCAAAACTATCGCAATACTCGTTTGGCATCGTGCAGTTTAGCGATATCGATCAAAGCGCTCGCTGCCGCTTGGTTGCGCCTGACGGTTCGAACTTCACGTCCTGTGATAGGAAGGCTTCAAAGATTCACCATTTAAAAACTATTGACTCCATAACATTTTACTATTGACTTTTTGACTCAGTTTTTCATGAGAAATATGTACATGCCGGCTCCTTCGGGTGGTCTGGATCACCCTGTATAATAGATAGGATACATTTCTATTTTGCTACCTTTTTATGTGTGAAGAGTGATAAATTTCTCGTTGAACAAAATACAACAGCCTAGGGATAGGCGATAGAGAAAAAGATCTTGATATATCGTATCGCAACATATCGTGAGCAGAAATATTGATACAATGAAATGTCGGCTGGTTAATTTCCGATATTGTTAATATCGATACGGATCCGTTTTATTTCTATTTTATACATTTCTATTTTTGACCTTTTTAGGCAGTGTTTAAATCGATTTTTATCCTACAAATAACAAGATGTATATGTATGTATACACACATTTTTTTTATTTTATCTATTTAGATGGTTTTGATCTAATATAGATTATACATTAATATTCTTACAATATATTATATAATATATATTACATATTACATATTATTATAAGTTATAACCATTACACAAGCATAAAAACAAAATTTAGTATTTTATCCGGAGATTAGCATTTTTAATATTCTTATGTAATTATGTATATACACGCACGCACGCACGCACGCACGCACGCACGCACGCACACGCGCGCGCACACACACGCACACACACACACACACACGCACACACACACACACACAGGGTGTTCATTTGAAAACTTTCCAGCTGATTATCTAGAAAAATATAAAAGATACAAAAAAAGTTAAAACACGTGTTCCATGATTTCGTGGGGGAAAGAGAACGGCACTCTCCATTTTTTATTTAAAGAGCGTTTTTAACGTAATTCGAAGGTCAAATTAATTTTTTCAAATGGAAATGTATATTTTTTATTACAGGATCTTATTCTACATAAAATAAACAAGTAACTTCTGTAGGAAACATTTTTTTGTTCGATCACTATTTTAGGAAATATTTAAGAAAATAGCAAAGCATAGTTACTGCATAAAATTTCATCATTTGTTATAACAAATGTTCAAAATGTTCTCCGTTGTTTGCTAAACAATTATAAAGGCGATTCTGAAATTCAGAATGAACATTTTGGAAAGTATTTGCTGGAATAGCTCTACATTCCTGTATAATTCTTTGACGTAAATCGTTGATAATTTTTGGTGAAGTTTTATAATCAACGGATTTTAAGTGTCCCCATAAGAGAAAATCGAGTGGAGTTAGATCAGGAGATCTTGATAGCCATTCGATGGCTCCCTTTCTACCAATCCATCTCTATGGGAATCGATTGTTTAGCCACTGTCGAATTGGTAACACATAATGTGGGGGAGAACCATCTTATATTGGAAGCACAAAAGTTCCTCATTTAACAACAATTTACCATTTTCATCCTTTTGATTTTCAAGACTTTCAGTTATAAGTGCATCAATAACGTTGTGTAGTAAATTTAAATAAAGGTTGCCATTCAGTTCGACTCAAAAACTCCACCGGAAAATATCAACGATTTAAGTCAAAAAATTGTACAGGAATGTAGAGCTATTCTAGCAAGAATTCTTATGTGCTCCACAATCTTGAATCAGATATAGTGTTCTAGGTGAGAGATCAAAATAATAATTTTTTATATTTCAAAAATAAATCACAAAAGATCAGTATTAATTTTAATAGAATTCTTATACCAAATTGTATATTCTAACGTAATACATTTTATTACTGAAAGATAATGAAATAGAAATCAATATGTATATAAAAAACCTTGGCATACATAATGAGGTATTCAAGTACATGTTCCAGTTAGACTTAGTCAAATCAGAAAGTTCGGAACTGTTGGGTATTACTGAAGAAGAAGAGAAGGGAACTATCGTTTTTTTTATCTTATTTGTAGGGGAATCTTTCGAGTTTTTGCGTAGACACCTTACTTGTCAGGATCTAAGATTTTGACTGAGGACCTCGGACGCTCACGTCCCGGCCTCCTCCCCTCCTCGCGGGGGCACAGGGCAGTAGCCAATTAAGCGTGATCGCGAGATCGTACACGGCCAATCGCCAAATTTGGAAAACCGCGCTACTTCGAGAAATAGGGCAGCAGCCAATTAAGCGTGATCGCGAGATCGTGCACGGCCAATCGCCGAATTTGGAAAACTGCGCTACTTCGAGAATCTTCTTTCACATCTCCTGCTCACGTGCAAGGACAAAACGTTCGAAACAGACACGATCACGCAAAACAAGCAACTGCCTACCAAATATGCTTACAGTTCGGCCATTCTGACATTTTGACCGTCCCGGTCAAAGAAACACGCAATATCGCATATTACAAAACTTATTACTAGACTTATAACTAGATTCACAATTAATACAAGAAGAAATACGCAAATACTACAAATTATTAATGGATATAAGGTCGCATTTGGTCTGGCGCTACTACAGCAGTGTACGGTCGTTGGGTCAATTGATGCCCTTCTACGTCGGTGATCACATATCGATCATAGTCAAGTACAGTCTTTACCACGTAGAGCCCTTTAAATTTCGGTAACAACTTTTTATTAACACCAGGAGTAGTTTCTATGTTCCGAATTTCAACGTAGTCGCCAACTTTATACGAACGTGCAACCTTTTTCCGCAAATTATATCGCTGCTCATTTTTAGATTGTAATTCCTTGATATTTATAGACGCTCGGTCTCGAATTTCCTCGAGATCACGATCCAAATCTGACTCAAGCATTTTACGCAACATATCATTAACTTTTCCCTCTTGATCAATTCCAAACATTAACCGCGAAGGAGTTTCACCCGTAGCTCGACACACAGTATTATTTAGAGAATACTCTACGTCACTTAAAACTTGATCCCAGGTTGAGGGAGTTTTGCTTAATTTCGCTATCATTGGTGCTAAAATTCTATTAAAGCGCTCCACCTGACCATTAGCCCGCGGCGTATGCACAGCAACCAAGATATGTTGGACATCCTCATTCTTTACGAACCCTTTAAATGCATCAGATGTGAAACATGTACCTCTATCTGAAACTAGACGTTTCGGTTTACTATACGATCGAAAATAATCTCGCAAACATTTTATCGCTTCATCTGTCGTAGTAGACTTACATGGATAGACTCTTATAAATTTAGTAAACGCATCGATAACAACAAGTACATGTCGATATCCTTTCCCGGTTTTTTGTAGCGGACCAAAATGATCGACATGTATAGTTACAAACGGTAGTTTATTTTTTGGAATGCTATGTAAGAATCCCTCCGTCTTACCACTCGACGGTGAGAATTCTATACATCGAAGACAATTCGCAATATACTCTTTCACTCGCTCGCGCATATTCGGGAACCAATAAACTTTCGTAATAACCTTATCAACACCAACGTGTCCGATGTCGTCGTGACATGTTCGAATAACATTAGTTTCCATCGACTGAGGTACATAAAATAATAATTTTTTATTTTTGTCTTTTCTATAAACAAGACCGTCGCGTAACTCGTACCGTTTCAATTCAGTTTCTTCGAGTTTTTTACGAGCTTAAGAATCTCGCTATCTCTATCTTGACAAATCGAAAGGGTTCGCTCAAATGTACTGCCTTCAAGTACCAAAACACTGTGACACTGTGACTTAGCGCGTCGACGTGGGCCATTCGTTTACCCGGACGATGCACTATCTCATAATTGTAGTTCTGCAAAAATAATGCCCAGCGAGAAATTCGTGGGTTCACGTCTTTTTTGTTTAGCGTAAGGCGAAAACTATCACAATCCGTAATGATTTTAAACTTTTGCCCGGCAAGATAAATATGAAATCGTTTTAATGCATAGACTACCGCGAGGCACTCAAGTTCGTAGCTGTGATACTTAGCCTCCGTCGTAGTAGTCCGCTGACTCCAATAAGAAACGGGCTTCCATACACCATCACTCTGTTTTTGAAGCAAAATACCGCCAAACCCGCTTGCACTTGCATCACAGTGCAATTCTGTCTCAACATGCGGTGAATAAATCGCTAACACCGGTCTACTGGCCAAATGACGTCTCAATGTCTCAAATGTCTCATGCTCCGCGACACCGAAAGTAAACACAGCATTCTTTTTTATTAAATCATATAACGGTTTAGCTAACAATGAAAACTCAGGAACAAATCTCCTGAAATAGCTCGCAAGTCCGACAAAACGATGAACCTCTTTCACGTTTCTCGGAACCGGATAATTTAGTACGGATTCTATATTTTCGTCGCTCGGTCGTATCCCATACTGATTGACACAATATCCAAGATACTTGATTTCAGTCTGAACAAAATAACACTTATCCAATCGAAACTGCAATCGGTTCTTACCGGCTAGTTCAAACAACTCTGACAAAATTACCAAGTGCTCGTGTATGCTTTCTGTGGCGACCAAAATATTATCAAGATACAATAGTATTTTATGCTCTCTTATAAGTGGGTTAAACACGGTATGCACAAAACGCTCTGAAATACACGTGGCGCATTTGTCAGCCCGAAGGGCATTTGCAAGTATTCGTATTGTCCTAACGGAGTTACGAAGGACGTATACTTAACAGAAGCTTCGCTCATTTTAACGTGATGAAATCCATCCTTCAGATCCAACACAGAGAAATATTTTTTATCCTTTAATCGATCAATGTTATCATCTATAAGTTCGGTCAGAAAATTATCTCGTATCGTTATTTTATTTAATTCACGAAAATCAACGCAGAGCCGAGTCTTACCGTTTTTCTTTCGCACTAATACGATTGGACTCGCGTACGATGAGTTGCTCAAACGAATAATTTTTTTCTCTAACAGTTCATCTATAATTTTTTGTAATATTTCCTTATCCGCGAAGGACAATCTACGTGGACGCGTACTTATAGGTTGATCGTGCTTTAAAATAATGTTCATTTCAAAATCAGATCCGCGTTCTCCCGCTTGAAGATTATTAATGTAATCAGACTTATAAATCTCACGTATTTTATTTATTTTATCTTGACCGATTTCGGGATTTATGCGTAACTCGTCTCGCACGTCCTCGGAGCGTTCGACAACGGCAATACTCAATATTTGTTCCTCGCTTGCTTCACACACACTTTCAATCTCAAGCGTATACCCGAGAGTAACACGTAACAATGGACAAGTTAAAAAGTCTCTACCCAAAAGCATTTGGAATGCCATCGCATGATCGGGTACTACATAAAATTTTATTTTTATACGCACGCCTTTCACTTCTATCTCGCCATAGAAAATATTTAATATTTCAAGACGCGAACTATTTATTCCACAGAATTTACCAGTATCTTCTATCACGGGGTTACAAAATTCATTTTTGACAACGCTATCTCGCACAAGACTGATAGGCGAACCGGAGTCAATAACCGCATCTATTTCAAATGCATCTACATTACCAGTTTTTCCGTCAGGGCTGACCTTCAATGTCACTACATACGGTTTCGGAAGTTCAACGTGTTGTTCAACTATCACGTTCGTCGACGTTGTCTGCGCAGATCCTTTCCCAGCCTTCGACGCCGATGCAGGTTGTTTACGCTCTGAACAGTCTCTCGCTAGATGTTCCACGGAACCACAGACAAAGCAGGCTCTCCTCTCCCCCGACGTAGTCACCGCCGGACGCTTGCAATGTGTAGCGATGTGTCCCGTCTCCTGACACTTGTAGCACTTCGTCGATTTTCCTTTCGCAGATGACGTCTCCGTCTTTGCATCAGAGGATTTCAGGCCATCCCTCCTTAGCTTCAGGTCGTTGAACCGCTTAATCACAGGGTTGACTTTTTCAAAAGCCTTCAGCAAATCAGTCTTCGACTGAAAATTCATAACGCGTGCTTGATTTTGCAGGCGCATGTCAACAATGCCCTCAATCAAAAAATCGATAAGCTCGTCTTCGTCGATCGGCACTCGATTGGCAAGAATTATCTTTTTATGATAATAATCACAAAACTGTTCGTCCGCCTTCCACACACGGGTCTCAAACTCCTTGCGAAGCGACAACTTTGCAGGACGCGAGTCAAACATCCGCGTCATTTCTTCTAATAAATTTTCGACACTCAACGTCAGGTGTTCTGCTTTCGAATGAAACCACGCGAGCGCGCGTCCTTTCAGCCTTGAGCTTATTAATACTCTCGCTGAATTATCGTCCAGCCGATAAGAATTTCTCAGTAATTTCAGCTGCTGCTTCCACTTCCAGAATGTATTGTCTGCCGCATTAAATTCCGGTAAAAGATCTTTGAGGTGACGAACATTACCAGCCGCCGAGGTGGCGTTGCTTGTCGATGAAAAACTTCGCGTCATCCCGCGTTCTCGTTGTAACAACTGCTTCTCTCTCTCTATTAATTCTCTTTCTCGTCGTATCAGTTCTAATTCTTGTCGCGCAATTTCGTCAGATTCCTCAGATCGCAGTAGCGCTGTCGGTCTTTCACGCGCAGCTATTCCGCCGTCTCTCATCATGGCGTCTTCTACCACTTCCTGTTCGGCCGTCGACGCTGACGCGCCTTCCGCCAGCGGCGCTTGATTTCGCCTCTCGTCCAAGATCGTCCAAATGTCCTCATCAACAGCCTCCAACCGCATAATCAATTCTGCCTTCGCTCCTCCGGTGGGCAGTTTTCTTTCACGAAGGACGTCCTTCAATTCGGCTACTGTGAAGTCGTTTCCTTCTAACGCATCCATGGTGACTCGGCACGCACAGCACTCAGAACAACGATCTAATGGCGACGTTCACACAGAACCGTCGGTGCTTCGCTCGCACCGAAGAAGACTTGCACGTAATTCACACACACAGATCACGTCGCAGTCACCACTTCCCGCCAAAAGTCGGTACTCTACCTCGCGCTCACAGCCACGAAGAGAAAACTTGTCTCTTGTCCGTGCCACATTCGCGTCGCGAAAATCCGTTTCTCAATCGAAAAGATAGCTCGAGGTTCGATCGCACCGAATCCGAATTTTAATCGAAAGGATAGCTCGCGGTCAGGTCGCACCGAATCCGTATCCCACTTCTGAATTTCTGTAGGGGAATCTTTCGAGTTTTTGCGTAGACACCTTACTTGTCAGGATCTAAGATTTTGACTGAGGACCTCGGACGCTCACGTCCCGGTCTCCTCCCCTCCTCGCGGGGGCACAGGGCAGCAGCCAATTAAGCGTGATCGCGAGATCGTGCACGGCCAATCGCCGAATTTGGAAAACCGCGCTACTTCGAGAATCTTCTCTCACATCTCCTGCTCACGTGCAAGGACAAAACGTTCGAGACAGACACGATCACGCAAAACAAGCAACTGCCTACCAAATATGCTTACATATTATTTTCTTAAATCTAATGACACGTATCATTTGTACGCCAAGTTAAATTCTAACATTGCACATCCTCCCTTCTTTTATTTCACTATCTTGTCATATAATATGGATTTTTCCCATAAAATATATCGTTTAATTAACTAGTCTTTAAAAATTCTATCTCTAAAGATCTAAGATGTACCATCCTTATACACTTATTTAATTCTAATGACATGTATCTTTTGTATGTATATATAAACTTACCTTTTTTAAAAAAAAAGGTAGAAAAAAGTGCTAAGAGTGAGTGCTGCTGGTCAAAAAACCATTTGGGCCAGTTTCACCAACGTCAATTACTTAATCGACTGTGAAACTGACCAATCACATTTGCTGTTTAGTAGAACCATCTTTAAAAACCTACGTGATATTATCCTTATTTACTTAATTCTAATGACATGTATCATTTGTATAAAAGATTTGATATCAATAGTCGGCGCCAAGTTATTCTACCTTATTACTTACTTAATTTTAATGACATTTATCATTTGATACAAGATTTGATATCAACAGTCGGCGCCAAGTTAAATTCTACCAAATTAAAAAGTAAAACACAAGTGGTACCTTTAATCTTTAAGAACCCATATAGTACTATTATTTAAATTCCACTAAATTAAAAAGTAAAACCTAAATGGAATTATCTTTATCTTCATACAATGAAACCTAAGTATATGCCTTTGTATTCTTATTAAAAGATCTTCCTATTCGAAACCAAGTGATTTAATTCTTCTTTAAAAAAATTATATCACAATTTTTGAAAACAAAATAAAAAAAGTTTATTTAAATAGAAAAATTTTTTTTTCTACAGTATATGCGAGTGAAATACATAAAAAAAGAAAAGTAAGCTGTATTTATTAAATGTAGCATTTAGAATATGTTTACTATAATTTTTAAATTATTATTACCCTTACATATATTTGTATTAATTATTATAGCTTTTAGGTAGTTTTCATTGTTTTTCTTATTCGCTCTAGCAGCGCGAAGTGTTTTTACATAAAAAATTTTTCTATT
>NW_017276302.1:69276-75845 GCF_001594065.2 Cyphomyrmex costatus | reverse complement strand
TTGATCTTTTGTGATTCATTTTTAAAATATAAAAAACTGTTATTTTGATCACATAGAACACTATATTTGATTCAAGATTTTGGAGTACATAAGAATTCTTTTGAATTAATACTGATCTTATGTGATTCATTTTTGAAATCTAAAAAACTGTTATTTCTGTCTCTCACCTAGAACACTATATTTGATTCAAGAGTTTGGAGCACATGTGTGTGAGTTAACCAGTTTTCAATCACGTGTATCTTCATAAGCACACATTTACAAATTATTATTATAATTAGTAACGAAATTCTGTGCAAATAGTTAGGCGAAGTAAATTTATAAAGAAAGCGTCAGTAAAAGGTATACATAGATAAGTTGATTGATAGAGTGAGGCATAGGATTATGAATAGGAATGAATAGGATTATGAATAGGTATGAATATAGACTTCATGTACGGATTTAAAAGCGAAAGAGTAGCTACGAGAAATAGAATAAAATAGAATAAGGAATAGAAAAGGATAAAATTGTGAAGCAAGGAAACGAGTTAGGAATACAAGAATGACTAGAGAGGTAATTTTTTTTTGTAATTTGCAAGGAGGAATTGATAAATTAAATAGATAATATGTAAGAGAGGAAAGGTTGTAACGTATTATGCTAATAGATGAATGAAGGCTAGTTGAGTAAACTAGGATAAAGAGGAAATATGCACGAGAGCAGAGTATGGATGGATGTGTGAGGATAGATAGATAAACTGTAAACCAAGCCCCCTTCTTAGACTTTATATGCTTGAAGGTAATAAAATTCTTTCTATTATAATTAGTAACTAATATTGTGAGGATTATACATTATTACCATGAAAAATGACTCATATACTATTGAAGGTGCCAGTTCAAAGTAAACATACATAAAATGTATATTTTTTTGTTGCATATATACGAAATAATAATGATTTAACATTATTGTTATAAACATCTAGTGTGCATGTGTTGTTAAATCATTATTACGTATATATGCAACAAAAGGATATACATTTTATGAATGTTCACTTTGAACTAGCACCTTCAATGATATATCAGTTTGTTTTCTAACGTCGAAAGTGTCGGTTGCATTGCATTACCTTCAGAATTTAATGTACTTTTATTATTGTAATGTACTACTGCGCTTGTCAACTATTTTGATACCACTCTTATTTAGGGCAACATTATTGTCGACAAGCTTTGCATTAGTCACATCCAAGATTATAGCACTGGCATCAAGAACTTTTAATGTACTCGGATCTAATGTCTTTATATTATTATCGTTTTATGGTATTTCCTCCTCCATCCAAATTGAACACCATTTTGATCAATTACTTCTAAATTATGTACCTGTAAAATATATAAATATTTAAATAATTTCAATCATTTTTTCTCTCTCAGAAATTACATTTATTAGCGTATTTGATTATTGATTATATGTAATAGATTTTATTGGTATAATGTTATTACGAAATTGATTATCGGAACAATCCTTCTTCACGATATTAATTATTAATTAGAATCATAATTTGTAAACGTATACTTATGAAGATATACGTGATTGAAAACTTGTTAACTTACACTCCAAAATCTTGAATCAAATATAGTGTTCTAGGTGAGAGATCAAACTATAATAGTTTTTTGTCATTAATTTTGTCATTTCAATCATTATTGAAAGATAAAGAAATGAAAATGAATATGTATATAAAAAATACTATCATACATATTACCATGAAAAATGACTCATATGTTATTGAAGGTGCCATTTCAAAGTAAACATACATAAAGTGTATATTCTTTTGCAGCATACGTAATAATAATGATTTAACATTACTATTATAAACATCTAGTGTACATGTGTTGTTAGATCATTATTACGTATACATGCAACAAAAGGATAAGGTAAATGTCCCAGTTTGTGACCTTGTAAGAAAATCGCATGAGTTAATACGAATGAAAAATACTCTAGAGTGATTAAAATCAGGAATCAATTATACCGAACTCAAGATTAATCATTTTTGTATCGAAAAACATGCTTTACTGGGGTTGTAAACATAATCTAATAAATATAAAAAAATAAATAGCAAACTATGTAAATGTAGACATTAGTGACCGCTTGATTTTAATTTTGCCCTATTTGTGACTCCACGGTTAGTGATTGGATCGAATGTATCACCATTTGTTAGTGACCGACGCACATGATGCAATACACACGATGTCCATTGTAAGCGACCTAGCCAAAAGTGATAGCATTGCCACCAAAATTTTCCTTCGAGCATACATCGAATATTTCCGTTTATTCGTCCAAAATGTAACTCATACGTGTTTAGAAACATATGGAGATGAGTATTAATTGTTATCTTTTTGAAAAAAGCAACGAAATTTAATGTTATAGCTAGTTCTCTTGAGACAATCACAGATAGAAACATGCGTATTTTATTGAACCGATTTGTCATATTCACTTATATACTCAAAATTACCGACCTTTTTCAGAATTCACACATAGCACAATATTTATTCACTTGTTCACTAAAACTTTATCACAAAAGCTGTTTATGAACGTTTGTCTACGACAATATGACACAGCTATGACTTTGCCGTGACAAACGCCATGTCTACCAACGTGGCGACAACAACGTGCTCGATCTGCACTTAATGACGATACGGGCACCTTATTTCACATTTTCATGAGTTATCTGTTTACCAAATATCACTACATCACATATCAAAACGATGGATTATTAATTGAAAAACGTAATAAATATTGTTTTCAGAGATAAATTACTTGAAATTTCTGATTAATTACATATAAGTCTTAAAGTGGTCACAAACAGGGTCATGGTCGCAAACTGGGACATTTACCGTATACATTTTATGAATGTTCACTTTGAACTGGCACCTTCAATAATATATCAGTTTGTTTTCTAACGTCATAATTGTCGGTTGCATCATATTACCTTCAGAATTTAATGTACTTTTATTTAGGGCAACATTATTGTCGACGAGCTTTGCATTAGTCACATCCAAGATTATAGCACTGGCATCAAGAATTCTCAATGTACTCAGATCTCTCTAATATCTTTACATTATTATCGTTTTAGGTATTTCTTCCTCCCAATTGAATACCATTTTGATCAATTACATCTAAATTGTGTATCTGCAAATATATAAATAATTTAAATAATTTCAATCATTTTTTTCAAAAATTACGTTTATTGGCGTATTTGATTATAGGTAATAGATTTTTTTGGTATAATGTTATTACAAAATTGATTATCAGAACAATCCTTCTTCACGATAATAATTATTAATTGGAATAATAATTTGTAAATGTATACTTATGAAGATATACGTGATTGAAAACTACTTATAACTTACACTCCAAAATCTTGAATAAAATATAGTGTTCTAGGTGAGAGATTAAACAGTATATATATATATATATATATGTAACAGTTTTTTAAAAATAAATCACAAAAGATCAATATTAATTTTAAAAGAATTCTTATACAAAATTGTCTATTTTAACGTAATACATTTTATTATTGAAAAATAATGAAATGGTACATATTACCATGAAAAATGACTCATATATTATTGAAGGTGCAAGTTCAAAGTAAACATACATAAAGTATATATTCTTTTGTTGCATATATACGTAATAATGATTTAACATTGCTATTATAATGTAAATTGTAATAAGGCTCAATAAATTTAAAACTAATGGAGAGAAACAGGGTTACGAGCCAATAAATTCTTTATAAACTTACTATTGTAAACAACTAGTGTACAAGTGTTGTTAAATCATTATTACGTATATATGCAACAAAAGGATATATGAATGTTCACTTTGAACTGGCACCTTCAATAATATATCAGTTACTTTCCATGTTAATATATTTCATTATTAGATAATTATTTAAAGTTTTAAAGATTTCAAGTACTAAAACCAAGTAATTTTATGTTTTGAGTAACTGTATCAAATAAGTTTTATCTTTATTATTATAAGAGAATTGATTCTTTGTGCTGTATTTTATCTTCAGATTTATTGAAGGGAAAATTCTGAAAAGAAAAGGTAAGTAAGAGTCTTTTAAATCGATACCTTTTTTCTTTTCAGACTTTTCCTATCAACAAGCACAAAGAATCAATTCTTATAATTATATAAGGAATAGAGAATACAAATTAAGGTATCTACCAAACAAATAAATAACAGATCTGGAGACACGGTAGTGTCTCGGTAAATAAGTAACCTAACCTAATGCTGTAAAAAGAAAATAATTATATAGAAAATAATTTGTATTCTTACAGTGAAATTACAGCAGAGAATTTTTGTAATAAAGCAGAAAATATGTAACCGCACTTACGTGTTCGTCTAGTCTATACCATCAATGTGACAGAGTTCCTAACCTCAATCCTTTGTTATTGCCGAGACACTTAATAATCCGACTTTAACGATCGTACAGATCGCAGCGATCGATATTGTCGCGACCACATTTATCTCTTGCACCAAAAATTCCAGAATGCATTTCCTCACTCCGTAGCTAGCAATAATGACGACGACGACGACGACGATGACGTTTCTTACAAACGAACCCATTTCCTCGACGGCGAACACCTAAACATCCATTTCCTCGACGGCAAACACCTAGACACTCACTTCCTCGAAGGCGAACACCTAGACACTCACTTCCTCGAAGACGAACACGTAGACACCCACTTCCTCGAAGGCGAACACCTAGACACTGACTTCCTCGAAATCAAACACGTAGACACGACTTTCTCGACGACGTACATATATCTATTTCGATATTTCAATTTTAATATTTATATATATAATAATAAATATTTTATATTATATATTGATTATATTGAATAATATTTTTAATTAAAAGAGTTAAATCGCGCGCGCGTCATATGTGATACAGCATGCAACACTGGTCTGCTGGTTAGATATAGGATAGATAGAGTGAGATGATAGATAGATAGAGTGAGATAACACATAAAGTCAAAGGCCCTCTATTATCGGAAAAACGAGATGGACATTTCTCCCATTTCTCCTACCACTCCCTTGGTCGACTTATCTTAAAAATTGAAACGTGAAAATTTACAGATCCGGACTTTGCGTTGCGATATCTCCGCTCGTAGGGCACGTAGAAAAAAAATGAAAGCACTTTTATCATACAATTTAAGTATTTCCTGTCGATTGAGCGTATGTAGAACTTGATCGGTTCAGCCGTTACTGAGATCTGATCATCTCGACCCCGAAAAATTCTCCGTGTCGCGTAAAGGAGGCACGGCAGTGTCGCGCGCTTGGCTTAGCGCCGAGACACTACCGTGTCTCCAGATATTATATATATATTTTATGCTCTGAACAATGGACTGTATCGGAATTTCGATATTCCTGTTTAAATGTTAATACGTGACAATATCAAAATATAAAATATCGGGAAAAAAAGTTCCAAAATATCGATACTTAAAATATCGGTGCTATATCACCCATCCCTACAATAGTCTAATAACATATTGTATATAGAAATCTGTTTATGACCACGAAAAATATTCATTTATATTTAACAAATAAATATTTGAAGTATTTATCAAGTACATTATTAGGTCCAGGCGGACCGCCTCCAGGACATGGTGGACCACCACAAGGTCCTCCTCAAGGACCACCGGGTGGCCCAGCACCTCATGTCAATCCCGCATTCTTTCCGCAAGGACCACCTCATCAACATCCGGGTCAACATCCACCGGGACCTCCTGGTCCGCCTCATGGTCCACCACATGGGCCGCCTCATGGTCCTCCTCATGGTCCTCCTCATGGCCCGCCTCATGGACAATCACATGGACCGCCACATGTACCACCACATGGTTATGGACCACCAAGTGCACAAGTATTGTCTTATTAGCATGTCTAAATATTTTTATCGAAATATTTAATCAATTAATGGATAATTTGTCTCTGATATCTATTAAATTTTAATAGTCATGTTTTAATCAGGAGACGCGGTAGTGTCTCCGGCCATGTTCAAAAACTGAAAGACACTACAAGTTTCTTATCTCGAGCTACCAATGTCCATTTTTGGAGGGTGCATAACTACTAAAATATAAAAAATTTTGAATTGAACGTTATATGTCCTGAAAGGCGACATCGCCACGAGTAATTTGAGCAAAAAAAATTTTAAATCGGTCAAGCTGTTCTGGAGGTATAAGCGGTCGAAAAGTGGTGATTTTAATGAAAAATTAAGAAACATCTCCTTCTCCTCCTTTTTCTCTGTCCGCATTCAAGGCCATTAAAACTTTTTGACATCCTCTCTCAATTTTCACTTGCACCTCCACCATCTTCGACCCACCGGACTTCCCCCCCACGCCCCTCCCCTCTCCCATCACCTCTCTCTTTCGCCGTATTTCATACTCTTTCGTTATTACAACTTTTTAACATCCTCCGCACCTTCACTATCTTCAATCCACCGGACCTCCTCCCCCGTCCCTCCCCCACCCGCACCACCCCTCTCTTTCGCCGTATTTTTCTCTTTAGTTATTACAATTTTTTAACATTTCTCTCATCTTTAC
>NW_017276302.1:49678-69150 GCF_001594065.2 Cyphomyrmex costatus | reverse complement strand
TATATATATAATATATATTTTTATTCTAAACAGTAAATGAACAAAATCATATCGTAAAAATGAAAAGTTTAAGCCATGTTGAAAAAAGGATATTCAAAAATTTAAACCTTTTTATCTAATAATAATATATTACCATGAAAAGTGACTGATATATTATTAATTAAAGGTGCCAGTACAAATTGAACATTCGTAATAATAATATATTACCATGAAAAGTAACTGATATATTATTAATTAAAGGTGTCAGTAATTAGTGAACATACATAAAGTGTATGTAACTTTCGACCAATTTTCGAATCGCTTCCGCCTTACGCTGTCCCTTTCACCTCACCGCCCCGCGCGCATATCAAATCTCTCGAGCATCGTGCGGCATTTGGACCGCGCGCGGAGTGGTGAGGTGAGGGGGACAGCGGAAGGCGGAGGCGATTCGAAAATCGGCCGAAAGTTGCATACACTTTATGTATGTTCACTTTGTACTAGCACCTTTAATTAAAAAGGTTTAAATTTTTGAGTATCCTTTTTTGAACATGGCTTGAAATTTTCATTTTTATGATATGATTTTTTTCGGACGTCATTTACGTTTTAGAGTACAAATATATCTCAAATATATATAAAAATAATTTAAAAATATTATATAACGAAAGAGAGTGAAATACGGCGAAAGAGAGGGGTGGTGTTGATGGGTTGTGGGGGAAGGTGGAGGGGCGGGGGAGGAGGTCCGGTGGGTCGAAAATGGTGGAGGTGCGAGTGAAAGGTGAGAGGATGTTAAAAAGTTTTAATATAGCCTTGAATGGACAGAGAAGAAGGAGAAAGAGAAAGAGAAGGAGAAGGAGAAGGAAAAGACGTTTCTTAATTTTTCAAATCGCCACTTTTCGACCGCTTGTATCTCCAGAATGGCTTGACCGATTTTCAATGTTTTAAGCTCAAATTACTCGTGGTGATACCGCTTTTCAGGATATATAATGTCCGATTCAAAATTTTTTATATTTTAGTAGTTATGCACCCCCGGAAAATGGAGTTTGGTGGCTCGGAATAAGAGACTTGTAATGTCTTTTAATTTTTGAACATGGCCGGAGACACTACCGCGTCTTCTGATATATTTGGTTTCTTTTAAATGCTTCAATTATTACGTAGACCAAGAAGAATACTTATCTAATGACTTTATTTTCACTACACAAAACTAAAAAGCTCTTATATCTTTTAATTGACTATCGAGCGGAGACTGGCTTACTCAGCGCAGTAATCTGCATCTCCTCGCTCGTCTGATGCAAGAGTGACGTGTTCGTACACGGCTCGGTTACCGATATATTTAACATTGTCCAACTTGTCCGTATACTCATATAACTCCGCTCTACCCTACTCGCCGCTAAATAAACGGAACCTTCCGATTGACCTAATAACATTTGTATCTCTCTTGATGTATTACATTTTTACAGAATTAAAATTGCGAGTATATTACAGTTATTCAAATAAATTCGATGCTTATGTTATTAATGTTTTGTAAAAATTTAGCATTATGCGCACTGAAGAGAGCAAGATTTTATATGTAGATTCGTAGATCTTTTTATTCCAGAAATATTTATATGCAAATAGATAAAATTTAATACATTTTTTAAATATTGCTTTTATATTGTTCTTGTATTTTATAGGCTCCTTATGGAGCTCCCGGACCTGATCATCGTCCTGAAGGTCCTCCACCACTTACCGAACAAGAATTTGAAGAAATAATGGGCCGTAATCGTACAGTATCATCATCTGCAATCGCGCGAGCGGTATCCGATGCCGCAGCAGGCGAATATGCAAGTGCCATAGAGACTCTGGTAACTGCCATCTCACTCATAAAGCAGTCCAAAGTAGCTGCGGATGACAGATGCAAGATCTTAATTAGTTCTCTTCAAGACACTTTACGTGGTGTTGAGACCAAAAGCTATGGTTCCGGACGTAGAGGTAAGTTCTACATGATATATGCCTCGTATATAATTAATTCTATTGTTGAAAAGTGTTAGAACAGTAGTTTTGAAATTTTCCAGCGTTAAGAAAAGAGAGAGACAAATATAATTCATAGAAATATATATGAGGCATTCCACGCCAAGTGGACCACCCATTTTGCGAAGTTTCATGGATTTCGTTCATATTGCTTGAACTTGAACAGTTTGATGAATAAAGACTCTTTGCCGAATAATATACCTGTAGGCCAACTGGTTGCCGAACTATAGAGCCGTCAATTTTTGGGCTTTCTCGTCGCAGCGCTCTTTTCGCTTGTTATTAGTGGGCATGAAAGGCAAGTTTTGAAACGAAATGTAGACGTTTCCTTATAGAAAATTGAACGCTCTTTCACGTAAAGGTCTCCCTACACGGTCAATAATACTGAGTCAGTATTACTGATCAGTATTACTGACAGTATACATTAGTTTTTATAATCTTGTACGATCAGGTGTTATTGATAATATTTCACTTCAGTTTGACGTGATTTGACGTATATTATTATCTATGGCGTCATGGATCTTAAGGAAAAAGCATGTATTTAAGTCCAAATCATCGTCAGTATTCTACGTCAATCCATTAATATTAACCACATACAATCAATAATATTGTCAATATTCGTCGATACTGACAGTATTACTGACCGTGTACAGAGGCCTTAAGAATACTCTTTTTTCGATCAGACCGGTTTACGACGATGTTTGTCAGTTTTGAAGTTTTCAAAATGGCGGCGCGCCTAAAAGGCCAGTCTCAATTTTCTTTTAATATAGCTCAAAATGTAGCCCCAGGTCTCTACTTTGTTATTCTAAAAGGACTTAATGGGACACGCATTTGTTTGGGAGTAAGAGCTAGGAAAGTGAGGAAAATGAGTGGTGCGGCAGGGGGACGGAGCGACATTGCCTCACTTTCCTAGCTTTTACTCTCAAACTTTTTTTCTTAAGGAAAAAGCATGTATTTAAGTCCAAATCATCGTCAGTATTCTACGTCAATCCATTAATATTAACCACATACAATCAATAATATTGTCAATATTCGTCGATACTGACAGTATTACTGACCGTGTACAGAGGCCTTCGTCGTAAACCGGTCTGATCGAAAAAAGAATATTCTTACGTGAAAGAGCGTTTAATTTTCTATAAGAAACTGTCTATATTTCATCTTCAAAATTACCTTTTATGCCCACTAACGACAAGCGAAAAGAGCGCTGCGACGAGAAAGCCCAAAAATTGGGTGGCCCACTTGGCATGGAATGCCCCATATATATAAACTTTTCTCTTTCTCTCTTTCATGACGCGATACGTGACGAGCTCATTGGAAAAGTATCATAAGATTGATAAATTTCATTACATCGATGTTATAATTTCTATAGAAATCGAGCCATATAAACGTAGTCCATGTTTGTTTAGTTATAAGAATTACATCTACACAAGTACTGATAATTCTGACAATAGTTAATTGTCTTTATTAAATAATTCTCTGAATTGATTCACACGGTGTAATAAGTTTAGAAAGTTCAACAAAGTTCAGATCTAATGTACTTTCCGAACGCACTCAGATCAGCTGGGCGCTGGGCCCCTCGGCCCCTGTCCGATTATATCGCCATCTCTCAGAAAATCGAGCAACTACTGTTGAACGTATTTCTTGGTTGGTTATCGTGTCGAGTCTTAGTTTTGTAAACGAATTTACCATTTTTACAGTTCAATGAAAATATCTTTTTTGGTGCTTTCAATCTCAGTTCTGTAAAGTCAGTGTTGTTTATTCACGTAATACGCCGGGTGGTGTTGAATCATTTAGTCCATACAAGCAGTAAAACTTGTTTATCATGGAAATATGTTTTAAGGAAATATGTTCGTCAGGTGACACATCTACGAGTCGAAAAAATGTAAGTTTTTAATTTTTTTCGATTTTAGCATATAATTCTCAACGCCACTTACTAATTTTGTGTCTATATTAATCCTGTAGAAGGATTTCTCATTTCGTTCAGTCGTTTCGGAGATTTTCATAAGACCGTAAAGTACCCACAATTTCGTAGGACCAGCATCCCCTTAAGGCATTGTAAATTTGTTTTTCAAGAATATTACCAACAGTTGTAATAAAATGTACGACGCTACATAAATCTATTTTGAAATTACTTTTCTTTGTAATTTCTGTATGTAATTGTTCGATTAAAATGCTTTTATTATATATACTCTTTCACATTTTAAAACATTGAATTATAAAAATTTTTTCTTTCTGTAAAAATATGTTATTCTATCTTTGTCTTAAAACTGATTATGTCATCCCCTCTCATAAATAACTTTCAACTTGCAGAGCGTTCACGTTCACGCGATAGAGAACGCAGTCATAGAAGACGACGTGAACGATCCAGGAGTCGGGACCGTGAGTACCGTGAGCGTAGCAGAGATCGTGACCGGGAGCGTGATCGAGAGCGTGATCGTGAAAGAGAAAGAGAGCGTGATAGAGATAGAGAACGTTATTACAGCGAACCATATCCAAGAGAACGTTCACGCAGCCGAGAAAGAGAACGCGAACGTGAGAGAGATCGTGAATATAGAGAGCGAAGCAGGGAAGAAAGGTAAGCCAAATGATCTCATCAGATTACTTTCTTAATTGTGTCTCTAATGCAAATTTTTTGTATAAAAGATAAGAATCTCAAATGTTAGAAAAAAAATGAAATAAACATCTACATTGATGTTAATAAAATATTAATAAATATGGAGATGAGGGGAGCCAACCCTGATGACTTTGACATTGACATATATTGTCAAGGTCATGACCCTGAGAAACTTCCAAGTTTTAGCTATCGCCTGTTATTCGTTAAAAAGTTATTGATAAAGGAAGAAAAATGTTTTTTTCTACAATATATAATAAAATAAAAATTCTCAGCTTTAAAATGAATTTCCTGCTTTAAAAACACAAATTTTCTTTGGAAACGTTATTTTCTCATATAATTTTTGTTTTTATTTAGTAGCACACTTTTCGAGCTGTATAATTGTATTTTTTCACATAGATTTTTCAATTCTATGAAATACTTTACTCAACGTTATTATTAATAGGATACATTTGTTTCACTCATAATACCAAAAAATGCTTCAATTCTTCTTTCAAATAAATAAATCTTTTTAAAAATAAAAATTCAGCGAGATAATATTTATAATGTTTCTCGCGTATTTCGCAATGAGGAATTATACTACGCATATCGCGCCAAAATATCCTTTCGATATTTTGTGTATGACATGCATTTGTAGGATCAACAAAATTTTGTGAATGGTTAACAGTAGCATGAATGTAATTATGCTGATTCAATGATAAATATTCATTCTAACAATCGCGTGAAAAATCGACGCTTCGTATGGAAAGTAGAAATTCAGGTCACTTCGCACAAAAATTCGTCCGCTCCTTGGCAAGAGGGAGAGGAGCAAGGTGAGAGTTGCTTCATGTAGAAGTCGTGCCCCTTTGTAAGGAGGAGGGAGTAAGAGTCGCTTCGCGCGTGTGGAAAGATATATTCCCTTAATCAGTTGACCCATATCTCCTCTGGCTACCCAGAGTTATCTAACTTTTCAGTAAAGCAGGGAAGTAATTATTAACTTTGACTGTTAATAACTTTTTACTAAATAAAAAGAAAAATTATAAGAAAAAATAACGTTTTCAAGAAAAATTTGTGTTTTTAAAGCAGGAAATCTAATTTAAAGTAGAGAAGTTTTAATTGTAGAAAAAAAAATATTTTTTTGTATATTTTTTATCAATAACTTTTTAACGAATAACAGGCGACTGCTAAAACTTGTTAAACTTTCTTAGAGTCGTGACTTTGACAACGTATGTCAAGGTGAAGGTTATCGGAGCTGGCTCCCCTCACCTTCATAATTACCAAAATGTATATTCCATAAGAGATATTATTCAATAAATATACAATAAGTACATAATATTACCATACAACAAAGAAAAACGAAGTTTTCATGTCTTGACATTCATATTTTTCTTCGTGTACAACACATTAGAATTCATATGTAAAATATTTAGAACGAAATTTATATTTGAATTATTAAATTTGCTTCTTTCTGTTTTTACTAGCATTGCCAATGAATTTCCATATTATGTATTGTGACTGAGAATTAAATATTACGAATCTCTCAATATCATATAGTATATAGTAAATATGAAATATTCTGAAAACGTAACAAACGACAGAAGAGATCAATGAAAGAAAGAACGTTAACATGTGATTATTTGTTTATTCATGTTTTGATATATCAGAACGAATAGAAGCGTACTTTTATTTTAGCCATAACATTGTTTCATTTGTCGTCACTTCACAGCTATTTGAATTGTTGCTCAATAATAACAACAAAGCCAATATATTCATCTTATCACTTAATCACAATACGATATTTGCGATAATATGATAGCTGCAATTTACAACTGTTTTGAGTAACATTATCTCTAGACTTGCAAAATCAGGTTAAATGTTATCTCGCAATTTTCTGCTATTGTACATTCTGTCAATAATTCTTTTATGTATAATCATGACCAAGTATTTCTATATAATACATTAATGTATAAGATTTTATTGTATTCCATATTTTTGATAATATACTTTTGAAATGTTCATGGATATTTTCTTCAGAAATGCCAAAAGGTTTGCGGATTATCGCTGTGTCGTGATTCATTGTTGATGTCAACGTTGGTATTTATTAACAATGGCTTACGATATAGTGATAATTCATAAATCCTTTGGCATCTCTAAATTCCGTATTTTTCCTATGTAATAGTTTCTGTATAGGTAATATTTAAATAGTATTTAGTAGTGCATTAAATAATGCATTAGATAATAAGAATTAATATTTTTATTTTGTAAGTTAATTACATTATATATCAAGAATTATTTGCAGCATTATTTACCGTTTACTATTAAAATATATTATGAAGTATAGGACGACATTATGAATATAATGTTTGTGAAAAAGTAAAAATTAAACAATTTTATTCAAGTAAAACACTAATATTATATTTTCATTCATTGTGTATTATTTTTATATTATTGTATATTATATTAGAGAATAGCATCTTTATGGTAGTATTATACCTCAGGTATATTCATGTAAAAATTAAACATAATAAAATAATAATGACTCCTAAAAAAACATTCCGTGTAAGACACAATAATACATTAACAGAATATAAAATTTAAGCACTTTCTTAATTTGTTTATAACTTACAATTTTTTTTATGTAAATTTACGTTGTGTGAAAAAAGATTATATTCTCTTTTTTATTATTTTATATATGGAAGTTAACTGTAACTTTTAAAAGAACCCGTAGGACAAACCACGTACACGGTTGAGTGTAAGATTCAGTTACACGTGGCTACATATAATTTTTTATATTTCATTATCTCACTATACTTTATAATATAAGAATTATTCAGTGAACAAGCGACAAAGAATACTAACTATTGAATAAAATATAGCGCTTATTAGCATAAAATATGCAATGCGTAATACAATGTACTATTTGATTCTTATTGCACATTCTACTTTTTTGTGTTTTTTTTATCATGATACCAGAGGTTAAATCATAATGTTTTGTTCTGAATCTTTGATATTGAATTCTTGAATCTTTGATATTAATTAGTTTTTTTTACTAATTTAGATATGTGTATCTTAAATATTTATCTTATAAATTATCATTTTAGATTAAATAATTACGATTTTGTATATTGTGACGTTTTGTATTTGTGTGATATATCGTATAATTTATATTTATAAAATAGAATAAGTCTCGCAAAATGTCTTTCGCGTATCGAAACGATAATAATCTAAATTATCGTATCTCTTAGGCTAATTTTGACTTTAATAAAATGTACTAGCCTGGTATAATAGTACATAAACCGTCATAACAGAATATCCATTTTAGTACAACACGCCAATCAGCCAGGCCAAGAGTAAAAGAAGAGCCGCCAGAGACGGCACCCGTCTCATCTTCCAAGGCGACTAGGTAAATTAACTTTTTCCATTATAGCGAATGCATATAGATCTAAACAAATAAATGAGGAAATACAATAATAGGAAGCGCTACATGTTCATTGTGCAGGCCAATAAATTCATGTCCTTTATATTTATTTTTCATTTTGAACATTAAGCTATCAAGGAGAAAAAAATATATATGTAGCATAATAAAATAAAAAAAGCTTTAATAATTATTAAAATAGTGGAAAAGATAAAAGTTGTTCTCCGATATAAAATGGAATTTTTATATATATTACTGGATTTAATAAGACAAAAATTATATAGAAAGAAGCATGTTATGTTCAGGTATTTACTTTACATTACATTAGGTATTTACTGTTGTAAAAATTATGAAGTTATGTATTTCGTTAATTGCATAATCATATCTTTATATTTATTGCGTGCCAACTTATTTCTGTTTATACGCTTTTATGCATAAAATATATCAGAATTATTAAATATAATAGAATTAAAGAGACAAAGATGTAACGGTTTATATTTGTATTTATGAATAACATGAAGTTAAGATTGTAGTAAAGTAGATTCATAGATGTAACGAAATATGCAAAGTAGCATTAAAGTAAGCATAATTGATTGACGTAACTTGTGTAGGTATTATGACGATCGCTACAGAGAACGCGAGCGAGAGCGAGAACGAGAATCAAGCCGAAGACCATCTGAGCGGGAACGAGAACCAGAACGGGAACGTGAACGAGAACGAGATCGTCGAGATGAACGTGGAGACTCCTCACATCGCTCAAGACACTAAAAAAAAAGCACTGAAAACAATGCAAGAAAGACATGTTGATGACATAGGATCCATGATGAAGCAGTAAATGTGACAACACATACTGTTCAATCTTCGTCTTTTAATCCTTGATGTAAAAGTATATTACGTGGCTTATAATGCACGAACATTTGAGACATCCAAAGATTATTGATGATTATTAAATAGCACATTTAAGAGTTATATTGAGAAACATTTTAGGGACACACACGGTAAAAGGGTATTTTCGAGATTTGTTTAACGAAATTCTGTGCTAGATTGATGCGAAAGTTCAGTAGAATTAACGTTTCACATAGAATTCTAAACATTCTTGTCTTCTTTCGAGATAGCCGAAACTAAACTCAATATAGAATTGCTGTGAAATCTCTTCATTAATCGCGGAGTCTTTTGTCTTACATACATATGTATTAATATAATAATGCACTACGTGTATACACGTATACATATATCCATGTAACTGTGTTATGATTAAGGAAATATACATTTAGTCTGAGAGTGAATTTCTAAACGAATAGTTATCGCGTATGTTAAGAGTCGAGGGAAGATAAGAAGGAAAAAAATAATATCTTTGGGATCGTCCAAGATCATAATTTGCAGTGACAAGAAACAAGATGTAACAAAGGCAAGAGTATTTCTTAGAGAAAAGGAAGAATGAAGATATTTCACGTGAAAATCATCAGCCTTCTGCACTCCGTATCGACCTCCTATTATATAGTCTGGAGGCGAGAGCCATTATTTGAAGAAGAAGCCTTCTGCACGGACGATTCAAGATTGTATCTTAACGTAATATATATATACGCTTTCAAAAAATATAAATGCTAAACATGTCTTTATTTTATTCATCTGTACACACAAATTCCTGATAACAAAAAAAAGAGATCTGTTTTTATTTTTATGATTTTATGAAGTTCCCGAGTTCACGAGTTTCTCGAAAAGATAGATCCTTATATCTAAATACATATGTATTTTCTGACGTATATCATCTATGAGACTCGTAAAAATTTTTCACTTGATCTTAATATTATAAGAAACTTGCACATTCGAGAGAGTTAATGAAAACATTTTATTTTTATATATTTATATATATTTATATACGTATGATGTGATGATAAAGATCGAGGAGTGTTATGAGAAAATAAACATCACTTAAATAAAATATACGAATAACTCTTATTGTTCATTAAAGTAATTTCTCCAGAAACAAGACTATAATATAACATTCGTACAACTTGCGGAAATTATGAAACGTCATTTTTGAATATCGTTTTAAGTATTGATGTCACATTCTGATTTGAAACGTGTGCAGCAATTTTTGAGTTAGCGTTGCATTACCATTTTGAATTATTATTCTTTCTGATTTTGTCTTTGCAAACTTCTTTTTCTTTCCTGAACTAAAAGAAATGATAAAAGAGATCAATTTATAAACATTTTTTGGCGGGATGATTTTGAAAAATAATAAAGATATGCTTGTGACAATTAAACAAGCAGTGTGCGCACCCCTCATATGCTTGCGCACATGAGGGATGTATTGATACAGGAGTTGCCCTAAACTAAGAATGAGAAGAAGAATAAAGATCATTTGTAATTAATTAAATGGTGTTTATTTTCTTATAACATTCATTGAACTTTATTGCTATCTCACATATGTTATATTGTGTATACATATATATATATCTCTCTCAAAATGAAATAAATTTGAATTAATTATTCGAATATATATAATATATAACTATATTATTAATTAATTAATATATAATTCGCTTTTTAAAGAAATGAAAATATTAAGAACATAATAGGTTTTATCATAAGAATCTAGGAATAAACATGCTATTCATGTTTATGAACTATATAGATTGTCGTTGCATATATCTTAAAAATTTGCAGCTCAATTTACTATTATTAATAATAATAGATTATAAAAAACATATTACAAAAATATTGATATTATTTTATATCAATAATATCTTCATGTATATAAAAAATTCATATAAATTTTATAGAAGAGATTTTGGAAATTGTCTTACGAAATATATAATGTAATTATTTCTATACAAAATTAACAAACTCTTAATTTTTTATATTGTAAATTGTAAGATAAAAAATAAAAATACATAGAAAAAAAATACATATATATATATATATATATATATATATATATATAAAAGTTGATATACAAGATATAATATTAATAGCCAAATTGTTCACTTAATATTACATGTCAGCGCCGATCTATGTCGTATTGATATATCGATATATCGAATGTATTATAAATTGTATATTTTTTATTTTTATAAACAAGTCGTGTGAACAATTTGACTATAAATATAATTTTTTAGTTTGTTCTGTAATATATTAATATATTTTGCTTAATACAATCAATCTTAAATTAAAATTTTCAACAAAATAATTTGTTTGCAAACTGTTGGCATTTATCCATGTTTAAACTTATGCATTTGATTTTTTAAAATGATATATTAACATTTATATATTCGTGAATTTATTAAATAAACTAAAGTTTGAATAAAATTTTGCTAAATTGACGTAATACTGTATCCTAAAAATAAAAATGAGAATAATAAGAATAGAAAAAAACATAAATTTTTTATAAAATGTTTTTATCTATTTATAAATTTACATATATACTTTTTGAAAACAAAGGGTATTTTTTAATTTTACGCTCAACTAGCTTTAATATATGTAATTTTACAGGATCGACTTTCACTTATTTCTTTCTCTTTTATGAATATAAGAAATAAATTTTAAGAAAAAAATATATACGTATATTTTCAACAATATGATGTCGCGCAAACATTCCTGCTATAAATTAAGAAAATCATGAATTATTTCCATGTAATCTTGATAAATTCACAACTTTGTTAAAATTCCTTATTAATTGACGATAATATATGTTTAATGCATTATGATTTAGAATCCACTGATACTTTAAAAAAATCTTTTAAGATGAATTTCTACACGATTTATACATATTTAATGTTTTAATTTTATTTATGTCAAAGTTTAATACTCAAGGAATTAATCTTTTAACTATTTCATATGTACCTAGGTAGCCAAACCTATCAAGAATATAGTATACATATATGCGTGTATATGTGTGTATGCGTGCGTGTGTGTATGCGTGCGTGCGTGTGTGTGTGTGTGTGTGTGTGTGTGTGTGTGTGTGTGTGTGTGTGTGTGTATACATACATATAAGTCTTTTTCTAAGCTGAATTGATGTTTTGGAACCTAAAGTATAATAAAATAAGTGTATGTCTAATTGTCTAATATATAGCCAAAGTAAGTTAGTGCAGTACAGTGTAGAAAAAAATAAAAAACAGGCAGCCATATATATTGCAAAATATGTTAGTACTTATATATATATATGTATATATATATATTTTTTAATTTAGTTTCTATCATTAAAACTTGTTTTAAGCTATAACAGAAATGCAGCAGGTATAAAGCATACTTTTTTCATTATATCATAACGCAGGGTCTGCTCGTTTTCTGCTTTGGATATTAGAGAAATAACAGAATGTGTTCGGCTGTTGGAGTATTATTATATATTATTATTAATATATAATACTAGAACTTTTTAGCAACAGCTGAACATATTCTGTTATTTCTCTAATATCCAAAGCAAAAAACGAGCAGACCCTGCGTTATGATACGATGATATAAAAAAGTATGCTTCATTTCTGCTGTATTTCTGTTATAGCTAACAAGTTTTCATGATAGAAACCAAATTTAAAAAGAATATAGCGAATACAAACGAATTTTAGTAACTGCAGACATATTGTTAGCATTATTTGGCTGTACATTGTTAAATTTATAGCGTCCAATTTAACTTAAGTTGCTACTGCTCCTACTCAATATATTATTTTATACTAAAATAATGATTACATTTGATGCTATACAGAATAAAATTGATACAGTATCAACTTTAACTTTCGTTTTAGTATGAAATAACATATATTTAATAGCTGGAGCAATAGTGATAGCTGGAGCAACTTAAATTAAATTTGACGCTATAGATTTTAACAATGTATTGGTGTGTGTACGTACATGCGTGCGCGTGCACACGTACAGGGTATCCTAGTTTAATTGTTCCAATATCTCCGAAAATATGGCAGAAAAAAATTTCAGACAAAAGTTGTAAGGTTCGAAGGTGGATCATAAGAGGGTACCATTGGTTTGACCTTAGGTAGCGTAGCCAAGGTCGGGTCAAAGTCACTTCGAATGTTTTAAATAGGAAAAAAAACTTTTATTACATATTCTTGTAGCTTTATCTCGAGAGCTTTTCAAAATAATATAATAAAACATTTTTTATTATTTAATCATTTTGGCATATTACTTAAATATTACTAAAGCAGAATATTGCTTAGTATTTTTCTTGATTGAACCATTCGAGAATGGCATATTGTGATAAATTAGTATTGAATTTGAAGTGCGAACTCTTGAATGAAATTTCATTGCCTTCAAATTCATTTGAAAATATTTTCATTGCACGCACGCGTAGTATTTTTATTAATAAAAAATATAAAGCCATTCTTACAGCAGTGTTATTACAGGGTACTTTAATAATATAGTATTATCTTAAAAAAAAAAAACACATAATGACATGTCTTACAAATGGAAATATCTTTCGAAACCGCGCACAATATATTCATATTATAGAATCGTTCTGTCTAAAAGACTTAATATATACAAACGTTACCATAAAAGTACTAGTAGTTTCAGTAGTATATACATTACTAATAAATTGTATAAATTATTAATAGCTTCACATTAATTAAAATTCTAGTATTGATGTTTTGTGCATGGTTTCGTACGATCACAAGTATAATCGTCTGTATAATTTACATCTATGTATATTTATCAGTTTCTACTCTCAAACTTTGTTTGCTAAGTGCACATTACCTCGAAAGAAAATGAGCTGTTTATTTAAACTCAAAAACCGCAACCATTCCGCCGACATACTATAAGTTACTATTGCGATTATTTGTCATACCTTTGATTTCACATAGTATTTTATTTGCGTAATAGAATAGTCGCTCTCGTTTGAAAACGACGCGAATGAAATTTTCCTGGAAGCGATATGTATGGACGTAATGGGTAAGTGCAACAACCGAATGAAACTTAATGTTTAATTATATTTAATTTTAATTTTAAGTAGATTATTTTTGCGTACAAAAAAATACGAATATGCATTTTTCTCGTGAAAAATAGACACTTTCATTTATCTTTATGATTTTCATTCAGTCTGTGTAAAGAAAAAGAAGAAGAGAGATATTAGTCGTATTTGTAAACAGTTTGATGTAAAACATAATTTGCTATTTTACAAACTACATTAACGTGTTGTCCTCTGTGCATGTATTACTAAAATTCTGTCAAATATTACTGTTATCTTTTTATTTTATTCGTAATCTTATTGTATACACAAATTGTTAAAATAATTTAATATAATATTGAAGGCAAACAAAACATTTGCACAGTGGAGAACAATAATGTTAACTATCTTATATAAAGTGTTTTATATAATTTGATATCGCAATAATTGCCTATTAGTAAGATTATTAGGAGAAAAATGTATCAACAATATTATAAGTTCCTCTCAGAAGATCTGTAATTCACATCAGATTTCAGAATAACGTTTTATATATGATTTGTTTATTATTTATGATACTATTTATGTATTTTGAAATATATTTTAACATATCATATATTTTATGTTTGTGTATGTATGCGTGTTATTCTTTAAATATTTTTCGTGTATTATATGAAAGATAATATAATTTATAAATAAAACGGCATCCTGAATTCTGATGTAAGTTATGGATTATCTAAAATGGGCTTTATTAGAAATATTTGTTAATGTTTTTTCTATCATTACT
This sequence comes from Cyphomyrmex costatus, assembly GCF_001594065.2. Taxonomy (NCBI): domain Eukaryota; kingdom Metazoa; phylum Arthropoda; class Insecta; order Hymenoptera; family Formicidae; genus Cyphomyrmex; species Cyphomyrmex costatus. The sequence continues at coordinate 54,485 of NW_017276302.1, read as the reverse complement.
CAAAGCATAGTTCTTTATTTTATGAAAATTTCAGTATTTGATTAATGTTAAAAACGTTAAGCGTTGCGAGTCTACAAGACTGGAAGCATAAAACCAACAAACTGTCTATCCGAAAATAAATTTTCTGTGCTTCCAATTATATTATAAAATTTGTACGAAAAAACACAAGAAACAGTGATATGATGTTAATGTGCGATTTATTATAATGAAGTATTTTATTCGAATTGTGCAAAGATAAACACTTACATTTAATGCAAGTTTGGCAAGATATAGCACTTTTATAAAATTTATTAAAAAAGGAAATGAAACGTCCGTTTATGAATAGCTTAGTAACTTAATATTTTGTTACTCAGTAACTTAATATTTTGCTCAAAAATTTATAATATTCAAACTGTATTATACCATAGCTAAATATTCTGTATACAGATAATTGTAGAAAATTTTAAAATTTAATATTTGTATCTGTTAACTTTTTTATACTTTTTTAAATATTCATATAGAAAATATATAGATAACTTTCGTAAAGAGCTAGATATAACAAAGATTATCTAGTCACATTATATAGAAAATCGCAAAGTAAAATTTTATACATTTAATGTTATTTGAACTGTGATACACTGATATACATTTGTGAGTTTTTTATTAGTAAATATTTTTTGAACTTAACAATTCTCATAAAATTTTTATTCTCACAAAAAATGGTCGGTGCTATACATTACGATTACATAACGTGTTTATAAAAATAATGATAGAATAGTCCAGATTTGTATAAACGATTTTTATATAGATTTATTTATAAGGATACACGTACAATCGATATTTAAGTATTTGCACAGAGATGTTGTGAGTTTACAAATCTAATACTGTGAAAGTATGTACAGCATGTATTACGATAATGTCAACATGTGCATTATGTTAAATCTCAATTTTTCATGTATCTTATCTCAAATCTAGATTTTGAGTTTTTACTTTCCTAAAGAATAGTTTGCAAAATCATAATAAAAATTAAAAATTCCAAATATGTGTAATAGTCACGTACGAAGTTACATTTACACGTTATATGCGTGTAATTATAGTGTGTATTTACAGTCAAATAAGGTAAGTGATAAGATGAATAATGTAAATCTAAATATACATTTAGCCTTTCCCTGATTTCTTCTAAAAAGAAAAACTTAATAAGCGCGCGGCGTGCGAGAATATTTTATTTACTATACACGCATGTCTAAAATTTTGTGTACATGAGAACCTATAATGAATTATTGCCGTTGTGATTAATGATAGAGCATTATAATTATCTTATAATGACCTTATAAAAGAGATACATTTTGATAATGAACAAAAGTAGTAAATTTGAAAAATGTATGCTCTATAGAGATGATACGATAATGACTGTATTACATAGCGATTTTGTTCTACCTTCTAATTTATGATGTTCTTCTGTATTGTCCAACTTGCAACTGTGATAACGAATGTACTGAGATAATAAATTCAAATATTTGCGATGATAGAAAAAGATCTTTATTAGATAGGTAATAAATAATAAATTCAAGTACATCCGAAGAGAGCTTTATTTTAAGAGAAATGTATGTACTATACATGTAACTTTTTCATTTAATTCTTATTTACTGATGAAGATTACATCTGGTGAGCTTTCTCTCTATCATACAATTTACGTGATATGCATGGCCGCAACGAAAGATCGCGATTCCATTGTTACCTAGTAAAACTGGCGTTTGCAAAGACAACGTACAACCTGGGCACGTTAATGATTTAATCTGATGGCGCATACCCCAATGATGAGCACCTGTTCCAAACACATTTTTATTTATCGATCGTCTTAAATCTTTCTCGAGAACTTTCGATAATTGATCCCGTATCTGTGACAATGAAAATAATATTAATAACTAATCATTTAATGATTGTTCTTAAAAAATATTGTTCGTCTTAAAAAAATTTCTATCTCTATATTCACATTCTGGGTATCAATCATGTAATTTCTTTCTCTAGAACGGACACGTAAAAAAAATTTTTATTTATGTACAAAAAATCAATATTCAATTCTAAACACCGTTAATGTAACAACAAACTAATACGAATACGAAGCCTATAACAGTTTAGCTTGGATCTTAGTTGCTTATATATAATTTTGCGTGAATTTACATACTGATGTATTTAAATTTTTCTAAACTGCGCGCCGAACAATTGTCGATCTTGAAACGCAACTCTAACAAACTACCACAGTACTATCACAAATTAAATTGATTTAATTTAAAATTGATTTGATGAACAATTTAATAATTAACTGATGCTCTTTTGGCATCTTATATCGATGTTAAACTGTATATTAAAATCTGAAAATAATAAATCTTATTGCGAAAAATATTACCTCAGTCGGGAGTCAAATCCGGATCGCTTACTTTACGCGCAAGTATCCTAGCCAATTAGACTACCGAGACCTTAGTAATATTCCTCGCAATAACTGGTATATGTGAAGTGACGAACGTTTTCTTTCAGACACGTAAATAAACAATATTCAATTTTAAAGACCGTTAATGTAACATAATACGAATACGAAGCCTATAACAGTCTAGCTTGGATCTTAGTTGCTTATATATAATTTCGCGTGAATTTATATACTGATATAAAAAAATATCACTGTCTACCGTACAGAAAAAGTTTGACATGATTGACCCCTTTGAGAAAAAAAGAAAGATCTTTAAATTACAGAATTATATAACTTTACTGTTTTAATTATTAATTATTTCTTACAGAGTTTAATTGTGTAGAGATCTTGCTTAATTCCTTTTTTTTTTAAATTATTTGATTAAAAAGGTCAATGGAATTATTAGCGCGTTTTTTATTAGTAATTTTTTTGTAACAAAATAATTTTGAAGAAAGAAAATTAAGATAATTAAATCTTGATTTTGATTCAAGGTCCAATGGTTTGATCCAATGATTAAATCAAGTAATTATCAACAACCGAACAGGTTAATAATGTATAAATTCATATATTTAAAAAACTAATTGATTACAAACGTTTCAAACCCCTCCATTTGGGTCCTCTTCAGTGTATGATTAAATGTAATGTTAATTAAATTAAATGTGTATACAAGTTTTTAGTCTCAAATCGTTATATTATAATTTACTCTAAATGTCGTCTGTCGTATTTAATAAGATACTCAAAAAATATTTAATATTATCTACAAATTAAACTTAATATATCTCCCAGGTCAAAAACTAATTGAGCTATACTAGTTGTTAGAAATATAACGACACCTTTTATCTCCTTATGTGGAGCATAGGACGTCTATAGACCTCTTTTGTCCGAGGCCTATATTCGTTTCTCGAATCAGATAGTTTTTCTGATTTGTGGGTGATTAGTCCACAGAATCCTACCTCAGTTAGATATTAGAGACAAATATCTACTGATATACTACTGATGTATAGGACCTACAGTTTTTAACGCCGAATCCGAACGGCGCTGATGATCATAGATCTTTTGATCACCAGGTGGAGCCATTTTTTGGCTCATTAAACGCGAAAAATCATCGCGTTTGGGCGCACGTGGGATTGAACTCGGGTCTACAAATCGCGAGTCAATCGCACAGAGCGGTGAGCCACTCGACGCCACAGTTGTTAGAAATATATATAAATTTATTATTAATAATTACATCGGTATATACGGAAAAGTTTCTACTTCACAGAGTCCTCAACAATCGCAACCGAATTCTTAAAAATTAATTAATTTTTTAAAAATATTTTCTTATTTTTTTATTTTTTTTTTGTATATTACGAAGAATATCACAAGTCGGCGTTTCGTCCCAGCCTCCACTATTAGACTCATCAGTAAGGTAACGTAGTGGAAGCCTACCTTAGACGCCAGTGTAAATTATTAAATCAAGACTCTACATAAAGCAATATATGTATATTTCAACAATTTCGAGAATTTCGCGAATATCAATAAACATTTGATAGCGAGTCGACGTAGTAATACTCTTCGCAATATTTATGTAGTATATATAATCACTATACAAAAAAAAATATATAAAAAAAAAGTTAATTAATTTTTAAGAATTCGGTTGCGATTGTTGAGGACTCTGTGAAGTCGAAACTTTTCCGTATATACCGATGTAATTATTAATAATAAATTTATATATATTTCTAACAACTAGTATAGCTCAATTAGTGGTAAATCTTCGGAATAGGGGAAACAGCTCCGATCTTCTTGACCTTGACATATGTTGTCAAGGTCATGACCCTGAGTAACTTTGCCTTAACAACTAGCCGTCGCTCGCCCTTCGTTAAAAAGATATTAACAAAAAAAGTTTCAAAAAATAACGTACCATTATACTGCTGTATATAATAAAAAAAACATTACTAAATGACAATAATGTTAAATAAACGTTGAATATCTATGGAGAATTATGTTACGATTCTAACGGATACAAATTACTCATTATTTCAAATAATCGTTCAATACGTTTGTCAAAAGTATACAGTCTTTTGAACAAAAATTCAGCTATGTAATGTTCATAATTGTACTCTCTTGTACCAAAACGTGGAATATTAGCACGTAAATCCCAGGGGAACACGACTTCTACGATTGTACTGTTGCTATGATAGTACTGTCGGAGCAGACCTCTGACGACGGTGTGGGTGCGGGGGGGGTGGCCGGAGGCCGAAGGCCACCCCCTTGTACCCGCCCGTGTGTGTGTGTGTGTGTGCGTGTGTGTATTCCACTCGTTATATAACGATTATGAGTCTATTACTTGATGTTTTACACACACACACACACACACACACACAC
>NW_017276302.1:40601-48375 GCF_001594065.2 Cyphomyrmex costatus | reverse complement strand
AATATTATAAGATACACTATTATTCATAATACAACGTATTATTCATAACCGCAATGATTATGACATGCTTGCTTTCATGCAACTAATATAGAGGAAAAGGACTGTATAGAATTTTTATGTGATTCTTCATTATTTTTTTGAAAATTGTGAGAGACATTGTAAGAGACAAAGTTACATATTAAAATTTAATATTTTTTAATTATTTTGAGAAAAAACTGATTCTTAATTTATAAATAGTCTTAAACATAAAAAATTATCTAGAATTTTTAGATAAATTGTCAGATAAATTTATCTATATTATCTAGATTAATTTAAATGTAATCATCTTTATCTTATCTAAGATAAATTTTCAAATTTTCATCTTATCTTTATCTAGCTAATTTTAAAATCATCTATGCACAACACTGTTGACAACATATGTCAAGGTCAAGAAGATCGGAGCTGTTTCCCCTATTCCGAAGATTTACCATATTATTTATTACAATAGTTAATTTTTAGATCAAACTTATAATAATATTATTGTATTTAATTTAATCAACGTCACATTTAATCATACACTGAAGAAGACCCAAACGAAAGGGTTGAAACGTCTATAATCAATTAGTTTTTTAAAATATATGAATTTACACACGATTAACCTGTATCGGCTGTTGACAGTTACTTGATTTAAGAATTGTGTGATATAGGGTGCGTTCCGTTACACGCATGATGCGCATAACGTGTCGTTTATCTTTGTTGCCTACCAAATGTTGAACAACGACAATTGATGCATTATGTGCATCATGCGCGAAACGGAACGCACATTTACTATGTATGTATGTACATTCATCTAAAAAAAACAAAAATCTGAAGGATATTTTCAGATTAAATTGAAGTTATTTAGATATTTCGTTATTTTATGATAGAAATAGCAATGAAATTACCTGTGATGAGCAAATTGTGCCAAATTTTGACGATAATGGATTAATTTTACTGAAATCAATCGATTTCTTCAAACCTTGGCGATGCAACATTTTTGTAAATATGATCGAATGGAATATACTATAATAAAAATGATACAAATATTAATATCAAAATATATTACTTTTAGAAATTAATTTAATTTTTGTACAGGACGCTTGTGATTATAATTATATATTTCTTTCATTAAATTGCTTATAAATTGTTTATAAATTTTATTTATCATTTTATTTATTTATATACAGAATAGGGAAAAAAGGTCGGTACCCTTGAATAACTCATTTTATAGAAAAATGTTTCAGACAAAGCTGTAAGACTTAAAAACTATTTACTGATCTTATTAATTTGACCTTGGATAGCATTACTATTCGCTAAGATCAATTCAAGGTCACATCGATTATTTTTATTAATAAAACATCCTATTTTTTATTTCAGAATCTAATAGTTGGTGTCAAGAGTTTTTCAAAACACTAAAAAATAATTTTTATTAAGTACTTTCCGAGTTATGAGAGTTGAAAATTCCAATATCGTCGGCATTACAATCACTTAAGGTGTATCACACGCGCGCGCGCGCGCGTGGTGTGTTGTGTGTGCGCGCGCAGACGATGCCGGGCACCGAGTAAAGCGCTTCCCTGCTTGTTTCTTTAATTGCGCTACCAACGCAGCCCATGTTTGAAAAAGTGGGCCGGGTTATATCTCAAGCGACCGGAGTGTTTCTCAAAACGTGCTCTCATTAGACAATTTCAAAAATTAATATCTGTGTTAATATTGCGAGAATCGAACTAAACAGTATACGACTTCTGTATTCGATCCTATAACCTTCCTGTGCGAGATTGGAAAAGTCTCGCGGAACACCCCTTTTGCAGCAAGCCAAGAATACTAATAATTTTACATAGTGTTGTATTCTATATTTTTTGCAATTTGCAGAATGATAAACGAAAAATTAATAATCTTATATTAGTTTTTTAATGGTAATAGTAGTTCTATTAACAATAAAAAATATCGAATATTATGCTATGATTTTCCATGGAAATTCTTTCTTCTAATAATAAAAAATGTTTATAAATGACAAATTAATGTTACAAACAGGGTTGCCACAAGTCAGGGAAGTCAGGGAAATGAGAGGGAATTTAAAAATGCGTCGGGGAAGTCAGGAAAAATCAGGGATTTAGCATAGATATTTATATAACACTAGATCGCTAACTGGGCTCTAGTACATGATTCCGAAAAGTATGTGCTAAACCCATGTCACGTGTCCGTGACATTGACACGTTACCAGGCCCGGTTAAAGAGTTGAAGGGCCCGGACCTATTTAACTTTAGGGGGCACAAAAGATAATCCGTAAACCCCTTAGCATTTTTGAAAGTAAATTTGTAAGTTTATTTTCAATTACTCGACATACGAAATTGTGAGCATCTGTTCGTATTATTAAAAAGTTAAGGTAAAGGATCAATTATGATTGCAATAACCTCTACAATAAAATACGAGAATGATTGCGACTTACCTATGAAATATTACCTCCTGATTCTCTTTTCCACTTAAACGGCGGCAACTTTTATCACGATAAGATAATGGCATTGTAAATTTTCCAAAATCACGCACAAATGAACGTTACACGTATGTATATTGCCCATGTGGCCTTACCGGGGCCATGACACAATAGTATATACTACGTGACCGTTTTATTCTGACGTCACGCTTCGTAATACATAAGTTTTGGAATCAATTTCTATGCACGGTATATAGGGGAGTTAGCGATCTAGTGTTATATAAATATCTATGGATTTAGCACAACTGTCAGGGAAATTAGAATAGCTGCAGCTGAACATTGTTTGCCTTCACGCTTAGCCGTGATCTTTTTTGATAACCTCTTTTTTTTTGGGAAATCGATTCCTGGATTTATGTACAATCGCTGGAAATTACAAGAAACCTTGAAAAATATGTATCATTTGAGGTCAGGAAAAATATCAAAATTTTGTCAGTAAATCAGGGAAATGTCAGGAAATTTTACAATTATAAATTTGTGGCAAAACTCTGTACAAATTAATATCTTCTATAATCTATAATACTAAATCAATAAAATAATATTTTAAATGTACAAGATGTCTCATTTTAAAAGATCCATTAACTGACACGCGCGCGCGCGCGCGTACGCACGCACACATACACACATGCGCATGTACACTCACTTAGCTCGTTTATAAAATTAATTATAATTAAAAACAAGTACTTTTAATTATTATTAAAATTGAAATAATTAATATCTGTTTTTAAACTTAAACTGTTTTAAAGATTAAATCAAACCGTTTTTAAAGTAATAATGCAAAAGTGTATACCAACTACACAAATGAACTATATGTTCTCATTTATTATAAGGACCAGTTTCTTATTTCTTATTTCATCAACTAATTATTTTAATTAGTGATATCACCTTTATCAAAGTAAATCTTTGCTTGCCTAGCAAATGAGAATACTTAACTGTAAACTGCTGAGAATCGTTGCAAATATTGCTAATATTTGAATTTTCTATATTGATATAGATATCTGACTATTAAGTACAATATTAAAAATTATAAAAGTTAAATATACAATATTAAACTCCGTACTTCGAATAGAATTTTCAAATTCCACATTCAAAATACTAGTTGTAAAATCAATTTCTTTTTAAAATGTGATTTAAACCCGTATTCATACTCAGATCTTATATTTAAGGCTTTCTGAAATTTATCTTTAGATGCTCAGTAGCAATGAAATAATTCATAAAACATCTGAAGATAAAGGGTGTCTTCCAACAAGTGACACGGTGCGACACAGTGATCATCTCATCCTTGTTTAACATTGGCGAACAAGTCACCGTGTCATGTGTGTCGTTTGTTGGAAGGCACCCAAACTTAAGGAAATTTTAAATATAAGGCGTGACTATGAATATGGTCATTAGTCTTTACATTTAACTCCGAACAAAAGTAAAACTTGAAAAACCGAATAATCCGATAAAACTCAATAAAACCCAACCGGGCTGGATTTTATCAAACTGACGCATGCACACATCTCCCCCTCTCTCCCTCCCCCCCTCTCTCTCTCTCTCTCCCTCTCTCTCCCTCTCTCTCAACGCTCGAAGATTTTTCAATACCTTTTGTCTAAATCAAGATTCGGTATCGTATCCTCCAGCTTAATCAGGAACGTCATGGCCTCATCTGGTCCTTCTCTTTTCATAATTTCCCTGACAATCCCACTCCAATCTATCAGTACGTCATAATCGAATTTCTTTGCCAAAGGTGTCGCGCAAAAGAGGCAAGTATTGTCTTCAATCTCACTTAGACATGTACCTACGCAATTCCACTGTTGGTCATTTAGCGCCGGTAGAAGAAACGATAACACGACATTGTCTCTGGTCTGAAGACATTGTCTCAACAAATCGTCCAGCGCACTACGTCCCTCGATGCGAATAGGCAGGTACACACGCCACATATAAGGTACCTTGTCACAAATATTGCTACATTCTTTCGGTAGATCGTCCGCATATATTTTAAAGAATGATTCGCCGACCGTCAAAAACTTCGGCTCTACGGTTTTATCCATTGGGTAAGGGTAATCACAACTGCATCTGAAGTAAGCCGGTGCATTGATTTCGATAAAGGCTCTTACGAAATGCCGCAAGATGTAATTGTTGCCGATGGAGTCGATCAATTGCATGGAGGTGTTTTCCAGAAACATATTATAATAATGCAATTCCGCGGCGCGAGTAACTTCATAGATAAAACTCTGAAGCCCAAGCGAGTCTCGATAGAAATCCTTAATAGTTTTCATCCTTTTATCTGTTCCCAAAATAATTTCCTCGATTTCTTTCTCCAACATACCAGGTCTGAAGCTGTTCGCCAACTCGTAAATCGATTGCAAATCTGACTGAATCTTATGCGTAATGTTTTCTTGAAAATCCGGATTCTGATGACCATCTTCTTTAGTATCTAACATTTTGCCGTTGTAAATCGAATCAAATAAATTCTCTGGATTTGTTTCAGAGATATTTTCTTGAGCAAAATTTTGCATCTCAAACGAATCATCGCTAGAGATTTCGGGAGACTGCGACGAAGGCGTCATTTTACAGCCATAAGTTTTTTTATTAACAAATCTATTGTTTTCAGAGTGTACGACTACGATCCCGGAGTTTAATTTAGCCGGTCTATTATTATCACTAGCTTGCAGAAGCGTTATTAATGGTCGCAGCAGCTCTTTCTCATCTTGCGGCAAATTTTTTACTTTAAACAGCTCAACAATTTCCGTAGTGCCAATTATTTTTAATAATTGCTGCTTATATACAAAACACGCGTTTAAACACTCTCTGTATCGTTCGCGGCAATACAGCCATAATATTAGATTGTCGAGTGACGATAATGCTATACAATGAAATTTGTTATCACAGGTCATCAAGTAGATCTGATTATCCACGATTGCAGTCATACTGATGTTTGTATACTCATTGTTCCACAATAGCATGCTTGCATTCGTCGGATCAATAACATACAGACCGCTAGTCGTATAGGAAAATAAATACTTGTGCGCGAGTACGAACAAGTGTGAGAAGTTGACAGACTGCGGCGCCCATTCGCATTCCGTTTCCTTCTTCTGACTAGATTCTAAGGTACTATTTGATCGAAATATTACTGTCGGAGGAATTGCCAAAGCCTCTTTGAACTGATGCGTCTTCTCGACGATTCCATCGGCCGATACTTCCCACAATCTTGAACCAGGCCGAGCGCAAAATATCTTTGAATGATTCTCGCTTAGAATATTGATATCGTTATCAGAGATCAAATTAAACGCGCTTCGTGTATTGTCAGTGTTTCTTTCTTCCCTCTGTCCTTTTAAAGTATTATTCTCGTGCATGTAAAAACATGCGCCGAACTCGCCGTTCCGCGATTTATTGCCAATCTGTTTGTACTGTTCTTGCACTGTGTCGCAGACATAACTACGTGCTAATGTGGAAACCAATAGTAGAGGCGAGAGGAAGTTTAATTGTACGATACTAGAATCCAGATTCATCAGTGTGCATACTGGAGTTTGAAACATTCCATTGACCTAATCATAAAAAAGAATAGATCAACAAATAATATATACATACTGATATATAAATATAACATATAAATATAAATATATTAGGTATATAAGTTGAAACCCGCCCTTTTTTTTTTGCCAAAATTAAGCCTTTATTTAAAAAATAAATAAAAAGAATTTATCAATTAAAGTATTGGCTATCGTTAGATATGACTTTTTTCCATCTTTCTGGTAATTGGTGAATCCCACGGCGAAAGAACGACTCATCTTTAGAGGCTATCCAGTTAGAGACCCATTTTTCATAAGATTTGAAGTGTTTCTCTGCAAGTGCGTGTGCCATTGATCGAAATAAGTGGTAGTCGGAAGAGGCACATTCTGGTGAATAAGCCGCATGGGATAGCTCTTCCCAGCGAAGTGCTTCTAACGTTTCCTTAACGAGTTTTGTAACGTGAGGTCGAGCGTTGTCGTGAAGCAAGATCACTTTATGCTATCTTGTCTCATATTCTGGTCGTTTTTCGCGCAATGCTCGGCTCAAACGGATTATTTGTTGTTGATAGAGATCCCCTGTGACTGTTTGACCACATTTCAATAGCTCATGGTATACTACACCCTTATGGTCCCACCAAATACAGAGCATAGCCTTTTTCCCATGAATATTCCGTTTGGGCGTCGATGTCGATGGTTGGCCTGGATCGCAAATGGTTTTTCGGCGTTTGGGGTTATCGAAATAGATCCACTTTTTATCGCCAGTCACAATTTGATGCAAAAACCCCTTTCTTTTTTGCCTGGCAAGCAGCATTTCGGAAATGGTTTTTCGCCTTTCTATGTCTCTCTCTTTCAATTCATATGGTACCCATCTTTCTACCTTGTATACCTTTCCCATGGCTTTTAAACGCTTGGAAATAGCTGCTTAAGTAACATTCAACGTTTCTGTAAGTTGATTTTGTGTTTAACGTGAATCTTCATCCACCATTGCTTGCAGTTCTGTGTCGATGACGTGCTTTATCATTTGTGTCAAAATCACCAAGTTTGAATCGTCGAAACCATTCCTTGCAAGTTGTTTCAGATAGAGCAAGTTCCTTATAAGCTTCAACAAGCATTCGATGAGATTCAGTTTTCTTCAAATTCAAACAGAAAAGCGAAGCTTCGCGTAAATGATGCTTTTTTGGTTGAAATTCAGACATCTTCTTCGCAGTGAACAACTATGTTGTTGTCACAAACACAAACTTTTATATACTGAATATTATTGACAAGGGTTTAAACTATAAATGATGCCTTTGTTCAGCCATTACAGTTGACGATTATCAAAGCTACAGCTATTTATCGCTAGAGGGCGGGTTTCAACTTATATATCTATATAGGTATAGTATTGTATAAATATACAGGATGCCCGTCCATAAATATTCGAGCAAATATCTCGCAACTGGTTGAAGTTACAAGAAAATTTAATAAGAGAAATTTGTATGACTCCGTCGGTTACAAAGTGTAAGTAAAAAATTTTTAGTAAAAGTGCATAAAAAGGGAGGCCAGCGCTATGACCTTGACCTTGACATATATTGTCAAGGTCATGACCCTGAGTAACCTCCAATAAGTTTTAGCCGCCGCGCCGCTCGTCCTTCATTAAAAAGTTATTAACAATCATAGTTGTAAAATTAACGTATTATTCTGTACGTGTATGATATTAAATACTATTCTACACCTTTCCCTGTTCAGAAACGTTAAACTTTCCACGCGAAGTAATTTTCACCCCCCCCCCCCCCCC
>NW_017276302.1:37719-40494 GCF_001594065.2 Cyphomyrmex costatus | reverse complement strand
CCCCCCCCCCCGGTGTGTGTGTGTGTGTGTGCGCGTGCGTGTGTAAAACATCAAATAATGTCTTATTTCTACTGTATACAACACACACATGCACGCACGCACGCACGCTTTTTTAGCCATTTTAGCACGACGTTTTAGCCGTCACTCGTCCTTCGTTAAAAAGTTATTAACAAAAAAAGAGTTATAAATGAAACACAATGTTTGGACATAAAATTTTATTAAAAATTTATTTAATTTGAAATTTCAATACTGATAGGATACATTGAAGCCATTATATCGAAAAATTTATCTATACGTTCTACAAAATTATATTCCCTTTTGAAAAAAAAAACTCTCCTAAGTAATATTTATAATGCTCTGCCTTTGTACCATAACGCGGTAGTCCAGCACGCAAATCACTTCACAGCCGTTCTATATTTTACGTACGTACTCCTATAATTGGATTCACAAAATTCTCACTGTGATTGACAGTTTTATGAATATAATTTTCTTCAGATAATTTGTTGTAAGCATGCCAACAGTCGCTATATATGACTGATCCTGGTGCAATATATTGGCGAATAAGTGGAATTAGAGTTTCAGTTCGACGATCTTTGACAAGGACAACAAATTTTTTTTTCTATCACGTTTGTAATCACCAAATAACCATTGTCCGTCAATAATGCGACCTTTATGGTGTTTTCTTTTACCGATTTTCACTTCATCAATTTCAACAATACAACCAGGATTGCCGAATAGCAACTGTGTAGAAAGTATTATTTATATAAAATCTGTCAAGTAAAATAAGTTAATAAAGTAAAAGAGAATATAATAAAAATTATAAAATAAAAAATTATAAAATAACAAGGCTCAACAAATTCAAAAAAACATTGAAAATAACAGGACTACGAGCCATAAATTAATTATTATAAATAATGAAGTAAAAATTTTTTAATTTTAAACATGTGAGGCTAGCTATGTGGGTCAGACAAAAAGAAAATTAAGTACCAGACTTAATGAACATATTTCTGATATCAGAAAAAGGACTGGTTCACCTTCTGTAATAACAGATCATCGTATAAATTATGATCATAATTTTAATTGGAATAACGTTAAAATTCTTGACAGTGAACCATCATACAATAAAAGACTGATATCCGAAATGATTCACATAAAAAGACAAAAACAGGGTCTTAATAAGCGGAATGACACCGATTCGTTGCCTGATACTTACTCTAATATTATACAATCCCTTTCCCCTTCTTCAAATTTTCTCCTCTATTCTCCTCCCCTCTTTTCTCTTAACTACCCTTCCTCTCGATAACCTCTTTCCTTGTCATCTTCCATATGTTTTCAAATTTAAACTGTTTTCGGTAGTCAAACTGTTAACATCACTTACAGTAGTTTCCTTGTCACATTTATAACTTTATAAAATTTAATTCAAGCAACCAAATGATCAAGGTACGCTATTATTCTTTGTTTTTGAAGTGTTTTTAAACTTAATTTAATTATCATTAAGTTGAGTAGTATAATATATAATATGCGTTACACAATAAAAATTCTTAATTTTATTCGTTACGCATATGTATGATTGTATTTAATACTTCGAGTTTTTTTTTAATTGTAATTACATTATATATATATTTTAACAGATAATGCAATTTCTCTTACGCACACATAAACTGTTTTTTACACTTGCAATGATATTTGAGCTTCCATAACATGCTACTAGTGAAGGAGATGACGATTAATTTTCAAGAAATGCCTTTAATATTTGAGCCTAAATTGACATGCGACAAGTGAGAGAAATGAAGTTTTACCTACGTCTGTTAATTTATTTGTTATCTGTCGATATGCGTTTTATTAGTCATTACATCTTTTTATATGCGTTAATATTTATTATGTTAATATCATATATGTTTTTTGTTTTCCAAATAATTTTATACAGGGAGGGGCATTTAAAACAGGTCACCTGAATAACTCGCTTGTTTTTGACAATAGAAGAAAAAGTATCAAACAAAAGTTGCTTGATTTCGAGGGGCACATAATGTGATGTCAATAATTGTTTTTTTGGTGGAGGCTAAAAAGATATGAAGGTCACCTCCACTTTTTTAAATGGAATTATGTAATTTTTTTTTAGATGACGTGATTTCTCTAATTATTTTGCATATAAGAATATTAAGGTAGAGATACCAAAAAACCAATAGTTTTTGAGATATTTTACACTTTATTTTGATACATATTGACACAAAATGTTAAATAACTCGTAAACTGTTGACTTTTTGATTATCGTACCTTAATACTTTTGTTAACAGAATAATGAGATAAATCAAATGGTGTAAAGAAAACACATAGTTGCTTTAAAAAAAATATGTATACAAAATGGATAATTTTTTAAATGAATAACTTTATATATATATATATTGTGACCGTACTTTTGGGGAAACGGCACAACTTCGTCACTTCATCCGCTGCTCCTTTTACGCGATAGCTCAAAAAGATGGACACAATAATGTAATTAGCAAAAGTGCGGTTCTTCCTTAAATTTTATGTGCTACGATATTCGAGCCGTACTAATTTTCGTTGGGCGCCAGGCACGAGAGAGCGTGCCACTCTTCGCACTAAATTAAGATGTTACGCTCGGACAAAGAAATTACAGAGCAACGGAATTCGCGACGGACAGGCTCAGCTAGCTCAGCCAACGAAATTGGCAGAGGGGGTGGTTCGCGATAAGCGGGGAACAATGTCGGAGAACGAGGTAGAGACAGACAGAAATAATCAGACAGAACTTAATAT
>NW_017276302.1:22059-37448 GCF_001594065.2 Cyphomyrmex costatus | reverse complement strand
ACGCTCACAAAATATTACGCGATCGGTGGCTTTACAATACAATTAATAACGCTCGCCTCACCAAGATTTCTCCTCTCCACTTCCTTCAACGGCTTCCTCGATAGCCGACAGCGATGTTCTTCCCCAGAGAATGTTCTCGATAATCTTAACCGAGCTCGGCGAGATCCTGCGTCCTTCGTGAGGGCCAGTCACTGCACAAGTGCCGATCGGAAGTTCTCGCGGATTCACGCAGGTTGTCAGGCCCTCTCTTATCGGTCTCTGCCTATTCTAATTGGCTCGCCGCGACCGCGTGACCCTGCGACGAATCCCGCTTGTCCTTGCGTGTCGCGGATCCTTGTGCGCTATGGCGCGCTTTTCCAAATAAGGCGGAAAAATGCCTTTTGGTCGCTCGAGGATCTTCCAGTAATCTTTACGGGATACGGCGCTTCGGCGGAGGTCCTGCCTGTTAATCCGTTCCCAGCTGACGTCTCTCTCCGAGGCGTCTGCAATAATCGTGCGATAATTCACAGAAGAATGGCGACATTACAGTAACAAATATGAAATAATACGACCTGCGTGTAACGCGCTTTCCGTGATTCCAGTCGAATTCCTCCGACAGCAATGTTTCCCTCGCAGCTGGCGACGTCTTCTTTCTTCTCGTGATAGGTGAGGCGGTCAAACACAGAGGAACAAAATAGCCACCGGCTTTGATCGTACTTAATAATGAAATCCGAGCTCAGGATCGTCTTAACGTTAGCTAAAACTTAACTAAATAGCGACACAGAGAAGAAAAAAAAGAAAATAATACAACAATCGCACAAAGAGAATATCAATTAAATAATACAATAATCGCAAAAAGAAATAAAATTAAATAATAATGTCGCACATTCGCATATGCGCTCGCCCGTTGACCCTGAAGGACCCAGGATCTCGCGTTATGCTGTTTTTCTGGGTGACTGACAAAATGTCACGTCACAATATATATATATATATAGAGCAGAAATAAGACGTTATTTGATGTTTTGCGCGCGTGCGCGCACGCACGCACGCACGCACGCACACGGGGGGGGGGGTGCAAGGGGGTGGCCTACGTCGGTAGAGATCTGCCCCAACAATACAATCATAGCAATAATAGTACAATCATGGAAATCGTGTGCTCCTGTACAGGGGGAGGGGGGGGGGGTAAAAGTTACTTCGTGTGGAAAGTTTAACGTTTCTGAACAGGGAGAGATGTAAAATAGTACTTGTTATCATGTATTGTATGGCAGAAATAATACGTTATTTTTTAAACATTTTTTGTTCATAACTTTTTAACGAAGGGCGAACGACGGCTAAAACTTGTTGGAGGTCACTCAGGATCATGACCTTGACAACATATGTTATGGTCAAGGTCATAGCGTTGGCCTCTCTTTTTATGCACTTTTACCTTTTTTTTTGCGTATTTGATAGTAGAAAATATTTGCAATCAAAATCGTATTTAGTAAAAAATTGTTACTATGCATCGTTTACGAAATAATCGATATCTCAAGTATGGAATCTTAAGAAATTGATATTTTCCATATCACAATTTAAAAAACAAGATTCAAACTAATATTTTGAAGTCAGTTATATCGAACAGGATAACTGATCTTCAATTCGTCAAAATATACGACTGCTTGTTTCGTAAATAAAGTATTTGTATAGCCTGGAGTATGAAATTCAATGCAGTATTTGTTATTCAGTCAGTCTTTTCAAAAACATTGTTTTCTTCTTCAACCTCTCTTTGACATTTCAAACCACATTGAAAATTACTTAGAATTCAATTTACTTTGATACTTAAGATGTCGATTATCTCGTAAATTATGCATAATAACAATTTTTTACTAGATATGATTTTGACTACAATTGCTTCCTACTTTACAAATATGCAAAAAATTATAGATATTCATTTAAAAAAACTATGTTGATCTACATAACTCGAAAAAGCCACGAGTAGAAAAAAATTTGGTAATTATACAGATTAGGGGACATCTCGCCGATGACCTTGACCTTAACATATATATTGTCAAGGTCATGATTCTGAGTAACTTTGCCTTAACAACTGGGCGGCGGTCTCTTATAGTTTCTGAGATATTTAGATTTAAAGATCTAGTTTATAGATTAGATATACAAATTCATTGCTTTATAAATGAATTTGTTTGTAAAGCATTGAATGTTGTAAAGTGTACGCGTGAATTCCCCCCCCCCCCCCTACGCCCTCCCGCAGGGGTGGCGAAACGCACTGCATCTATGCATACACTTTATACTCATCTTATTTTCATGTTGTAAAGTATATATTTTGCTTCTCTCAACTCGTATATCTATTATTTTATCGAATAAAATAGTAATAGTATTATAGTATGTAACACTTATTTATTTTTCCAGTGTCGGTGGATATATTTAGCCATAATTTCAAAAAATGCGATACATTCGAGAAATGAATATTTACGTTTAATGAAAATTCGGCGAAATAACTGAGTGAGATAGTGATATTTTCGTCGACCATATCGTGGAATATTATCACGTACTTCACGCCAAATACGTTCCATATTTTGTGTGTGGGCACCTGTGTCGGGATTTACAAAATTATATTTATGATTGATTGTAGCATGTTTATAGCTTTCATTTTGTAAACAATCGTATGCTTTCCAACAGTCTGACATAATTATTGAGTCTGGTTTAATACATTTCTTTATGATAGATAATAAGGTGTCTGTTGATCGATTTTCAACACGTTCTGAATGTCGGCGAAAACTGAAGTGTTGATAGAAATAAACAAAAATCTAAGAAGAATGTCAAGGTCAAAATCATGGTAGGTGTTTTCTATTTTCTAGATATTTACCGGAAAGACATATTATAATATTATACAAAAGTAGATTTTTAAGTCTAAATATCTCAAACTATAAAAGATCGCCGCCTAGTTGTTAAGGCAAAGTTACTCAGAATCATGGCATATGTTGTCAAGGTCAAGGTCATCGATGAGATGTCTCCTAATCTGTATAATTACCAAAAATTTTTTACGTGCACTTTGTAGCTAACTCGGAGTACAAAGGACTCCGCACGTTTCTTATAGAAAAATGTCGCCGGTCAAATTGCTCCATTTTGAAATATGATGTACTTCTTGTGATTCTGAATAAATGTCATTGACACATTTACATAAAATCAACAGATAAAAAGATACAGACAGCGCTTTGAAGTCACAGAATTTGAGTGGCGCCATACCTCCTTAAGATAACTTAATGATTTCTTTTATGTGTAATATACATATATATACAACGTTGTTTGTTTAACGTAAGTCTTCGCTTCTCACATCAGGATGCTTGTTTAACGTGAGTCCCCGTGCCTCTCATGCGCGAACATCAGGATGCCTACTTATATCATGTGAGTAACCAATCACATATGAGACAAAAACAACAAGGAGAGTAAAAGAACAAGGTAATTCATGAATGTGTGTATGCGCGCGAAAATTACATTCAAGAATACATGCTATGTATACCTATTACACATAAAAGAAAACATTAATTTACATCTATTTATCTGTTGATTTTATATGAATGTGACAATAGAGACATTTGTTCAGAATCACAAAAAGTACAACATATCTTAAAACTGAGCAATTTGACCAGGGATATTTTTCCATAAGAAACGTGCGGGGTCCTTTCTCTAATTAAACTTTCTTGTAACTTCAACCAGTCGCGAGATATTCGCTCCGACATTACGGGCTGACATTACCCTGTGTATAATAAATTAAATCACGCATTTGAAGCTTTCATGGGTATTTTTTCCAATTATTCCAGAAGGTTGCGGGTTATCGCAGTGTCTTTCTTCATTATTGATGCCAACGTTTCGTGAACCATGCCGTTCACTTCATCAGAGCGAGGGGTGCGCTGATACTGAGCTGCTACCCTGGGTGACTCCCTTTATGTAGACGCTGTTGGAAGGGGAGAGGGTATGTTGAGAGGTGGGGGAAAAATTACTTCTTTGGCCTGTCGAGATGCAGTTTTCCATATCCTGCTTACATTATAATCTGAGTCTCTGTTTAAATTTCTGGATGTTTCTGTATTTCTCTATGCTTCCTCGGGAAATATGATGTGGCAATAGTTGTCATTTTATCGAATAGTATTCGATGCCCTGTCTCAATGCTGTGTTTTGCAAGGGCTGATTGTGTGATATGTTTCAACCTGACATCCCGTTTTTTCATCCGTGTGCTGACCGTTCTTCCGGTTTCACCGATGTACACTTTCTCGCAGGAGCAAGGTATTTTGTATACTTCTGCAGAACTGAGTGGATGTCTCTAATCCTTGAGGTTTCTCAAAATTTGTTCGATCTTCCTTGGAGGCTTAAAAATAGTCAGGATGTTGTGTTTGTTCAAGATCCTATCGATTCGGTCTGTTGTTCCCTTTATATACGGGAGGAACGAGAGACATATTTTCTCTTCCTGTAGCTATTCTGTGTCTGTTTTCTTTGTCCCATTCCTATGTTTGCTAATTGTCCTATTTACATCCTTATTATATCCGTTCTGCTGTAAGGTTTCCTTCAAATGGTTGAATTCCGTTTTTAGATGTTCTTTATCAGAGATTCTCAAAGCTCTGTGTACGAGTGAGTGTATCGCCGACTGTTTTTGGGCTGGGTGGTGTAACTCCGCATGTATCTGTTCGTGTGTGTTGGCTTCCTGTATACCTGATGGCCCAATGTGTTGTCCGCCTTCTTTGTGACAAGTACATCCAGGAAGGGGAAGCTTACCATTCTCTTCTATTTCCATAGTGAATCGGATGTTGGCATGTTGGTTGTTGAGAAAGTTTAAGAATTTATGAAGTTCATCTTTACCGTGTCTTCAAATTACGAATGTATCGTCTGCATACCGGAACCAAATTTCTGGCTTGCTGGTCGCCTTTCGGAGAGCTTCTTTTTCGAAGTGCTTCATAAAGATGTTTGCCACTACGGGAGAAATAGGGGAACCCATGGCCGCTCCAGAGCAACTCTACATCGAAACTTACTAATATATCTTCGGGATGTAGAAGGATTTCTACCTAGCAAAACCAAATCAACATTAAAACCTGCTAATTCTCTACTACCAAGATTGTACGTTCTGCTAAAAATACATAAACCGGATGTTCCTCTCAGACCGATTGTCAGATCCATAAAATCCCCGATATATGACCTCTCACGATTTCTAGCTCGCGAATTACAACCTCTGATACAAAGGACGAAGTCACATATTACCGACGAACTTCATATGGAAAATCTAAAAAATTCGTCTACTTCCCGAAAATATATTGGTAAGTTTCGATGTAGAGTCGCTCTTCACAAATGTTTCGATGAAAGACACCGTAGATATAATTAAAACCTCACATAAAGTCCCAAATAACATCATCCCTTTAATAGACAGGGTTGCCACAAATGTGCAATCATAAAATCCCCTGACATTTCCCTGATTTACTGATGGAATTTTGAGACTTTTCCCTGACCCAGAATCATCCATACCTTGCAATGTTCCTCGGTCTTCCCAATAATTATACACAAATCGAGATTTTGATGTTCAGAAATCAACTTTAAAAAAAAAAATGGTTCTCAAGGAAGATGATGGTAAAGCCTAAAGCTCGACGAAATACAGCTAAAAGTGTTACAATTTTCCTGACAAGTGTGCTAAATCCCTGACTTCCTGACTTCCCTGACGCATTTTCCAAATTCCCTGACATTTTCCTGACTTGTGGCAACCCTGATAGAGCACTGTCTGACGACCACATATTTCTCCTATAATGACCAATTCTACGAACGGACGTCTGGAGCGGCCATTGGTTCCCCTATTTCTCCCGTAGTGACAAACATCTTCATGGAGCACTTCAAAGAAGAGGTTCTAATTCGCGAGCTAGGAATCGTGAGAGGTCATATGTCGGGGATTTTATGGAACTGACAATCGGCCTGAGAGATAGAACACAGCATTGGGACATCGAATACTATTTGAATAATATTCGATAAAACGGCAACTACTGCCACAACATAAAATTTCTCGAGGAAGCATAGAGAAATACAGAAACATCCAAATAATTTAAACAGAAACTTAAGTTATAATGTAAGTAGGATATGGAAGACTGCATCTCGACAGGCCAAAGAAGTACTTCTTCCTCCACCTCTCAACATACCCTCTCCCCTTCCAACAGCGTCTACATAAAGGGAGTCACCCAGGGTAGCAGCCCAGTATCAGCGCACCCTTCGCTCTGATGAAGTGAACAGCATGGTTCACGAAACGTTGGCATCAATAATGAAGAAAGACATGATGATAACCCGCAAACTTTTTAGTATATAGTAATTGAATAAATCAATCATATTCCTTCACTAGTAACGTTTAACTTTGAAGACAGTGCATTCAATTATAAATTTCAAGGAGATAATCATAAACAATAAATAAAATCGGACTTCTATGATGATAAAAACTCGAAAGTTTTCATAAGAATTTCTTCATTTCTTTATACAGTTTCAAACAATATAAAAATCTGCATTAAAGCGCGAAGGACCAGGTTGCTAACGAAAGATACAAAATTACAAATTGCCGACCGAACAGAGGACGACTTTATGTAAAACAATGAGTTGAAAAAATAGAAAATTAATTAATATTAGCCAAGTAAGCGTATCTTAACTTAATGGATGTCGCTGTGGATTACTATCTCTGTTTACGTTTATTATTATATATTAGGTAGTTTAGAATTCACAATAAAACTAAAATATTCACACACGAATTTTATTAATTTATAAATTATATTATTTATAAACAATAATACATCATTTATTATTGTTTATGAATTGTTGAAAATGTTTGAAAACAAGATTTCGTATGAAAAATGTTATTGTATGTTTTCGATTTATTTTTTCTTATGTTAAAATTATCTTTTTAGTTGAACCACCAGTTACAGAATACTCCCTTTATTGAAAGAATATGTAGTATTATATATTTATAATTTTATATTATATATAATTTTAGTTTATTATATTTAATTATTTTTAATTGAAATAAATATTGATCTTGTAAAAAATTTGATTGTATGTATTCGATTAATTTTTGCATGTCAGAATCATCCTTTTCAGTTGGACCATCAGTTACAGAACTCTCTTTATTTAAAGAATATGTAGCATTATATTGTATATATAATTTTATATTGTATATAATTTTAGTTTATTATATTTAACTGAAATAAATATTGATCTTGTTAATATATTCCACTTGTTATATTATAAACTTACCGTAAATATGGACAACATCATGACAGAAACTCTGCCAATTGCATCTCCTATGTATAATTCAGTACTGTTATTATTCCAACAGATACAAGTGATCTGTTTATACATATGCTCCGTTGATATTGATATCAATTGTGGAGTAGATTTCAGAGATACTAGACAGACAGTACCGCGAGTTGTTGCTAAGGCTACAGTCTTTTCATCAGGTGATATCGCCAAATGCGAAACCATACCTTCCTGAAGATAAAAATAACATTAATAAATCAATTATATATTCAATAATCACAAGACATCATCTATTTAATAATCAATACTAAAACTTATTGTATTATATTAAATTATTTACCGAGAGAGGTATTATTTGAAGAAATAAACATGGCTCTCTCGAAAACAAGTAAACGCTGCCACTGCTTGAGCCTAGTATAATATAATTTGGTGAAGCGTTAAAACATGTGTACTGTAATTTTATAAAATTTAAGAGATATTATTACATATTTTTAAACTAGCATTATAAAATCAAAAACTTAAAATTAAAATAAAATAGATTTTGACATTTCATCTGTTGACAGAGAACATTTGTTATTACAATTGAAAGTAAAGATTATACAAGTTTTATGAATTATAATAAATAATAATAACTTATGGATATTTTCCAACAGTATAACACAATGAATTGATATATTCTTGTTTGCCAATGTTAAATAAGGATAAAATAATTCATTTTGTTACCACTGTGTTGGTGGAAATGCCTTTAATAGATCAATTCATAAAATTCTTCTTTCTAACTGATCAACGAAGCATTTGTAGCATTAAGTAGGTTGTATCCACAGAAGGTCTGGTTATAAATATTTAATATTTAGTGAAAGCAAAGAAATTCTAATACAATCTGGTATAGGAATAATCCTATTAGAATTTCTTTGCTTTCACTAAATACTAAATATTTATCTCACTTTAAGGTCCAGAAGTATATGTTCCAATTCAGACACAGAAAACAGACCTAGTAATATAACATAGTGAATCATTACATCCTTATTGTTTACCCATATTAGATAAAGATAAAATAAACACAGTTGTACTGTCTGTTGTTGAAAAGTATCAATCATACATATATCAAAACTATGTTTTTCGTATTTAAAAGACTTACAATCATTATTCTGTCACAATCATCTTTCTGTTACATTTTCTTTTATGTTACAATCATCATTCTGTCTTTATCATTAGTTATAAAATAAATATATAAGTGCCGAAAGCGATAACAGTGACTAAAGAACGCAGCCCAAGTATCATAGTATAACTACAAATATGTTTATTCTATCTAAAAATAAATTATTATTACATTGGCAAACAAGAATATATCAATTCATTGTGTTATACTGTTGGAAAATATCCATAAGTTATTATTATTTATTACAATTCATAAAACTTGTATAATCTTTACTTTCAATTGTAATAATTTTGAAACTCGTTTGAAATTGATTTATGAAATTGGTAAGATGTTATATCAGAATTATTTTCACTGGTTTTTAATAGAAGTTAACTGACTTGAAGCAATTTATGTGATATGTTATGATAAAAATGACAGATGCATTGTGCCTATTGTATTGTATAGGTTAACTTCGCGGGAAAATGCCAACATCTTTTCACGCGATTTGTCGCATTGTACCTTTATTCGCTGTGTCGAATTAATTGGTTTGTATAGGATCGAATTGATATCTTCACATTCTGATAAGATGTAAAAAACATCCGGTGCAACGGGATACATCGTCCAGCATTTTTTTAGCGTTTTCTTTTGGCTGCACCAGTGCAACACTCAAGGACATGGTGGAAGTCAGTGTTGCCACATTTAAAAATGGAATATCCCGAAATTTTATCCCTACGCGTTCAAAAAATCCCTCAACCACAAATCTATATAACGACCTTCTTTTTAGTATACATATCTTTTATTCTTTTGTTTCGCATACAATTGGTCTGTTTTCTGTTCCTGCACTAGACTGAACTAGAACTCTCTTTCTCGCTTTCTACAAATATCAAACATATACCTATCTCACTTTAAGTTCTAAAAGTGTATACTAGTTCAGCCACAGAAAACAGACCTACTATTGAATATAAAAAGTTATTATTTAATATAAATACATTATTGAATATAAAAATAATTCGTCAAAAAATTATAATTAAAATTATTTAAGTAGATACTACAGTTTTTATAGCTTACTAACTTGATTGGCCGATGATTGTTCTTACTCTTGATCCATAGTGATTTGACATTGATCGATAATACGACTTGAGAATTATATCTAAACGAAAGGTTTGTTTTTTATTACTGAAGATGGTTATATCTTATAGTTGAAAAACATACAATTGTTTAATAAATTTGTATATATTAAAACTTTATTTAAAAGGAATGATTTTATTGCTCAACTATTATACTGCGCGTTAATTCCTATTGCCAGTCTAAATATTGTTATTATTATTGTATTATAAGGAGTGCATAATATATATTATATTAAACTTACTTATTAGTTTTGTATCCTCTCAATTCTTTTCTTCAGGCACGTTATTTAATTATTTTATAAATAACGAAATTTTTTTTTTATTAAATTAGGAGCTTCCTAACACACACTGACAGATATAGTGTGAAGTATGATGTAAAAAAAAAGGTGAAACCATGGTGTAATAATTACACCATGGGTGAAACATTGTGCATAGTTATGGCCATGGTGGAAGTATAAAGGTGTGCTCAATTCTTGGACGCATTTTCGTCACGTTCTGCGCATAGACTGAAATCCGCCATCTTCACGCATGCTCACATGTAAAAACACAAGTGTCAATCGCATTCAAAATTAAAAGTTAAGTTAAAGTGGCAGTCGCAGCTTAACCTCGATCCGTGAACCTGGCCCCTCATCTTCAAAATTTTGTAAAAATAAATAGAGTTCTGGTTGCCCCCCAAAAAGTTCTAGAGTTCTATAACAAATTTAGGAAGAGTTCCGTTGATTTAAACAAAGAAAACATCATTTTAAGTAGCGGGGGGGGGGGCCAACTTCACAATTTTGCAACTTTGAAGGACTATACCTTCTATACCGTTTATTTTAGCATCTTCGTCTATAGAGGACAATCGATAGAACTCTTTGGGGGGCTACTAGAACTCTCAACAAAACATCGGATTACCAAAATTTTTTCATACAAAACAATTTTAAAAAAAAAAAAATTTCTTTAAATTCGGCGTTTTGACATAAGTTCTGGTAGCCCCCCCGAAGAGTTCTAACGATTATCTTTAATAATCACATAGCTAAAACCGCAAACAAGGGAGTTCTAGTTCATAGAAATGGAAAAAATCGAAATCTGAAACTTCAAATTCGCAGAACTTTTTAGATATTGATTTTACAGCATCGGTTATAAAGGATAATCGTTAGAACTCTTCGGGGGGGCTACCAGAACTCGTGTCAGAACGCCGAATTAAAAAAAAATTTTTTTATTTTTTATAAAAAATACTTTGAAAAAAGATTTGGAAATACGGTGCTTTCTTGAGAGTTCTAGTAGCCTCCCGAAGAGTTCTATCGATTGTCTTCTATAGGCCAAAATGCTAAAATGAACGGTATAGAAGTTATAGTCCTTCAAAGTTGCAGAATTGTGAAGTTGGCCCCCCCGCTACTTCAAATGATGTTTTCTTTGTTTAAATCAACGGAACTCTTCCTAAATTTGTTATAGAACTCTAGAACTTTTCGGGAGGCAACCAGAACTCTACTTATTTTTACAAAATTTTGAAGATGAGGGGCCGGGTTCACGGAGGTCGCAGGTTAAAAGTTAAAGTGTTATTTTTATTTTATTTGCTATGCCGTCGTGTTCTATAAGGAGCTGTCATAATAACTCGTACAACACAAAAAATGAAGAAATAAGTTATTTATGTTTTCCAAAGGATGAAGCATTAATTGAACAATGGAAAGTTTTATGTAAAGAAAATGTTAATCCTAAAATTGATATATATAATGAATTTATGAAAGTAAAAAATAATTGAAAATATTAAAGAATTTATTAAAAAATTTTTTATTGAATTTATAGCTCGTGTCTGCTCTCAACATTTCCATCCTACACAATTTGAAGATAAATCATGATTATAGAATTTAGTAAAAGATTCTGGAAATGTATGAATCAGGCTGAAACGTGACGCAATTCCAATGGAATATATAGAGGACAATGTTCCAAGAGACAATGTTCCATTAGACAATGTTCCAAGTACATTTATATATTTATATATATATTTATATATTTATTTATTTACTTATCTATTTCCCACACAGCATGTAATATTGCAATAATATTGCAACTCACAATGCAATATTATGTATAAATACTACTGAGACATTACAGTGTGATATACCACAATGTAATATTTATATTTATATTTATTTAATTGTCAGTAATCGATGAAATTCAGAAGTTGAAAGAGATAAATGCAGCCTTGGTTTCGGATATTGAAGCTTTAAAACATCAATTAGCTGAGAAGGATGAACTCTATGAGAATCTGAAAAAGACAAATACAGCTTTGGTTTTAGATATTAAAGCTCTAAAAAATCAATTGGCTAAGAAGAATAATCTCCATAAGAAACAGATAAAGCAGAAGATCGTAGAAATATTGAGTCCCTTTTTTACGTCTGGACAAATTAAAATGTACATTAATCCGACGGATAAGAAAATTAACTGGTCTTCAGAGGATATTTCGGCTGCAATATCTTTAAAAAATGTGGGTCCGAAAGCTTACAAGTATTTGAGAAAAACGAAACAGATTCCGTTGCCCGCAATGTCAACTCTTCGAAGGTGGGTAGCCAATTTCGATATTGATGAAGGCATCTTAAAAGACGTTCTATTAATAATGAAAGGCAAA
Source organism: Cyphomyrmex costatus (assembly GCF_001594065.2). Taxonomy (NCBI): domain Eukaryota; kingdom Metazoa; phylum Arthropoda; class Insecta; order Hymenoptera; family Formicidae; genus Cyphomyrmex; species Cyphomyrmex costatus. The sequence goes on along the minus strand of NW_017276302.1, from coordinate 25,336 downwards.
AGTCAAAACTTGACAGAGATGGATAGAGCAACGATTCTTTGTTTTGATGAAATTCATTTATCTTTAATTCAAATTGAAAGAAAAAAGGAAAGAGCCGTTGGACCTTATAAAAGATGCCAGGTTGTTCTTGTTCGTGGTTTGTTTAAAAAATGGAAACAGCCCGTCTTCTATGCCTTTGATCAGAATATCATAAAAGAAATATTGTTGGCAGGGTTGGGTAAGTTACTTTTTTTTTTTTTAACTAAATTAACCCTTTAACGCCCAAATGTGCAGAATTTGCACACGGAATTCAGCGTGATGATACTTGCAAAATAAAAATGTAAAAAAATCGAGATGACCATACCCTACTATTTTCGGGGTCGCTCTTTTGAATGGCGTATGCGAAATTTTCTAAAAACGTCATTTTACACTACTTTTTTTTAAAAATATCCAAAAAACACCGATTTTTTAGGTAAATTTTTTTGTTCAATCGTAGTTTTCACCATGATAACGCTTTCCAGACATCTTGTAACCTATCAGAAGCGTGTTCCCGATAGTTTTACTTAAAAAATATGCATTTACATATTTTGATTTTTACCGATTTCGATTTTTAAATGGCACCTGAGCGCCAAAAATTGTTCGAAATCGCGAAATTTCCTTCATTTTTCGATTTTATCAGTCTATACATAGTTTAATCGTATAAAATAAGTTATTAAATGTTAAGAGTCACATATTTTGACTTTTGGAAATACAGACATTATTTTCAAAAATCAAAATGCCGGCTCTCTATGCATAGGTAGGAATTTGTTACATTTCATTTTTTATTAGACTAGCACAAGACAGAGCGTGCGCTACGCGCGCGCCCCTTGACACGTATGACTCGCCTGAACTCGTCGCGCACGCGATCACTGACTTCGACCACCAATCACGAGCGCGGAAAAGGGTCAGCAATACGAGCGATACATTTCGATCGAAAACGCAAACTTCTCGCGTTTACATGAAAAATCAAAAAGATAAAAACAAAACTACAAAAATAAAAAATTAAAAAGAATTTACAAAAAAAAAATGTTTCTCCAAATCGTCCACCTCCTCGCGGTGAGAATCGGGCAACTTTGAATAATCAGAGGCAAAGGGACTAACCATAATGAGAAATCTGAATAATTATAGAAAAAATCGCATATTGCAATTTTTGCTCGAAAAACAACGCACAAAACCGAAAAACACCGAAAGTAGTTAGCGTTTAAAATTTTGCGTAGAATAACGTAGTATTTTTTATTTTTTAGAAATTTGAATTTTTGCATATCACGTCTGCCATATTGGATCCGCCATTTTGAATTTTGAAATATTGACCACGGATTCGTATTCATTGACGTCGAAAACTATATAAAATTCCAATTGGAAGGTTATACGCCTCACAATTCGTGTCTAATAAAAAATGAAATGTAACAAATTCTTACCTATGCATAGAGAGCAGGCATTTTGATTTTTGAAAATAATGTCTGTATTTCCAAAAGTCAAAATATGTGACTCTTAACATTTAATAACTTATTTTATACGATTAAACTATGTATAGACTGATAAAATCGAAAAATGAAGGAAATTTCGCGATTTCAAACAATTTTTGGCGCTCAGGTGCCATTTAAAAATCGAAATCGATAAAAATCAAAATATGTAAATGCATATTTATTAAGTGAAACTATCGGGAACACGCTTCTGATAGGTTACAAGATGCCTGGAAAGCGTTATCATGGTGAAAATTACGATTGAACAAAAAAATTTACCTAAAAAATCGGTGTTTTTCGGATATTTTTTAAAAAAAGTAGTGTAAAATGACGTTTTTTGAAAATTTCGCATATGCCATTCGAAAGAGCGACTCCGAAAATAGTAGGATATGGTCATCTCGATTTTTTTACATTTTTATTTTGCAAGTACCATCACGCTGAATTCCGTGTGCAAATTCTGCACATTTGGGCGTTAAAGGGTTAAACGCTTTCCGAAATGGTTATTAAGAAAACATACTATTCTACAATATGCACCAGCTTTTGGTAAAAGTTTATTATCCAACTGTTGATGGAGAAGCTTATACTTTTTTCCAAGAATACCATGAACGGCCTCTACTACCCACCTCAACTTCGTAACGTAACGAGATTCATTAGATTCTTTTGTTGTTAAGTTGGGCCTTTTTCCTTTTAAAGCGGGCATGAGAATCTTATAACCAAGATTTTCCAAATATGGTATCACATCTCTAAAACCTCTATCTACAACACAAACATCACCTTTTCTCATGATGGTTCTTATACCATTTGGATCTTCCATCACTTTCTTCATTATGCTTGCATCGTTCTGGGTGGCTAAGAATGGACCAGGAACATCTACAACGAACCCATCTGTGGTGCATATGGTGAATGGCTTAACTAAAGGATATTTCTTCTGACCTGAATATGACTTCCGTTGGTAATCGTTATTTTTGCTCTTTTGATGACGTAAATAAGTCCCATCGAAAATCAAAACAAGCACGTCCGTTAATTGGAAAAGTTTTTTCGCATAAATGGAAGTATGATCCCGAATCAAATCCTCTCTTACGATACTCTTTACTCCAAAGTATTTCGGCAAAACATCTTTTTCGAATGAATTAATTACTGATTCGCAAAAATCGGAAACTTTTATTTCGTTTTCTATTCCGAAAACAGATGAAATAAAATTATTTGATGATCCAGTTCGTAATTTAAATAAAAATATCACCAGAGCTTGTGTAACATCCCTAGAATGTGATGATCTCATGGAAACTAATAATTTTCTTAACTCTTATAACTGATCATCTGATAGACTTATAAAAGACATTAATTGTTTTTCGCTAAGTTCTGATGATTTTATTTTAGACATAAATGTTTGCGAAGCTGAATCTGATATTTTGTTTAAAAATAAACATATTTCATCTGCAGTTAAAAGACTTGTGTTACTATATACTTGTATTAGTTTCAAGTCATCTTTATAAAATCGTTTTTTAATTAAATGCTCGGAACAAACCCGATTGCCACTTGGAATAAAAATTTTCAATTCATTGAAACATTGCAATCTCGCATTCAGTGGTACTTGAGTCAGGCTCTTTTTATCTCTACATATACAACACACGTTGTGAGATGAAAAAGCCCTGTTGAGCGGCAATTCGACGGAAGGTTTTTTTCTACAGGTAGTCTTGATATTACCTCAAAGAGGCTTCCTGAACTCTGAGAGCTGGGTGCTCCCGAGCTCTCCTGAGAACTCATTGGCTGACTTTGACCACTGGTTGAAGATTGTA
>NW_017276302.1:18726-19628 GCF_001594065.2 Cyphomyrmex costatus | reverse complement strand
TTGACTTCACTTTATTTTACTTCACTGCACTTCACTTCACAATAATCCACTTCACTTTATTTTTTTTCACTTTACTATCAATATCTACAACAATTTGCAGGACATCACTGACAAATAAAAGCATACGAACTTAATACTGCTGTTACCGTCAATTACTACACAACACTTCAATGGTTAGAGAAAGACCGAAAACGAAAACACAAAGAATAAGTGAGAGAAATGTTCAGATGGCGTTACCGTATGTAATGTCTCAACTTGCGCATGCGTGTTACGATTTTGGCTTCACATAATGAATAGAGTTGCGCTACTGTATACTGTGCCTTGGTGCCAAAGAAAACAAGTCTTCTACACTTATCACAAAGTTTAAAGCCAATACCGACATTGTCTATCATAAACTGGTCACGAACAGCTTCGACTTCACTCTCCGAATGAATAATCTTTATCCGTGCTGATGTTCTATTTAAATTTTTCTTGAAGCAGTTGCAACATTGGTCAGATGCATTGAAATTATCCATATTTGTTGAAAAAAGCTGAAATAAGAAATATCTAAGATATATTATAAGTTATGAATATCATTAAAAAAATATCAATGATCATAAAAAATATTAAAAAAACTGATTTGGAACTATATACTTTCAAGGTTATGTGCCCATAATCATGGTGGAAATATACAAGGTGTGTTGTTGCGCATAATGGCGGCAAAGAGTGGGGGACATATGTAGTCAGCCAATCACTTATGACTCATTGTGCACGCGCGGAATTTAAATATTTACAGGAGATTATTAATAAGAACACAGTATTAGAAGTTAAAATAATAACGAAATATTCATAAAATTTATTAAAATATAAAAATATTACAAACTAATGCTTTATAATTGAAATAATAATAATAATAATAATAA
>NW_017276302.1:15560-17303 GCF_001594065.2 Cyphomyrmex costatus | reverse complement strand
TCCTCGAAAGCGAACACCTAGATACTTAGTTCCTCGACGGCGAACACCTAGACATCCACTTTCTCGAAGGCAAACACTTAGACACTCATTTCTTTAACAGCGAACACCTAGACACTTAGTTCTTGACGAGGAATATCTAAACATCCATTTCTTAAACGGCGAACACCTAGACACTCATTTCCTCGACAACAATTACCGAGACACTGACTTCCTCGAAGGCAAACACCTAGACATCCATTTCCTCGACGGCGAACACCTAGATATTCACTTCCTCGAAAGCAAACACCTAGACACTTAGTCCTTCGACAGCGAATACCTGGACACCCATTTCCTCGACGGCGAACACCTAGACACTTATTTTCTCAAAGGCAAACACCTAGACAGAGTAGACAATTACTTCCTCGAAAACAAATACTTAGACATCTATTATATAAAAATAAAAAATACAAAAAAAATAATACGTAATGTGTATATACTATTAAAAAATAAATGTAAAATTAATTTCATTAACAAAACATTTTTATACACACACAATTTATGTCATTTCGTGTGTGATAAACTTAATGTTATTTACTATGAAGTAAATGTACAATAGAAAATCAATTACACATTCATTTTATTAGTTGCAAATATAAATGACAGATTTCTTGTAGAATTTCAAATATATATAAAAAGTTACAAACAATCATTTAATATTTAACAATCATTTAATATTTAAACAACGTAATCAAATAAAACTTTGTAATATCAGGTATGCTAGATTTTATCTGTATTTCATATATATTATGTATATGCTTTTTTCAATTTTTCTTTTAACTTAACTTTTTTTTATTCATTATCCCTTTTTTATCATTTTCCTCTCTTATCTTTCCCTCTTTTAGCTATTCCTTTTTTCTTAATATGTTTTCATTTTTTAACTTTCATTATTAATGTTAATTTGATGATTTCGACGTCGAATCGTCATCATTAATGATGACGATGATGATGATGAAATCTGTTATTTTATTTATATTACAGATCATTTCAAAATGTCTGATTCTGAAATTTCTTTTGAAAATAATCAAGATATTCGTGACGAAATAGAAAAAGTAAACTCAATTGAATTACGGTCTTCCAATGAAATATTTGATGACATCAAAATAAATGATTCTTCCGTGTAAATATATTTTAAATTAATTGTAATTTTTTGAACACATTTAGAAGTAATAGTAATCTATAAATTAATTCTATATAAATTAAACAATATTTTATTATTTTTAATTTTCTTATAGTGAAATAGTAGGATATGTTGACGGAATCGAAACACCGAAAAATGTTGGAAATAAAGAACAATACAGAGTCTTTAAATTTTATTTAAATAATGGATCTGGGAGAAAAGTACAAGTTTTAGCTTGGAATAACGATATTGACAAAGTTTTACATCACATTATGCTATACCATGTAAAAAATTATTTTTTAATAATAATATGTAATAGTAATAATAGTAATAATATAATAAATCAATAACAACTATAACAACAATAACAATAATAACAAAAAATAATAATAATAAAAATATAATATGATTCTTAAAAAATAATAATAATAACAATAATAATTCTTAAATAATAATAACAAAAATATAATATGAATTCTTTAAATTATATATAAAATACAGGGTGGCCAATTTATCTGAAGACATTGAAATATCTCGAGAACTATACATAAGATAAAAAAAGAAGTGCAACGAAAGTAGCTCGACAC
>NW_017276302.1:14561-14844 GCF_001594065.2 Cyphomyrmex costatus | reverse complement strand
TTTTATTAATAAAATAACTTATAAATATTATGTTAAATATATTAATTCTAATTTAGATTGTTCATCTGGACGCTGTATACGCACAAATACCAAAATTCGCTGCGTATAACAAAGGAAACGTACCATATGAATTAATAATACGTAATTATTCTGTCATATCAAATTTAGGCAAATATGAACCACCAAAATGTGATGACAAGGAATGTATACCAGTAACATTAAGTGAAATAATGAGTGTGACTGAATACATCAGTATGTATTATATTATTTTTTATTTTATATT
>NW_017276302.1:1487-12987 GCF_001594065.2 Cyphomyrmex costatus | reverse complement strand
ATTGTGAAGAACATCACGAGTTGGCGTTTCGTCCCGGCTTCCACTACTGGACTCATCAGTAAGGTAATGTAGTGGGAGCCTACCTTAGACGCCTGGGAGAGATGTTAGAAAGAAGTTCTATATAAACAAATAATCATGTAATTCGGCACTTGCGAGAATTGACACGATTAACTATAGACCTCTGTTGGCGAGTCGACGTAGTGATATTCTTCACAAATTTCTTTATTTAAATAAATAATTTTAAAGTAACAAACGCATTTTTGCAGCCAGCGTATATTCAACAAATCAATTAAAGAAGACTCTCGAGAGGTTCAAATAACAAGAATAGACAGGCTAATGAGAGCTATTTCAGCAATTATTAGTGCGATCATATATAAGATATGTTAAAGTGTGAATATTATATACTACGTATGTAGTTCCCCCCCCATTGCGCACCGAACGTTCGTCGAACTTAAAACGCAAATCTAATCAACTACCGTAGTAATATCACAATATTATTTATTATTATTATTATTATTATTATTACTTATTTACTTACTAATATTATTATTACTATTTATTTATTATTATTACTTATTTATTTACTATTTATTCATTATTACTATTATTTATTTATTAATTACTATGATATTATTATTAATTACTATTGTTATGCTTTAAATTATGTTAAAATTACATATACAGTATTATGTATATACAAAATATGTATATGTATATGTATATGTATATTGTATGTATATAGTCCTTTTTTTTTTGTTAATGATCGGAGTATCTAATAATTTTCCTCTTCATATAAAATTTCCATTGAACTTGGAGAATTCTTTTCGTGGTTAGACGAAGAGAAAAATCACAGAAAGATAAATAGTATGATCTATAAGAGGAAAGTATATAAAATTAAAGTATAAGTATATAAAATTCTCTATTTCTTAAGATTTTTGATTCGCTTACTCTTAATATTGCGTGCACATAATGATAGTCTCAAAGCATCAGAACTGCAATCTGGTATTCCCATGGAATATGTTTTTGTATTAACACGCAGCGTGCGCTGCAATTTTTCAGCACTAAGAATACCTGCCGCGTGACTACGTCTTGCTTGCTCGTTCAATTCCTACATTATAATTATGTGTCTAATTGTAAGATCAATTATTAAATAAATAGAATTATAACACTATAGTTAATTATAACACTATAGTTCCTTATAAAAAAAAAATGCTAAATAGCTAAATGCTAAATGCTAAATAGCTTTTTTAAATGCTAAAAAATTAAAAATGAAAATATGTCGTGCTAACCCAGACAGCATGCTTGTCAGAATGAAAACTTTAAGAGAACTTTTTCAAGGGAACATTTAGTTATCTTTAAAATGATGTCTAAACGATATCTCATAATAATCATTTATTAGAGACATCTACCAAGAGAACTCTTTCAGATATCCGATTTCAGAGATGTCTTGAAATTGTTATCTTTATGATGTCATGCTAAATGATATTAGTTTGTTCTCTCATAAAAAATATCAATATGTTGTATGATTTTTGACAGTTCAGAAACGAGACATAATTATGATATCTTTTATGAGAAATTCATTTGATGTTATTAACCCATTAACGACCAAGCCCATCAATTTTTTGAGACATTTCCCGCCGCAAAATTCAAGGGTATAACGAAAGAATAAATAAATCAAAGATACCGTTCCTTATGTTTTTGGGTGTACTGAATTCGAATCTGTGCTCAAAATTCAAAAATTCTGACGACAAAATTAAATATGGCGGTTTTTTTACACAAAAATAGTGAAAATTTTTTTATTTTTGATTTTTATGATTTTTTTTCAGACATAAAACGCATCAATATCTGAAACGTTCTTCAACCATCGGTGCACAAAATTATTGAACTTTAACAGGAAATTTTTATATACATGCTTTTTCTTCCAATATGGCGGATAAAATGCAAAAACCTCCCGAACCCCCGCGTTTCTCATTATCGTTGTTTTTCTTAAAAACTATGAAGTTTAGAAAAATATTCCAAAGAACAAAAATGTTTTAGAATTGGTCAAAGAATACTCTCAAATTTTTGTAGATTTTTTTGAGAAAATTTTTTGATTTTTCAAAAATCACGAATTTGAAATTTCAAAAAAAGTTTTTAAAAAAATCTGAAAATATTCGAGAGTATTTTCTGACTAATTCTAAGACATTTTTGTTCTTAGGAAATTTGTACCAAACCCTATAGATTTCAAGAAAGAATTGATCAAACTTTTAATCACATAACGTTCCCATCACTAAGAAATATAACTGAAATTTGGTGACATCGATCAAATTAGGCCCGGGTATACTGTGGGTGAAAATTATATAATATACGCTTATCTGTGTTTTTTCAACGCATCATTTTTTTGATCATCATAATACTTCACTGATAAAGTGTAGGCAATACGATGTGACAAATGTCAAGAAAACCTCACAATTTCAGAAAGATATATTCAAAAAAATGATGCGTTGAAAAAACACAGATAAGCGTATATTATATAATTTTCACCCACAGTATACCCGGGCCTAATTTGATCGATGTCACCAAATTTCAGTTATATTTCTTAGTGATGGGAACGTTATGTGATTAAAAGTTTGATCAATTCTTTCTTGAAATCTATAGGGTTTGGTACAAATTTCCTAAGAACAAAAATGTCTTAGAATTAGTCAGAAAATACTCTCGAATATTTTCAGATTTTTTTAAAAACTTTTTTTGAAATTTCAAATTCGTGATTTTTGAAAAATCAAAAAATTTTCTCAAAAAAATCTACAAAAATTTGAGAGTATTCTTTGACCAATTCTAAAACATTTTTGTTCTTTGGAATATTTTTCTAAACTTCATAGTTTTTAAGAAAAACAACGATAATGAGAAACGCGGGGGTTCGGGAGGTTTTTGCATTTTATCCGCCATATTGGAAGAAAAAGCATGTATATAAAAATTTCCTGTTAAAGTTCAATAATTTTGTGCACCGATGGTTGAAGAACGTTTCAGATATTGATGCGTTTTATGTCTGAAAAAAAATCATAAATATCAAAAATAAAAAAATTTTCACTATTTTTGTGTAAAAAAACCGCCATATTTAATTTTGTCGTCAGAATTTTTGAATTTTGAGCACAGATTCGAATTCAGTACACCCAAAAACATAAGGAACGGTATCTTTGATTTATTTATTCTTTCGTTATACCCTTGAATTTTGCGGCGGGAAATGTCTCAAAAAATTGATGGGCTTGGTCGTTAATGGGTTAAAAAAGATATTATAAAGATAAACGTTTTCAAAAAGTGAATTTATAACTTAACCTATAAAATTGTTGACATACTGTAGCAATTGTTACAACATTGGAGACTGCGCCAGAGGAGAAATAATATTATATATTATAGTCAGCTGTGTTTATAAGGTTATACTTTCTTTGTTTCTATTAATATTATTATATTACACTGAAAAGGATCTAAATCCAGAGTTAAGACATTATAACATTGTACATTATATATACATATTATACTTAACCCTTATCGTATACTGGATAAACTTATTCTAAATGTAAAATACAAAAGAATAATGTGGTTTATAAAATCAGTTGTAGCAATTGCAATTCATCTTATGTAGACCAAACAAAGAGAAAGTTTTGACCACAAGAATAGGGGAACATAAGCGTAATATGAGAGGAGATGCCTCAAAATTTTCTGTAATTTCTGAACATTTTGCAACCAACATATAATTATTCCTTTGATTGGAATAACGTTCAGATTATGGATATATAGAGTCTCATTACAACAAAAGGCTGATTTCAGAAATGCTTTGTATTAAAGAACAAGAGAATATGGTATTAATGCCCAAAAAGACACTGAAAAATTAGACAAAGCATATGATATATTTTGTTTTGATTGTGTACCTTGCAATGATAAACAGTGTGTGACATTTCTACAGTCAAATCATAATTTCCCTTATTCTTTTGACAACTGTCTTATTCTTATACACATCACATCTGTGATACATCACATCTGTGATCTCTTACAATAAATTTGAGTTTGAGGAGAGAGAATTATTTTTAGAGCATCTGAAATTAACGTAAGTTTTCTGATTTTGTGTTTTTTTTTCAATTTCGGTTTTTAACTGCCTAATTTTTGATTAATGGTTCCATAGAATCATGATGCAGATACAGCTTTATGAAATATAGTTTTCTTTCCTTCAATTTACAATTTGACTAACAATAAGAGAGAAAACATTGACTTATTCACTTTATATATTTTATAATTATTGTTTTAAATTGTTATATTTATATTGATGTTTTGTATATATATTATTGAGACTGAAGAGGACTACAGTATGAGTCAAAACGTTTCGCTTTAAATTTTAAATTGTGAAATTATTATAATAAAATTTGTCAACTGTTTTATATCGTTTTTGCTTGTTTATAATACCGAAATTCAATATCATAATTTATCGTTTTAAAACATAACAAGCGTTATCTTGGTACTTATATCAATCTTATTTTATTCGGGAAAGAATTATTGATTCAACTTTAAAATCGTTATAATTTGATACTATAATATAGATTTTAGCTAAGATAAAGTATGTTAAGATTAACTTTTTTCTTCTCAGTATTAGAAATCCTTTTTGTGAGTGCATATTGTTATCAATTCGATGTCGATTCCATTCTCACTGGGTAACCTCTTGAAACTGTAATTATTTTTTATATTTTAGATGTCTGAACGAAAAATATTTAAAAGCTTATCTAAAAGCCAACAAAATAGGAGACTTCGTAAACTCTATATTCAAACACGCAGTTTAAATAAGAAAGAAAAAATTATTGAAGTATCTCATGATTCTCATGTATTACCAAAACAAAATTCTGTTGATGTTGAAACAACAGCTGTTGATGTGTGTCAAGTTTCAAATATTATACATAAAGATTCAAATGTAATAAATGATAATAACGTAGAGACTGAATCATGTTCATACGATAAGATTCAAATAGAAAAAGAAACAAAACCAAATTTAAAAGAAGAATTAATGCAATGGGTGTATGGATTTAACATCAGTCACCAAGCAACAGGAACTTTATTAAAAATTTTTAAAAATGTTGAAACTATTAAGGAACTTCATGATCTTCCATTAGATTCCCGAACACTTTTGCATACACCAAAAGATGTAATTATGTTACGTGATGTACCGCCAGGTCAATATTTTCATTATGGTTTAAAGAATGCTCTAATTGACAATTTGAGAGTTTTAGATATAAATAAAATATCTTGTGATATTCAGATAAATATTAATATAGACGGATTACCATTGACTAAAAGTTCTAAAAGTCAGTTATATCCAATATTTGGTCAAATTTATCCAATAGTTGCTGAACCGTTTATTATTGGTGCTTATCATGGATATAATAAACCAGAATGTCCTAATACATTTCTTAAAGATTTTATTGAAGAATATAAAATATTGCATAAAGAAGGATTCCAGTTTGAAAATGTACAATTTAAAGTAATAATTAGGGCCGTCATCTGTGATACACCAGCTCGATCTTTTGTAACATGTACAAAAGGATTTAATGGTTACTTTGGCTGTTCAAAATGAATGCAAGAAGGTAAATACCTCTCCCATAGAATGATATTTCCTGATATCAATGCAGAATTAAGAACTGATGCAAACTTCGTTCAAAGAAAAAATGAAGATCATCACATTGCAACATCTATTTTTGAACAAGTAAATATAGGAATGGTTAGTCAATTTCCTGTTGATTACATGCACCTTGTTTGTCTCGGTGTTGTAAAAAAAATGTTATTAGTTTTTGTCAAAGGACATATTAAACCTGTCAAATTTAGTACAAATATGATAAAAGAAATGTCTTTAACTTTAAATCATACTTCAAAATGGATTCCATCAGAATTTGCACGAAAAACCCGTAGTTTGGATGAAATTGATCGGTGGAAAGCTACTGAACTACGACTATTTTTATTATATGTAGGTCTTGTTGTATTACAAAAATATTTACCTAATAAATATATGGTACATTTTAACGCATTGCATTGCGCAATTAGAATTTTATCTCATGAAACTGATTGTATTATCAATAATGAATATGCTAAGGATTTGTTAATTTATTTTGTAAAAGCATGTAAATGTCTGTATGGAGAAGAATTTATAATTTATAATGTTCATAACTTAATACATTTACCCAATGATGTTATAAAATTTGGCAATTTAGATTCTTATAGCAGTTTTTCTTTTGAAAGTTTTTTATATAGTATAAAAAAACAATTAAAAAAAGCAGAAAAACCATTACAACAATTATTTAATAGAATTATTGAACGGGTTCAGTGCAATTTCAGTACAAATAAGATAGACACACACACATTTTCAAAACCTCAAGTAAGAAACTTTAATAAAAGGTCTGAAGAAACAGGAATCCGTTCATATTACAAAATTATTTATAAAGATTTTACACTTTCAGTAAAAAATATTAATGATAATTTTTGTTATTTAAAAAATAATACTATCCTATCTTTAGTAAATATTTGTATTGATAATAACAACATAATTTTAAAAGGGAAAATATTATTAAATCCACTCGAACTTGAGAATTATCCTATAAGTTCATTAGAACTCAACATTATTGTAGGAAATACTTGGTCAGATATACAAATTTTTAATTCTGATGATGTTAGTACAAAAGCTGTCTGTATTCCGTATGGAAAATCGTATTGTTTTTTACCTCTTATACATACAGCAGTATAAAAAATAATTAAGTGAATATATAGGATAGATGATTTTAATCTTAAAATTTCACATGTAATAGAACGAATTTGACTGGATGCACTCAGCGCACGCTGGTGCACATTAAAGCGGCCGTATACAAATTCATGTAAAATAGCTATATGTGTTCAATATATATAAACATAATAAAAACGATAATTAATCCTCAATATATTTTTATTTAATATAGTATGTCAACAGCTAAAATGCAAATATTTCAAATTATATAAAATACAAATTTTACTAAAATAAAAAAAAATTTTATTTTATATAAGTTCGTAATATTTGCATTTTTACTTTTTGATTGATATACACAATACGTACTAAATTATAATTTGCATAACTGCATAAACTTGTATACACATAAAGAAAATTATCCGATCGCATTTCTCTTATAAAGATGTAAAAATATATATGTGAGTAGATAATTTTTTTATGCATATATGTTTATGCGGCTATGCAAGTGTCACACAACTTGTTGAATGAGAGCGTCGTACAGGTGCTCATAAATTCAATGCTCAACACTGCAGTGCTTGGGGGGGGTATCTCCATTTTTTATTTATTGCATCATTTTGGCTGCGTTCAGGAATCACACCTAGGTAACACTAGGCTATAGTTTACGTAACGTATATTATAGCAAAAATGCACCCAAAAGTATCTGAGCAGCATAATTCCTGAACGCATCCTTTGTTTGCATCATTTATATGTCCGTTTACCCGGTTTGAGGTGGCCAGTGCTTTGTCTTAAAGCGTCGTCTACTATGACCGTAAGTCACAAAAATTGACCAATCGTAATCGAGTATGAGGAGAATAATTGATTACGATTGGTAAATTTTTGTGGCTTGCGGTCATTGTAGACGACGCTTAATAAATTAACGCATTGATGTTTGTGGACGGTTGGAGAGGTCTATAGGAAAAGTAAAGACATAGAGAATGGACTGCGCGATCTGTGTGTTAAAATGGTCAACGAAAATGAGAGAGAGGGACCGTGGGAAGACGGCCATCTCCCTCTCATTCTCTCTTCCATTACACCATGGAATGGAAAAAGATAGAGATGGTCGTCTTCCACGGACCCTCTCTCTCATTTTCGTCGACACATTTTGATACTCTTAAATACGGGATCGCGCAGTCCATTCTCTATGCCTTTGAGGAAAAGCGGCTGGCCTTTATCTCGTTTATTTGTTACATTTGGAAAACAAACATTTATTAAAAAATAAAAGTATATAAGGTATATAAGGTAAGTATAAGTATATATATTATGAGCCAATAATGTTTCTTACTTTTATTTTTAACTAACCACTTGACTTAAATCATTAATAATAATAATATTAATAAAACAATAACATCTAGTATAATGAGAATAATGAATACGATCATCAACTATAGGTATATTTGATAAATAAAATGTGATGGATAAAGCTTGACTTTCTGCAGCTATGCATTTAAGGTTATGTGATTGATCAACACATTTGCTAGTAAAAGTGCTCATTTAAACTAATATGTTTTATTTATGCATTTAAACAAAGTTTTGTTTGTGCATATTTTTACTAAAGTACAATAATATATCTATCTCCCAGTAAAAGTTTAAGTTTCATTACTTGTGGATACATTTATCGTAGATACGTATCGAATTAATATGTGCATACATTTGAGTAAATGTATACATTTTAAATGTAGTAAGTTTATATTTTAGTAAATGTATACATTTAATAAGTTAACACTTTGATTGTGATGTATACAATAGATTCAGTACTCCTAGTGAATAACGAACTGTAGTTTTAATAACGTCTTCCTCCTAATTTTCTTGTATAAATTTATATATGTTTTCATGTGTAGTGTAGAATATATTCCGACTCATAGTGATTCTATTTTCAGTTTTAAAACATGTATTTTGTCATTTTCTGGAATGACTGGTGCTCTACAGTGCCAGCTTTGTGGCTTGATATAAAGTCTCAAAATTTTAGATGGCCACCCAAACATAAGAATCTAACAAAAGAAATTAAAAAAGGAACGATTCCTCAAAACAACTGGACAACAAGTCGGTATAATAAATTGTTAGGACCTTTTGGTATGTAATTGATAAATATTTAATGCATTGTAATGCATGCATGTATATTTTGTTGTTTGATAGAGTAAATTTTATAATTTTATTACTATCTCTTAGAGTACTTTTATTTGAATATTCGTGATAAAGAGAGTTTCCTGTTTATTTTTCTGTCTCTTATTTGTTCTTTTACGTTACACAATTGTATTTTTGATAAATATTTCTTTCCAATATATATATATATATATATATATATATATACATAATTCATAAAAACTAATTATTATTTCACATTTGATATCATATAAAAGGTACTTATGAAGATGCTAGAAAAGTGGAAATTGAATCTTTGGATATTTCGACCAATGATGAAGAAAAATTTACAGAAATAACAAAAAAGAATAATATTGATAAAGTTTTAGAAAAACGTACAATACAAAAACCACTTCGTTTTTGTATTTCCTCCTCTACATCTTCTGACAATGAGATAGAAGACGAAAGTCAATCAAAAGTAAAAGTTACTTATAAGAAAAAATATAATAAACATTCAAAGAACGAAACAACAAATGAAAGTACAATAGATGAGGTAGCACAAAGTTCATGTACGTTAATTTATTTTTTTTTAATCTAGTATAAATATATTATATATGTATATCCATATATGTTATGATGAATCTCAAATTATAGTAAGTGTAGTAAGCCTTATACCGTAAGAAATTGATCCATCATAATCGATTATTCTTACATTCGATTATGATTGGTCAATTCTTTACAGCTGAAGGTTTACACTACACGTATTGTATATCAGAACTGATAGATTAAATATATTTCACTAGATTTATATGAACCTCCAACAAATTACAAATCATTTCGAACACCTACAGAATTGTGTCATGTCCCAATTAAAGACGAGCGATCAATCAATGCAAATGGTAGATGTATATTTTTATAGAAATTAGAAATTAAAATTAAATAAATTATTTTCTATTCCATTAATATAAGATATCTTATTAGTATAATTTTTGTTTATTACCAGATTGCAGTGAGGAACAGATTGAAACACAAAACGAAATTTTATTTAGTGGAAATCTTTCTGAAATCATCCAAACAGATAATCCTTTGGAATTCTTGACAAAAGCCAATAAGGATAAAGGTATAAAATTTATTAAATAATATTATAATATTTTAATAATTGTATATATTTATATATATATTTTATATATTTTAAATTAATACATTTTTCATGCCTAGAAGAAATTATGGAAATAAAATCATTTTCAATATCTTTAACTATAAATTGAATGTACCTAACTAAATGAAAAATAATAAATGCAATACTTGTTTATTAATAATTTAAATATTTATAACTAACATCTATAAAATATGTTAAACAATTTTGTTTTATCTTATTTGATTTTATCATATTTGGCACAGTTATAGATCCTTTATATATAGAAACTGTATCAATAGCACCAGCAAAACCAACTATCAAAAGCATTGTTGCAACAAGTGAGTTCTTTATTGACAAAATTATATTTTTTGTTGTACATATATGTTATACTCATTCCTTCCTTTTGACATATAATATTCCATTATATGAATTTTAATCTACTTAAATTTTATTTCAAACAGACATGTTACCTGATGAAATTTTTAATATTAAAAAGAATGGCAATAGTCAATCATCAAATATACAAAATAATACTAAAAAATCACAGCCAAATGATCAAAGTACAAATCCAGACAAGGGACAAGAAGCAAGTAATCATCCTGAAATAGAGGTATCAAAAAATACAGGTCAATACATAGAAACAAATAATCATCATGAATGTTGTGGTAAGTTTCAATACAGTAAAAATTTATTTATAAATATTTCACGGAACGAAAATTAAATAAAATGACACAAGCTCGTAGTAACCATAATCATCTATAATTAAATTATGGGTCAATATCAAGCAAATATTAGTTGTTTATACGAATAAATTATAATGATTACATATGAAAGACGTTGTAATAATTACATATGGAAAGCAAGATAAGTTTTGACCTTACTTAACGGTTTTCATCATTCGCAATAATAAAAAGAGAATATAAAATCGGATAGATATTGCGTTGGCTAAAGCCAATTACTTTTACTATCAATAATTAACTAAAAATCTTGAAAACAAAATATATATATAATGTATTTATTAAAAAAAAATTTGTGGAGACTAATCATCTAATTTAAATTGAATGCAATAAATAATACTATATATTAATTATGTGATATTCTTCGCAATTTAAATTAAATAATTACAGATTTCAAATTAAATTATTACAGAATTTTAAATATGTCATCTACAGATTTTAATATATCATTCAACATTATTAATATCTAGAAAGATGCTATGGGTATCAAATTTATTAGATTGCTAGTCAATTTAACTCGCAATAGTACTGTGGTAGTTTATTAAAGCTACGTTGTAAGTCTGAAAAATTTTTCGACACGCAGTTTAGGATACTACACACATACGCGGTATATACAAATAATTGAAGAAATAAAGGACTCTTTTTATAAACAATAATTAATACGTTGAGAATGGCGAATAAGAGTCAATCTAAATCTGATAATATATTCTAATATTCTATATTGCGAAGAATATCACGTAATGTTTGGCGTTTCGTCCCGGCTTCCACTACTGGACT
>NW_017276302.1:0-435 GCF_001594065.2 Cyphomyrmex costatus | reverse complement strand
ACGCGTATATCTCTTTATATAGAATCTCGATTTAATAACTTACACCGGCGTCTAAGGTAGGCTTCCACTACAATACCTTACTGATGAGTCCAGTAGTGGAAGCCGGGACGAAACGCCAAACATTACGTGATATTCTTCGCAATATAGAATATTAGAATATATTATCAGATTTAGATTGACTCTTATTCGCCATTCTCAACGTATTAATTATTGCGGTATATACATTCACACATAATTGTAAAAAGAGCAACTAAGATCCAGTTTCAACCGTGATAGGCAATTTTTCATTCATTCGTTATGTTTTTCACATACACGGTCATATAATATATAATGTCTATATGTTAAATAATAAAAATACAATTTTTGCAAATGTTCAAGCGACGCGGTAGCGTCGCGACGCCAAGTGCATAAAATAAAAATATAACCGTTTGACAT
>NW_017276301.1:0-642 GCF_001594065.2 Cyphomyrmex costatus | reverse complement strand
TATATACGTGTATCTCTTAAACCATTTGTGTTACACGAATTTTGATGTATGATATTGAAAGCATTTGAAAAGCACATAGTTTTTCTGTACTGATTTTTTTATTTTGTTTTTAATAAAGGAGGTGCTAACTTAACGATAAATCAGCACCCCCAAGGTTAATCGCGATTGCCTGCATAACTGTTCAAACACAATAATTGTCATTAAGCACATAATTAGTACATAAGTAGCACTTAATTCTGGCATAGGTGCTGTTTTGATTTTTTGTCGGGGGAGGGGGGATCCTGACTTAACTGCCAAACCTCTATTGTATGCCGTATAACCAGCCAACATGATTTTTTGAAGGAATTGAAAGCATGTTTACGTGAACTCTCCATAGTAGACAACTCATTGGAAGCGCTCGGTGTGCCAAAGGAATACCGAATGCTGCGTAACTTGATAATTCGAATAATAATTGGATGGATTGCAATCTTGTTTATTAATTTAACAATGACCACTTTTCGAGATTTTATTCGTTTGAATACATTGTCCTTTTTGAGAATATTGTTACAAATATTATTGATGATTTGGCCATCTAATGTAGTGTGGCGATCGCATTGCCACAAAATTTAAAGTTCACCGAAATCGTTGTCGTTAGGAGACACA
>NW_017276300.1:0-259 GCF_001594065.2 Cyphomyrmex costatus | reverse complement strand
AGACAGTTGCGTCGCGAGTTACGGACTCGATCCCGCGCATTACTACACCCTGCCCGGTTTCACATAGGACGCGATGCTCAAACACACGCGTGTGAAGTTCGAATTACTCACCGACATAGATATGGTGATGTTCGTCGAGCGCGGCATACGCGGCGGTCTCAGCCAGTGTTCCGGCAGATACGCGCGGGACATTAACAAGTACATGCAGGCGTACGACCCGTCGGAACCGTCGTCGTACCTCATGTATTACGACGTCAAC
>NW_017276299.1:8852-14097 GCF_001594065.2 Cyphomyrmex costatus | reverse complement strand
AAGTGCTGTGGCGCCGGCGCCACAGTAGTAGCTCAGTTTGTAACTTCCAACTATACGATTTGGCTCGAGCAACAAATACAGTTATTTGAAATACCATAAGATGAATGCGGTTTTTAATGCTATTATACTATAAAATTTGATTGAAGCAAATAAACCCAGACAAATAAAAAATTTAGTTACTCTAACATTTAACTTATTTACGATAACATAATTTTTTACTCATATAAACAAATTACAAATTCAGTCAAACAAAATAGTTCAATCAAAACATTTTGTTTTATTCAATTAAATGAGTCTCTCAGTGCATTTATCGGAAGAAAATTTTAATCTTTTAACTCGAAAAGGAATCTTTCCGTACGAGTACATTGATTGCAGTGAAAAATTGAATGAATCATCCTTGCCGCCTCGCAAGTTATTCTATAGTTCATTGACAGAAGGCACGGTATCCGAGAGCGATTACGCGCACACTGTCAATCTATGGCAGCGGTTCTTCATCCAAACGCTCGGTGAATATAGCGACCTGTATCTAAAAACGGATGTATTGTTGTTGGCCGACGTCTTTGAAAATTTCTGCGACAGTTGCGTCGCGAGGTACGGGCTCGACCCCGCATACTATTACACCTTGCCTGGCTTCACATGGGATGCCATGTTGAAGCATACAGGTGTAAAATTTGAATTGCTTACAGACATTGACATGGTCATGTTTGTCGAGCGCGGTATACGCGATGGTCTGAGCCAGTGCTCAAACAGGTACGCGCGAGCCAACAAATACATACCGTCGTACGGCCCATCAAAACAGTCATCATATTTAATGTATTACGATGTCAACAACCTCTATGGCTGGGCAATTTGTCAACCATTGCCAAACGCCGACTTTCGATGGGTCGACGACGTGCAAAATTCCGACTTTTCGACTATCGCGCTAGATTCACCTACGGGCTATATTCTCGAGGTAGAGTTGGAATATCCGCAACATCTCCACGACGGGCACACTGACGGGCTACCGTTCCGTCCAACGCGAGAGGAACCGCCCGGCAAGCGCGATGAAAAGCTCCTCGCGACGTTATGCGACAAACAGCGTTACGTGTTTCATTATCGCAACCTGCAGCAGTGTACTCGTCACGGCCTCCGTATCGTAAAGGTTCACCGTATATTGCAATTCACGCAATCTCCATGGCTTCGTGATTACATTGAATTAAACACAAAATTTAGAACATTGGCAAAAAACGATTTTGAGAAAAATTTATATAAACTTATGAATAACGCGGTATTTGGTAAAACCATGGAGAATGTACGCGATCGCGTTGATGTAAAATTATTAACCAAATGGGAAGGTAGATACGGTGCTGAAGCAATGATCGCGAAACCCAACTTTTACAGTCGTAGCGTTTTCTCGGAGAATCTGGTCGCGATAGAACTGCGTAAGCTCGAGGTGAAGTTTGATAAACCGATATACGTGGGTATGTGCATCCTCGATATATCGAAAACGTGTTTGTATGAATTTCACCACGAATTTATGGCACCGTTATTTCGCGAAAAATGTAAAATTATATATACCGATACTGATAGTCTCATATACCATGTAGAATGTGACGATGTATATGAAATTATAAAACGCGACATAAATAGATTTGACACTAGCGATTATTCTATTGACAACCCATACAGTATTCCGCTCGCAAATAAAAAAGTTCCAGGTCTTATGAAAGACGAGAACAACGGTGCCATCATGACTGAATTCGTCGGGCTTAGAGCGAAAATGTACGCTTTACGTGTGCAAGGAAAGAAGGATACGAAGAAGGCAAAGAGTGTCAAAAGTAACGTTGTGGCAAGATCCATAACGTATGATGATTTCACGCGATGCTTAAACGACGCTATTGAAATGACGCGCAGACAATCGTGCATCAGATCGAAATTGCACGAGGTGTATACAATATCGGAAACAAAAATCGCTCTAAGTCCATGTTGTGCGAGTGAGATACAAAACGTAGCGCTTAGGCGCCACCTGTAGATGCAGACAGACGGACGAACAGTAAGACAAGACAGTACGCTGTAGACACACGTATCAGACCGACGCTCTCGCAACGCCCGCCGTGATCACTAGCTCGGAGTAATCCTTTATCCGTGCCCGTTTCCTATCTGGTGTATGACCACCACAACATGGTGTCAGAAGTGCGTGACTACAGTTAAGGTTAAGAGGAATCGCATCCGACGCGACGGAATCTAACCGCGAGCTGTGCTGTATCGCGACGAGAAAGAAACGTCGCGTATCTAAAACTGGAGGAGTCTGTAGAAATAGTGTGTGAGCGCAGGAAAATGAGCCGAGAGAGCCAGGCGCTACCGCCATCGGGTTCCGCGATCCGTGCACCAATCGAGTTCGACTTCATGAAGCCGGACACGTGGCCGATGTGGGTGAAACGGTTCGAGAGGTACATCTCTGTAGCAACCTCTCGAGCAGAAGCGATAAAGAAAAAATCGACCTATTGTGCTACACGATGGGCGAGAAAGCCGATGAAATTCTTAATCGGATCCTACCGCAAATGGACGCAGGGACGACGTTTGATACAGTGAAGGGCAAACTCAAAGATCACTTCGCGCCAAAGAAGAATCTAATCTTTGAGAGATTTAAATTCAATTCAAGAGTTCAACAGCAGGACGAGAGTGTAGAATCCTTCGTCACAGCGCTACACACACTCGCCGAAAAGTGCGAGTTCAATAGCTTATTGAAGGAGGACCTCATTGGAGACCGGTTGGTCATCGGGGTGAGAGACTCAAAAACATCGGAACGATTACAATTAATCGCCGATCTTACATTGGAGAAGGCCGTGATAATGGCTCGTCAGGCAGAAACACAGGCTAAGCACGGGAAGCTGCTGCGTCAGAATAATGGCGGCGAATGCGGAGAAGTAAACAAGATCTCGCAAGGACGGGCGAGATGGCCCGCGAAGAATAACAAGAAACATGGCGTCACAGAAGGAAAAAAGAATATCAACAAAGGAGCCTCGTGCCAGAGATGCGGACTGGATCAACATACGGAAAGCGCGAGATGCCCAGCGCTTCGATCGACATGCCGCAGCTGTAAGAAGATAGGCCATTGGGACAGAGTTTGCAGAACGCGCAACATAAAGCGCCTAGCAGAAGAAGATGGCAACGTCACAAACGAAGCCAGCGAGATGGCGTTCTTGAGAGCAATAGGGCGTCGGACATCGCATGTAGATAAAGATTTTGTAGTTCGCGTAAAGATTCTTGAGCTCGCGAAAGAGGAAGAATTTCTCATAGACACGGGTGCTGACATAACTTGCATTTCGAGCGAGTCGATATTGAAAGATTTTAAGCGTAAAATTTTACCGACCGATAAAGTAGTTTTCGGGCCTGACGGGAAAAGATTATCAGTTATCGGCTATTGTAACGTGAATTTAATTAAAGACGACGCGAAATTAGAAGGCAAAATTTACGTCTTGCGCGGGTTAAAGCAAAATTTGCTTGGGAAGCCGGAAATAAGGGGATTTAATTTAGTTTATGGAATAAGAAATGCTAACACCAAGCCCATAAAATCTAAAGTAAGCGTGGAAAAAGAGTTTCCAAAAGTTTTCAGGGGCCTAGGTTTATTTAGCAAAGAGTTAACTATTCACATGAGAGAGGGGACCAAACCCTTCGCGTTAAGCGTCCCGCGGTCAGTCGCGTTACCTTTACTACCAGAATTAAAGAAAGAGTTAGACGCACTACAGAATAAGGGCGTAATCGTCCCAGTCGATTTCCCGACAGAATGGTGCAGTCCAATAGTAGTAGTTCCGAAACTAAACGGCAAGGAAATACGCATATGCGGCGACTACACGGTTCTTAATAAAAGCGTCAGGCGTGCGGTACATCCGATACCGAAGATAGATGTCGCGCTCGCAAAGTTAAAAGGATCGAAAATATTTTCTAAACTCGATGCTAAGACAGGCTATCACCAATTGAGGTTAGATAAAGAAAGTCAGAAACTGACGACGTTCATAACCCCGTTCGGAAGGTATATGCACACACGCTTGCCATATGGCGTAAACTGCGCATCAGATTATTTTGCGAAAGAGTTCACAGAAGCACTAGGCAATGTAGCAAACGTCGTCGTTGTCGTTGATGACATTTTAATATGCGGCCGAAACGTCGAGGAACATGATAAAACACTGAGAACAGTGCTCGGTAGACTAGAAAGCGCCGGGATAACGGTCAACAAAGATAAATGTATTATCGGTGTACAAGAAATAGACTTTCTGGGACATAAAATTTCAGAATACGGAATTAGCATCTTGCCCGAGCGTGTAAACGCGATAGTGAACTTTCCGGTTCCTAAAAATAAGGAAGCGTTGCTACAATTTTTAGGCATAGTGAATTATATTAGCAAGTTCATCCCAAACAAATCTTCGTTGTTAGAACCGCTCAACTCGCTGCTAAAAGACGGAGTATCTTTTGCATGGGCGTCGACTATAGTGTGGTTAATGTGGAGTACTCCACACTCAAAATTTTTTCGTGTATGGAATTTCACACTTAGAAATCCAAAGAATATAAAAATTATTTCTTGATAAAATAATTAATTATATTATTTAGTATAAATATTTAATATGGCTTATTAAAAATAAAAGTTGATTAAACTAAATATGAAAAGTCGTATGTTTACAACTCGATTGGCGGTTGCCGTTTTCACGGCCCTCGATCGGTATTTTACTAGTGGAAATGTCTTTACATGCCTAAAAAAAGGATAACTTTTTAAAAGAAAATATAGCTGTGAGAGAATTGTATCAGAATACACAAAAATGATAGAACTCTTGCTTATAATTTCGGCAACATCTTGTACTGCGAAAAGATCTTTTTTAGCTCTTATGTCCATTTCAATGCAGATTAACTTTAATTCAGTTTAATTTGCTTTTCATCTTTTTCTAATTCTAAAAATTAGAAAAAGATGAACAGTAAGTTAAACCGAGATTAAAGTTAATCTGCATTGGTGGAAACAGGTATTAGGAGAATAAAAACCTATGTACGTTCGACAATGCTTCCTATTTTGTTAAATAGTACAGCTGTTCTGCATATTCATTCGGATGTTGTAAAAATTCTGGATATGGAAGCTGCAATGGATGAATTTATAAGTAGGAACAAACTTCGGGATTCTACATTTTCGTGTTCAACGTAGAAAAAGAAAGTGTTGCAACTATACAAGTAATAAAAACAAACATGACAGAATTATCAAGGTGTGTGTATATATATATAT
>NW_017276299.1:373-2873 GCF_001594065.2 Cyphomyrmex costatus | reverse complement strand
ATGTAGACCAGATTCGCGCATTCATCAGTAAGGAATCAGAATGTTCAACTGATCGCAATCTAACACAAACTGAAGAAACGCAACCTAGCGTACCCCGACGAGTTCATTTCTATGGAGATAAACCACAAGTCATCCCGTATGAAGCAGTGGGTTCTACGACTCCAAATCCACAGTCAAAGATGGTGAAGTTACCATCGACGCCAGCCCATTCAACAATCAGATCGCAAGAGTCGTCACCAGAACTATTTTTTACACCACCGGTTATACCACGTAGGTCGACTCGATCTCGTCATCCTCCTAATAGATATATTCCAAGTTAATTCTGTTTTCTTTTGTAAGGAGGGAAGAATGTTATGTATGAATATGTTTTTCTGTAAACCGTAATCGTAATATTTCGTTTAGCTATAGTTACTTATTTCGTACGAACGCACTTATGTAAAACGCGCTTTATATCTCGACCAATCACGAGCAAGCTTCCGTCGAACACACTCTCTATCGTTCGTAGTCCGTACTTCTGTACCTTCCGTTCCCGCTACTTCTTGTAACGATCTCGCACACAACAACCGTGCCTGACAGCCTGAATAAAGTGCTCATTAACATTATCATATTTTGCATTGTCTCACCGAACCTCACACGCTTAACCCACACACATACACAAAAGTGTACTTAGGTTTGCTCGCGTACCGGACGAGCCCGCTAGAAAATGGATTTTCGCCGGCTGAACTGATGTTCTCGCGTAAAATCAGATTGCGCGTACCGGTTTTTCCACAAAACTTAGGCTCTTTTAAAGAGCACAAGCGCGTATCGTTAAAAGAAAAGGAGAGAAAGGAGAAGCAAGAGAAAACATACAACAAGCGTCACGGAGCAAAGAAACTCCCGAACCTCCGTGCAGGCGATAAGGTATGGATAATCGACATGCGTACGTATGGCAAAATTATAAAGACAGATGTAAATCCGAACTCATACATTATAAGAACCGAAAGAGGCAGCGCGGTGCGACGTAATCGTTGGCATTTAGTACAGGCGCCATACAAGGGCGAGACCGTTTGTAGCGATAATGAAACACCT
Source organism: Cyphomyrmex costatus (assembly GCF_001594065.2). Taxonomy (NCBI): domain Eukaryota; kingdom Metazoa; phylum Arthropoda; class Insecta; order Hymenoptera; family Formicidae; genus Cyphomyrmex; species Cyphomyrmex costatus. Next base: position 1,805 of record NW_017276299.1, on the reverse strand, counting down.
ATTGTTCCCTACGATATGGTAACAGAGTATCAGACCGCCGCGAGCGCGGAAGATCACGTAGACTCTCGCGCAGGTAACTGTCAGGCGAGCGAGCGACCGCCAGAAAACGTTCCAAACGGTTCCGCGGAGCGCGAGGCAAATAATCACGCACAAGCGAGCCAGCCATCACCACGTAAATCCGCTAGACCAAAGAAACCGCCGAATTGGTACGGTGTAGAGTAAGAATCATGTTATAACTGTAATACAGCAACATGCCTTTAATAAAAAAAGGGAAGGTGTTGTGCGAGTGAGACACAAAACGTAGCGCTTAGGCGCCACCTGTAGATGCAGACAGACGGACGGACAGTAAGACAAGACAGTACGCTGTAGACACACGTATCAGACCGACGCTCTCGCAACGCCCGCCGTGATCACTAGCTCGGAGTAATCCTTTATCCGTGCCCGTTTCCTATCTGGTGTATGACCACCACAACAGTCCACACGATGATAAGCGGTATATCGTATCAGGTTCTACCGACACGCTCCCATGGGACATTACTGGTGTAAATAAAACATGCCTTGTATGAATAAAAATATTTAATATGTATAAAATGTATAATATATGTAATATATCATATGTAATACATAATATGTAATATATAATAAGTAAAATATATTGTAAAGGATATTTAATGTATAATATATAATTTATATAATATATAATGTATAATTTATAATTTTATAATACATTGTCTTTATGAATCCACGAATTGTGTGATTTGTCAAGTCCCAACCAATTCACATAAACCTCGTTTCCCCTTTTGCGCAACACTAATTCAACGAGATACACATCAGGATTAGCGATGCGATGCAGTTCGTATTCGTAGAATACGTAGCTATAGAAATTCATAGCTATGAGCTCTCCACTAGAATCCTCCAGTAGATACGTCACTGGATTAGTTTGCTGTACTTTGATAATTTTAAAGACCTCCGTGGTCCAATTCGTTGTGAAACCTTTTTCAAATATTGTCTTGAATTTGCTTACGCGTACCGCATCGCCCACTTTGAATTTTGCGGGACCCGCGATCTTTATCGCACTATACACCGTACCCAGGAGTCTTTCGGCGATCGCGGGAGTTACGTCAGCGGGTCGCATGCCGATAGTGCGATGCTTACGCGCGTTGTAATCCGACACGAGACGCGGCAGCATTTCGATCCATTTATAGTTTCCGTTGTATGTAAACTGTTTCCACATGTCATTCTTCAATGTACGATTGAATCGTTCAACGACCGATGCCTTCATTACGGAATACGTAGAATAATGATTGATGTTGTGCTCCTTCAAAAGTTTCTGCACATCCGAGTTGTAAAATTCCTTTCCTTTGTCAGTCTGCAAATTTTTCGGACATATTCGGTCATCTCGAATTATCTTTGCAATTGCCCGCGTCACCTC
>NW_017276299.1:0-323 GCF_001594065.2 Cyphomyrmex costatus | reverse complement strand
TAGGGATGTGCGATCTCGATCCGATCTTTTAAAAGATCGATCTTTTTGCAAAAAAGGATCGATTTTTTAATCGATTCGTCAGTATCCGATTTTAAGATAGATCGATTCATTTAATAAGAGATCGATCGTTCTTCGAAGCGGGCGGATTCGAAAATTCAAGATATATTTTAATATATTATTTTATTTCTGTTGTTCACTGAATGTTAAACAAAGGATAAAATAATATCTGGATACACTTAGGTGATGTTTCTTAATGCCGATAGCAGCCCTGTCTTGCTGTCTTGTAGTTGTAGTCGCCGTCCGTTTACTAAGTGTGTGTTCCA
>NW_017276298.1:3560-12170 GCF_001594065.2 Cyphomyrmex costatus | reverse complement strand
TCTCGCTTCGTCTGATTACATTTATATCTTAGCGTTATCATATTTTATTACTGTCTTCGTCAGTAGATTTTCATGGGAAGGTTTTTTATATGCGTGCGATCTCGTCAGTCGCTTCGCAAGTGTCATTCAGTTCGTTGCGTCTTTTGATTTGTTGGTTTTTTATTTTTGTTGTGTCATGTGACGAAAAATTCTTCCAAATATTAAAGCTCATTTTGGGCCTGATACCGCGGGTTGGGAGCCGGGTGTTCCGGGTCCTGCAAATTTGGATCATGACCAGGGTGGAGTGAATCGGGAGGAATTTCTCCGGATTATAAACGGTCGTGGTTGTAACCGCGGTCGACACGGATTATTTAGTGAATTAGTTGAGGAGGGTTTTCTCCGTATGGGTGGTCGCGGCCGCGGTCGCGGTCGCGATGAACAATTGCGCGACTATTTTCCAGAAGTGCGTACCGGAGGCCATGGTCGGGGTGACGCAGTGGGACGGAACGGAAGAATTAACTTTTAAGACGAGATTAACATCCGATCGCATTGATTCTTTTTTCAAACTTTTTTACTTTTAATTCCGCATCGATCTGTGGAAGCCGATTTTTGAAAACGATGTTTACTTCAAAATGGCGGAACCAATATGGTCAGTGGGACGGAACGGAAGAATTAACTTTTAAGACGAGATTAACATCCGATCGCATTGATTCTTTTTTCAAACTTTTTTACTTTTAATTCCGCATCGATCTGTGGAAGCCGATTTTTGAAAACGATGTTTACTTCAAAATGGCGGAACCAATATGGCGGATGAAAATTTCAAAAATTATTTGATTGTGACAAAATTGGGTACTCGGGGGTTTTCGGGGTTGCTGATTAAGAATATGACCTCGGACTTTCAATATTCAAAATGGCGGATCCAATATGGCTGATCAAAATTTCAAAAATTATTTGATTGTGACAAAATTGGGTACTCGGGGGTTTTCGGGGTTGCTGATTACGAATCTGACATCAGAGATTCTGATTCAAAATGGCGGATCTAATAAGGCGGCTAAAATGTGACAAGTGTTCGGATATTGCGAGAAAATATCCCAAAATTGGTTTATGAGGACGCTGATTACGAATCCGATATTAAAAATAATATAATTCAAAGTGGAACTACAAGCATTTAACTAATATAACCTAACCTGAAGGAAGGCAGTCATGAAATAATATTCTTTAAACTTGCAGGCATTCAACTAACATAACCAAACCTGGAGGAAGGCAGAGTCCAAAAAAATTGATATTTTAACCAACAAGTATTTGAGTAACATAACCATATTTACAGGAAGGCAGTATTGAAAAAAATATTCTTTAAACCTGCATGAATTCAACTGACATAACAAAACCCGGAGGAAGGTAGTGTCGAAAAAAAATATTCTTTAAACCTACAATAGTTTAGATAACATAACTAAACCTGAAAAGAGGCAGTCATGAAAAATATATTAGTGAAACTTATAAGCATTTAACTAACATGACCAAACCTGAAGGAAGGCAGTCTTGAAATAATATTCTGTAAACCCGCAGGCATTTAACTAATATAACCATAACTGGAGGAAGGCCGTTTAGATGAAAAAAAAAAAATTATTATTCCTGCGTGTTTCGGTAAATTATACTTAATATAACGTAATGAAGCCTACTATTTTCTGGAAGTAGGTAGCTTCAAACATTTAGGTTTGAATGTAATATTCCTAATAAATGCTGATGTCTTTGATATATTTATTAAATATTCTCTAATTTTTGAAATGCACTGAACATGAACTATTATTGAAATATTTGCATTGAAAATACAGCGCATGATAGTAGACGGATACAAGCGAATTATATCGCTTTCAGCTTTACCCAGAGTCAACGAGCGTAGACGTGGCGATATGACTGACTCCATTTTTTAATATTTTTTTTATATTTTTTTTATTTTTTTTATATATTTTTTTATTTTTTTATTTTTTTTATATTTTTTATTTATTTATTTTTAAATATTTATTTATTTATTTTTTTGTTTACTTTTTCTATTTATTTGTCTACGTTGCTCGTTTAATCACAAATGTGAAATGATTTGATGTTGTCAATTGCCGGTTTTTAATAGTTTCCGGCATTCGTCATCCATTTCCGGTGTGCCTTTCGTTTTTGTGCTTTGCTTGCTCACCACTAGAGGGTCAGACGAATACAGCCAATTGTGGAGCACGTCTTTATTCGTATGCTCTCGCGAATCTTTCCTGGTGTGATTTCCTCGACAATCTTTGAATACCTTGTTCCGTGCTTCTTGAGCCTCTTCGGACCACACACCCAAGGGAAGAATCATAGATCTAATGATTTTTTCACCATGGATTAAAAATTTGTGAACGGAGGCAGGCATGTAATACCACGGGTACAAGTCTATGCAAAGATGAGCGGTATCGAGGGTGTATCTACCGAACGCTTCAGCATCGATGTCTTGACCGGATGCCATAACCCTTAAGATGGTGTACAAACGTTTGAGCAAATTTTCGTCAATGCCCGTGATGACATGTACCGTTTTTTAGTTTTTGAAAAACGTTCTTGCTGTATTCCCGTCATTCGTTGTTCCCGTCCCTTGTTTTGGAACGCTGACCGCGATCGCCAACTTTTCTTTGATTTCTTTTTGAATCCGACGTTTATTTTCCTCAACCAGTAGCTTGTTCGCTTCGGTCTTGACAGCCCATTGCTTCACTGGAAATCTATACGCAATATTTAAAACATATTCAAGGGTACGTATCCACATATGCAATGTGGACAGACCGTACTTGCACGCATCTTCCTTTACCGGCTTAGATACAACCCTCTGAAGGTCATTCATCTCGCTAGGTTTTGCTCCGCAAACCGTGCACACTGCATTAGATGACGTATTGGTAAGCACCGTATGGACTTTACCATCGATCATCGTGCAGAAAAAAGCATGGTAGTGTGACGTCCTGTTTTTTTATTGTGGGGTCGGACGTCGCGCGAGGAGCCCGTTTTGCTACTACCAATTGACCCACATGGTAGCTGGGGTCCGGTGGAGGGCAAAACACCGCCAGGCGCATCAGCCGGTTAAAAGGCTGGTTGCTGACTATGGTCGGTTTTCCCTTGTGTGTTTCCACCGACTTAGACGTCGGTTCCGCGTGTTCGGGTCTTCCGCGGCGAAGTACCTCCGCCTTCCTCACGTAGGGCTTCCCTTGTACCCAAAGCGCTCCCGGCTCGTACGCCCCTAGGTTCCCGGGCACCGGGTGATACACAGGGACCTCCCGGTGGATCCAGTCGGGATCGAGTACAGCGCGCGGATCAAAATCGGCGAATTTATTGTACTCGCGCACTAGGCGCCGGTACGCCATCCTACGTCCGGAATCCCTTCTACGGGGCATTTACCCTCTCCTGCAACCATTATCGTATGTGTTGGGTAACCTGGATTCACAAGTGGACCAGCGATCGCTGTCGTTATTTTAAAACTAAATGGCTATCCCCGAGAGGAAGCGTAACCGGAAGAAACGGGGTGCGGCTTTGTGTTGTCGAAAGCCGCTGCAGCCCCGCTCCATAGGCGGCCGGAGTTTGTCTTGAAACTCACGGCGGCCCTTTCCGGAAAGGCCTCCGAGCACCTCGAACTCCAAGCCGAGATTCGAGTGACAAGCGAGCTAACGCGGTGGCGTCTTCAGGAGGAACGAGGGGCGGCTTTGTAGTTCCCGAAAGCCGCTAGAGCCTCGCTCCATAGGCGGCTGGAGTTTGTCTTAAACTCGCAGCGGCCGTTCCCAGAGAGGCCCCCGAAACAACGCGTTTTTAATATAATTTATCACTCTCTGAGAATCCAGATCACTTAACATTTATGGACACCACAGACGATCACGAAACACTTAGGCACTTCATTTGCCGAAACATTATGACACTAGAGAGGTAATCGAATTGAGTAGAAGAAAAGTTGAACAAAAAGAAAAGAGGTTTATTTCACTGTTTTTACTTACACAAAGAAGAAAAGAGAAAAAAAATTGATTGTTAATAACGCGAGTAAAGTGTTGATATATATATATATTACGGGCACCGATATTGTTCGAGTTTATCGCTGCTTTAATAAAGAATACAAAAACCAAATTAACAGTATTCGCGACCAACTTTTGTAATTTCGTTGAAACTAAATACAGATATTCGAAAGAAGTCCGACAACCGAAGTGTGAAACTAAGTGCAATGTAGAATACTAAGAACGAAGTGCGAATTAGTTTACTTGGAAACGAAGTGCGCTGCGCTCTTAGCGGACACGGTTTATATACAAGTCAAGGGGTGATCCCCGCGAGGACAAGGGGGATTGTCCTTTCCGGAAGCTGCGTCACGAATTTCTGTTTCCAGAATCGTCTGGAAAATTCTCGGAACTTCTGTTTAGGTCGAATGGTGATGCTGAGCGGTGAGGGGAATTGACCCCCCAAGGTGTAGCTTATTTACCGGTATCATTCTGTATTTTTCTATTTATTAATTTCTATTAATTTTCAATAATTAGCAGTTAATTTCGGGAGGCTACACATTGGTGGGCACAGCCCCCGCAAGGCACAACACTGTGGTGCAATTTCTGCATCTTATTGACTATTGATTTAAGCGGTAATTCGCTCGAACAGTTGCTCTCGTTTTTATGCACGTAGTTATGCCGTATGTATCGGCTCTTTGTTTCGGCTCGCTATGCCTCGTCGCGTTACCTCATTATTTATTTAAGAGGTTTTTAATTAAGATACTCAAGCGAAATGACTAGTATTTGTTGTTACTATATTATTTATCGACTGATATTGATTTTATACTTAAGTGATTACAGGTTTTGAATAAACAATCTTTGATCCTTATATAATTAGTATTTGTGCCTTGATTTTGCACAAGTATATAGTTTTATGTTTATTCAAAGTGTGTCACTTGCTAATTTATTGTTCTATTTATTTTATATTCAGTTCGCTTAATTATATTAATACGATGCGCGCGCGCGCTTGAAGTATCGTTACAGCTGTTGATCATGTGATAAGCGTGTGATCACTTCTTGTAACGGGACGCTAGATGGTTGTTATGACAACCACTTCGCGTTGCCTGTTAGTGACGTTCGCCGTCTGTATATGTTTTTCGGCGGACGTTACAGTAGATCATAATGATTTTGTCACCGATGTTAACGCTCGTTGGCTGTAAATCAGCGATCTGCTTTTCGATTGCATCAACTTCTTTCCTCGTTTTAGCGGGAGTTTCTTTGCAAAATTCAAATTTAATAGATCTGCAATTCTTGATGGAAGATGGCAGCGCGTTGTTCCATATGACCCGCACGTCTCCAGATGTTTTTCGCAGTTGCAGAGGAACTGCAGACACCGTAAATACTGCTTCGTCGGAACTTCCTTCGGTTTTAAACATTTGTTTATATTCGGATTGACTGGAAGCTCCATCACATCCGTACTTCCAAATCATTTCGGCAACTGCATCATCTTCCATCAAATTATTTGCAACTGCGTCTACCAAAAATAGCCTTCGGACAGTAAGATCCGAAATCGCTTGCAACTGAATCGATGCAGTAGTATCTGTTATCGTAATCATACAACTTTCCGGATAACATTCCTCCTTTGATGTGCCAAGCACTTGATACGAAGGGAGTACGTTGACATTATTGCTATTCAATAACTTTCGGAAATGTCCATACTGTGCCTTCGTCATTTTTGATTCAGCATATGTCGCCGCCAGCACTTCGTCTTTCGCAATTTTTTTATTGGCTCCTATTCTCCCAACATTGTCAATTCCTTCAGCTGGAATTTGGGCCGTAAGTCTAATTCGTTTCGTTCTCTCAGAGCAATCGTTAAAATCTTTTTGCTTTTTCTTTTGTCCATACTTCGCGCCTTCGTTTACCGCTTCCGGGATGACGAATTCGGCTTCCAGCCATTTTTCGTTTTTTTTCTTAAAATTCTCTACATTAAAGAGAGCATTTTTATATTGTCTTTTAAATGTCGGAATAAAATATCTGTTTAATTTCAGAGCAATTGCTGCGACTGTCTCATCGGAAAAGTCATGCAACGTTTTTAAATGATCGACAATTTCGCAACTGATAACGTCGGATTGCAATAAAATATCAGACAGTCTATCTGAATTTCGAACCGACATTTTTTTAACAATTTCAAATTACTTTTTAATGCAATTACACGTATAAACGGAAAAAATTATTGAGTGTCAAAAGAAAATATTTTAGCGGTAAAATCACATTCAAATACCGCGAAGCGAGCGCATTAATGGAAGGTTTTATGTCCTCTGAAAACAGTGTGATGTTAGCATCGACGCATAGTACAGAATTTCAAAATAATTTTTGAAATTTTGATCAGCCATATTGGATCCGCCATTTTGAATATTGAAAGTCCGAGGTCATATTCGTAATCAGCAACCCCGAAAACCCCCGAGTACCCAATTTTGTCACAATCAAATAATTTTTGAAAATTTGATCAGCCATATTGGATCCGCCATTTTGAATATTGAAAGTCCGAGGTCATATTCGTAATCAGCAACCCCGAAAACCCCCGAGTACCCAATTTTGTCACAATCAAATAATTTTTGAAATTTTCATCCGCCATATTGGTTCCGCCATTTTGAAGTAAACATCGTTTTCAAAAATCGGCTTCCACAGATCGATGCGGAATTAAAAGTAAAAAAGTTTGAAAAAAGAATCAATGCGATCGGATGTTAATCTCGTCTTGAAAGTTAATTCTTCCGTTCCGTCCCACTATGACGGTGCGCTCATGGACAATATTCGTGGATTATTACGGAAGGGCCGTCTCTTGATCGACGCTGATGGCCGTGGTCGTTCCAATGATGAACCATAACCCGGTGCTTCCGCCGAATAAACTTGTTTTTTATTTTATTATTAGTATTTGTGTACATAGTTGTTAGTTAAGTGTACTTTATATCGGATTATTCCATTTGGATTACTGTTCCTTGGATTCCTCTTCGTTGGTGAGTTTATTATTTTTATTTAATTATTTATAATTTCTCTCTCTCTGTTTAGTTTTACTTTTCTATTTTTAATTTTTTTTTTTTTTAATTTTCTATGTACGCTTTTAAGCGATTTACGTGCGTTAATAATTTTTTACGCGCGATTTTTATCGTATAATTAACGTCGGAATTTTTTCTAAAATTACGTATGGTCCGGTCCATAACGCGTCTAATTTTTTCGATCGTCCGCGACGTAAAGTTTCGTCGTATAGAAGTACTTTGTCCCCTATTTTGAATTTAATTTCTTTAGCTTTTTTATCGTGATATTCTTTGGCCTTTATTTTTTCTTCCTTTAGATGTTCTCTTGCTATCTGATTTGTTGCTCGTAATCGTTCTTTCAATTCTTGAGCGTAGTCGTCATACGTATATGACGGTTTTGGTGGTATCGTTAGTGATGTTGGTAAGGTAGCTTCGTGTCCGTAGACTAGTTCAAATGGTGTGTATCCTGTAGCTGTGTGCGGTGTCGTGTTGTACGTAAACATCGCGTATGGTAGCCACTCATCCCAATCACTCTGTTCCTCATTTATATAATGGCGAAGATATTCCGCTAGCGTTCGGTGTAAACGCTCTAATGCTCCGTTGCTTTCCGGTTGGTACGCGGTTGTTTGAATCTTCTCGATTTTTAATAATTTGCAAATGTTTTTAAACATTTCGCTTACAAAGTTTGTACCTTGATCGGTCAAAATTTTTTCGGGTATCCCGTATTCAACAATTATTCGCGTTACAAAGGCTTTTGCTACATTTGCGGCCTCCTGATTTGCAATAGGTATTGCTTTACTAAATTTCGTTAGATTATTCTGAAGGGTGAGGATATATTTATTCCCTGCTGTAGTTACCGTTAGTGGTTCTACGATATCGAGTGCGCATTTCTCGAAAGGTTTTGCGGGGGTGTCCGTAATTTCTAATGGCATTTTTGTTTTTCGACTTAATTTATTTTTCTGACAATTCTCGCATTTGCTTATATAATTTTCGACATCTCTTGTGATGCCTCGCCAGTTGTGCGTTAATCGTATTCTATTTAGTGTGCGTGTCACACCTTGATGTCCTCCTGTCGGTGAGTCGTGATATTCATATAATATCCGCTGTTTCTCTTCTTCTGTATATTCGCGCATTGTCTTCTCCTTGTCTTCTTCATTCTCTTCGTCTTTCTTAATGTTGCATATAGGATTTCTACTTAAGGCGTCGGCGTTTGTATTTCTTTTACCGGCTTTGCGTATTATCTCGTAGTCGTATTCTTCTAATTTTAATCTCCACCGGATGAGTCTCGATCCGGGATCGTTAACGTTAAATAACCATATTAATGGTTTATGGTCAGTAACAATTTTAAAGGTTCCGTATAAATAAGGGCGAAAATGTTTTACTGCCCAAACAATTGCAAGTAATTCTTTTTCAGTAATATTATAATTTTGCTCCGCTCGCGATAGTACACGGTTGGCGTACGCTATAGGCCGGTCCTGACCTACCGTACCTTGAGACAGAACGGCGCCGACGGCGTAATCTGACGCGTCGGTCGTGACGATGAACTCTTTCGTGAAGTCCGGATAAATTAGTACAGGTGCGGATATTAATTTATTTTTTAAAGACTCGAACGCTGCTTGCTGTTCGGTGGTCCACAC
>NW_017276298.1:1786-2160 GCF_001594065.2 Cyphomyrmex costatus | reverse complement strand
CGCCTTTTAAATTTCCTACTTTAATTAGCGTTAGTGTAGCGCCGGTATCAAATAATAGATTTATACGCCCTTTTTTTATTTCTTTTATTGGCAACGTTATTAGTCTAAGACCGCTATTCGCATGATGTCCGGTGACTTGCGTGATTTGATGCTCTATCGCCGGTCGCGTTCTTCGCGTCTTCGCTCTTTCTTCTTCTTCACTACTAGTAGACGATGCTTCCTCGCTGTCGCTGTTTCGCTTGCTCCTTTGATTTCTCACCTTTACGGCAGAGTTTACTCGCTTTATTTTGTTCTCCATTTCACGTTTTGCTCGTGGTCGCGTATTTTTGTCGGGTCGCCCGTTAAGTGTCCAGCACTCTTCGCGATTATGTCCC
>NW_017276298.1:0-1623 GCF_001594065.2 Cyphomyrmex costatus | reverse complement strand
TCCGTTTTCTTGTCGCGTTGATACGCGCGGTGTCGGTCGTTTAGGCCTTTTATTTTTTCTTCGGAACTTGCTCCGGCAATGGCCTCTTGAAGTGTTCGGAAGTGCTGCGAGCGCACTAATGTATTTATTTCTTCGCGCAATCCGATTTGATAATTCGCTAGGGCCTGATCTCTGACGTGCTCTAGGATGGCTTGTTGCTGAATGGAATTATGATTTTTTCCTTCTTCCATGGAGTCGTAAAGTTCTATGGCTATGTCCTCTACTCTGCGCCCGAATGCTTGCGCGGTTTCCGTTGGTTTTTGCTTCAACGAATTGAATTCGAGCTGTAAGTGTGCGGTGCTTCTGCGGCTTAGATATTCCGTCTCTAATTCGTCCTTTAGTTGCTCATAGCTAGTGATTTCCCTGTTTTTGAAGGTTTTCATCGCCTTTCCCTTAAGTTTGGTGTATAACACGGCGTCTAGTAGAGTGGGTGCATCCGAGGGTTGAGTATGCCGCATGGCGTAATCACTTCTTGTATAAATTTCTGCACGCGACCTCGCGAGGTGCCGTCCATCTCGGGGATCATGTTACGTGCTTCTTTTAAGGTCAGACAGTGAAGGGATCCTCCGGGTTCGCGGGATCTTGCGGGTTGATTGAATTTTGGGCGTTTTCTTCGCCTGAGATTAGTAAGTGTTCAGGGGTTTGGTCCCTGGGTGGGGTACGCGTCGTCGTCATGTCACGGCTGTTTTGAGTAGTCTCGTCTGATTTAATTTATATTTTCGTCGCGTATTGTCAGCGCGCGGTCGCGTTCGTTTTTATTATTTGTGAATTCGTACGTCTGTTGGTACTATTCCTGCGCTACTTGCGTCTCGTTTTATTAAGCTACAATCGTTTAGATTTTAGCGGAAATTCGCGATTGGTTATTACGCGATGGGGTAAACTTACTTTGTTTCTATCGATTGATTCGATTTATTATTTATATTATCGCGGGTTTCTTTACGCGCGTTGCTCGTTATGATTAACGGCGGTTTGCTATTCGCTCGCTCGGCGGTGTCTTTTATTAATCTACAATTACGCGGGTCGGTACCCTGTCCGTCTATCGTTTCAGACATACACGGTCTTGTCGCATAACATGAATACGACTTACATTAGTAGAATCGCTCGCGTCATCGTTGCGCTGCTCGTCTCGCTCAGCTGTTCGGATGTTGAAGTTCTGCGAAGTCTGCAGTCCGCGTCAGCTGTCGATGTTGCGCTGTCCCTTCGTTGACACCGTATCGATGCAAGGTCGTTGGTAGTTGGTCCTCGTAACGCCTCGGGTCTTGGCAGCCTCCTTTGGTGCCGAGGTAGCTCCGGGCGTCGACCTCTGTGTGGTGTTGTCGACTCACTTTTAAATTTTATTGCTAGACTAATAAGTCTTAGCTACGGCATGCACTCGCCGTGTATTTATACGTATCTTCTCTTACTTGAGAGATCGTAATCGGAGATTTAATTTTTCTCCGGCCCGTTGCCACTGCGCGGCTTGCACGGGTCTTGTTTCGTCTCCTCTAGCGGCTAAGATCGTCGGGTTCTCTTGCGATTCCTTCCGATTTTTTCGGTGATGTCTCACCAGATTATCCCACCGCTGCCACCAATTTTGTTGTACCT
>NW_017276297.1:9281-14598 GCF_001594065.2 Cyphomyrmex costatus | reverse complement strand
TGTTACGATCCTTCACTTCCGTTAGTCCTAGCAACGGACGCTAGCAAAATAGGGTTAGGCGCAATTCTCTCACACAAATTGAGTAACGGACAAGAACGTCCGATAGCATACATGAGTCGTACACTTAGTCACACTGAACAACGTTATCCGCAGATAGACAAGGAAGCGTTAGCCATCATCTGGGCCGTACAAAAATTCTTTTACTACTTATACGCGCGACACTTCACTTTGTTCGTAGATAACAAACCGTTAACTCAGATCTTACATCCAGAAAAATCTCTCCCTATTCTTTGTATTAGTCGTATGGCCAATTACGCCGATTATCTTTCACACTTTAATTATACAGTAATATTTAAGCCGTCTAAATTGAATAGTAATGCAGATTATTGTTCTCGCTTGCCGCTATCAACCACGAACAACACAGTCTACAGACTTGAAATTGAAAAAGAGGAAGAAGCAATAGACGATGAATTCGATGAATTTGTTTTATGCCAAATTAGACAACTTCCAGTTCGTGCAGAACATATAGCTGAGGAGACACGCAAGGATCCACATTTGGGCAAGATCGTCAAAATCTTAGAAACTGGCCGAGACCTCCCACGAGCAGGCTACAAAGCCCCTGAAGCCAAGTATTCATTAACTGCTGATTGTTTGCTATTCGAACATCGGGTGGTAATACCAGCCTCGCTACAACCAGCAATATTAAACGACCTGCATACGGCACATGTAGGAATCGTTAAAATAAAGGGCATCGCTCGATCATTTGTATATTGGCCAGGGATTGATGCAGACATCGAGCGGGTTGCAAAATCTTGCGCGGAATGCGCCAAGCACGCTCATGCTCCTCCGAAATCCAGGAACCACCATTGGGAGTATCCTAAGGGGCCATGGGAACGCGTACATATTGATTACGCCGGACCCGTAGCAGGCGTGATGCTGCTTATCATCACAGACGCATATAGCAAATGGCTCGAGGTGAAAGTCACCAACTCTACGACTACTGCAGCGACAATCGCAATCCTAGACGAATTATTTTCAACTTATGGAGTTCCAGTTACCATAGTTTCAGACAACGGTCGCCAGTTTGTTTCCGCTGAGTTCGAAACGTTCTTACAAGTCAGCGGCGTCAAATATCATAAGCTTACAGCGCCGTATCATCCTTCGACAAACGGCCAAGCAGAACGATACGTACAAACCATCAAGAATGCTTTAAATACGATGTCTACTACTCAAGGGACCATACAACAGAACATAAACCGATTTCTGCAACAATACCGTAAGGCTCCACACGCGACAACAGGACAGCCTCCTGCTAAACTCTTCTTAGGTCGCAATATACGAACTCGGTTAGACTTGGTCCGACCTGATAGTATGTACACCAAAATGAAGGAGAAACAACTACAGCTTGATCCTTCATCTAGATCATTTAAACCGGGACAAACAATTTATTTCCTCTCGGGTAATCCTCGGATGGATAAATGGATTCCAGGCATAATCGTTACCAGGCTAGGAGATCTTCATTATGAAATAGAATACGCCAGTAAACGATTTAAGCGACATGTAGACCAGATTCGCGCATTCATCAGTAAGGAATCAGAATGTTCAACTGATCGCAATCTAACACAAACTGAAGAAACGCAACCTAGCGTACCCCGACGAGTTCATTTCTATGGAGATAAACCACAAGTCATCCCGAATGAAGCAGTGGGTTCTACGACTCCAAATCCACAGTCAAAGATGGTGAAGTTACCATCGACGCCAGCCCACTCAACAATCAGATCGCAAGAGTCGTCACCAGAACTATTTTTTACACCACCGGTTATACCACGTAGGTCGACTCGATCTCGTCATCCTCCTAATAGATATGTTCCAAGTTAATTCTGTTTTCTTTTGTAAGGAGGGAAGAATGTTATGTATGAATATGTTTTTCTGTAAACCGTAATCGTAATATTTCGTTTAGCTATAGTTACTTATTTCGTACGAACGCACTTATGTAAAACGCGCTTTATATCTCGACCAATCACGAGCAAGCTTCCGTCGAACACACTCTCTACCGTTCGTAGTTCGTGCTTCTGTACCTTCCGTTCCCGCTACTTCTTGTAACGATCGCACACAACAACCGTGCCTGAATAAAGTGCTCATTAACATTATCATATTTTGCATTGTCTCACCGAACCTCACACGCTTAACCCACACACATACACAAAACTTCGGGTATTAGTTTCAAACGGGGGGCTATTAGGCGAGGACGAAGAAACCCATCCATTTTCTATTCTTATCCTAGCTTCAGCTATAGATATGTTTTCAACAGCAGCCGTGTTGATAACACTTCGATGCTTAACAACTATGGGGCAGGCGCGGTCATTAGCCCAGTGATTGCCCTGGCAATTAATACATTTGGGAGCTTCTGTTTGTATGTTACATTGACAACCAGCGTCATTATCTCTATCGCGACTATCATCTCCACAGAATTTGCATCGGGGATTGCTCTTGCAGGAGTTATTCACATGTCCAACTCTATAACATCTATGACATATCCTTGGTGCTGGGATGTATGGGCGCACCTCGTGCTTAACCTTAAAAAGAAATACCTCCTTTGGCAAAATCTGTCCGGCGAATTTAATCCTAATGGTCCTGGATGGAACGTATTCTGTTTTGTTGTCGATGGTGATTTTTCTGTTTAGTCTTTGGATGTCTAATATTTTAGCTCTGGGAGACTCAAGACCTTCTTTGATTGTATCCAAATCAAATTGTTGAGGAACATCCTGGATCAGCCCTGTTCGAAGAACTTTAAAAGCAGGGATAAATGCTTTAAGGTTGTGTTTGGCAAAAATTGAATTTTCAACTAGTCTATTAGCACCTGTGGCAGTCATGACAGTTATCATAATTTTTCCTCTGTCGGTTTTTTTGATCTCCACTATATCCGGAATGCCCGCTTTAACTATAATTCTGCTAACAAGCGTAGCATGCAAAGCATTGTCTCGTGCGGTGGGGTATACATAAACTACGTATGGACCTGCATCCCGTGGTCCATAGCGCGACACAATTTGATTATTCGAGGCTTGAGTTAAGCGATCCGTGTCTAAGGTTACATGCGATTTTGCTTGAAGGTTATGTGACAGGCCTGAATTACTTACGCTTTCTTTCTCACCTGTGCTTTTCTTGGCAGGGGGGGTTTGTGAAGACCGAATCAGATCTTCATCCTCTGTAGAGCTCGGCAAAGGCCGTTTCTTATTTTGTCTCTGCTGCTCATCTATATCCATATACGTTATATCTAAGTCCTTATGTATTGTCGGGCCGATTGCTTCCTCTAATCCCGCAGATATTTGAGAAACGGAAACCGAGTCGTTGTTACTGTTCTTAGAAAACATCGGAACACACGACGTTGCATTGTCTGACGCCACTGGGGACAAAGCTATGCCTGTCTCTTTGTATAAAACTTCAAGCGAAAGGTTTTGTAGCACTTGATCACTGTGAGAAGGTGTGGAAGAGAAAGATAGATCAGAGTCAGCGGGAGAGGAAGGATTAAAGTTGAAGTTCGAAGGTTTGAGAGAGAAAGACGCGCCCGACGCGCCATTTCCGTCGCCGAGGCCCCCCTCCCCAGGGGACGTGGGCATGGCGCCTCGATTGAGGTTAACCGAATATATGCCTCAACTGTTTATTGAAACCGTAGAAAAAATAAAAACTTTCAAGCTCGAGAGCGATCAAGACGCTCAAATACTAAAAGCAGCCAACACCACTGTCCTATCTCAGTTCTTTCTGCACAAGACTGGAATCACGCTCAGATAGATCCTACCGCGACGACAGTCCGTAACCGAATACCTTAGAAATAACAGATATAGTTGCCAGATGGCCTGGTTCAGTACATGATAGTAGTGACCCTCTAATAAGAGTCTGGCCACCTTCTCCCCGGTTTGTGATTGGTCCGACATTTATCATCCATTCCCGCAAATTTCTGTAAATTTATAAATTGTAAAAATTAATAAATTCGTAAAAATTAAAGTAGAATCAATTACAATTTTTATTTTTATTATTATTTAACTTATATTAACATTATTAAATATTTTCTATAAAAACTTTTATGTAAAAAAAACGTTGCAATATGTCTTTCATAAAATAAAAACAACAATTAAGTAAGTATTATAAATATATTGAAAATATAAACATTACCTTTTTTGACATCATAGTGATAAGATACCGCAAAATGACTTACAGTTTTCAAATATATTTTATATTAATTGACTTCGATGAACTTTAATTATGGACTTGTTGCTTCTTTTGTATTTTTGATAAGGATCAATTTATACTTATTTCAACATATGATTTATTCTATACCGATTTATATAAAGATTAATATTTAAGGATCAATTTTTAATGGAAGAAGAATGCGTTCATTTTTTATATGTTAACTTTAGTATTGTTCGTTTTGTCTCTCGGGAGCTGCTCGGAGTGGCTCTGAATA
The DNA here is from genome assembly GCF_001594065.2 of Cyphomyrmex costatus. Lineage (NCBI taxonomy): Eukaryota > Metazoa > Arthropoda > Insecta > Hymenoptera > Formicidae > Cyphomyrmex > Cyphomyrmex costatus. The sequence goes on along the minus strand of NW_017276297.1, from coordinate 10,136 downwards.
AACCCAGCGTACTTGGATGTGATCCATTTAATACTGCAAATGCTTTGTTGAACAATCAGAAGAAAAAATTTTACGAATTGATCAATCAAAGTATGTTTTGAGGTATCTACAACATTAAATAGACCGCATCCAAGTATGCTAGGTTCGTTCGGAGCAACTCTGAGCAGCTCTCGAGAGACAAAACGAACGATACTTTTATTAATTATAACATTGATAATGACCCGATCGGTGTCGAAACGTCTGTCTTTTTGTAATTATTAAAGCGTTTTATTAAATTTTATATATTTAATATTTTTCGATAGATTTATTTGGCTCTTTGCCCTTCTTAGTTTTGTATTGTTATATAAAATTTATAAAAATATTACAAGATTAAGAAACTTTAATAAAAATTAAATTTAAATACAAATAATACAATTAATGCTTTAAAATTCTTAACAAAAAATACTTAGGTAGCACCAATAGGGAATAAATAAAGTAGTATATTTATGCAGAAAAAAATATTTCATGTATATTTCATATTATTTATGTATATTAGATATACAGTATTTATATTTAATAAAAATGTTTTTGTAATTATTATATTTAACATATAACAAAAATGTAACGTATATTCCTTTAACGCATAATAAAAATAATATAAATAATAATATTAATCATAATAATATAATCACATTAATAATAATAATGTAACGATGCCTCCGAAAGAGCATCGTTCCCGGCAAAATTCCCGGATGCCGCTGCATTAAGCCTGCGATGCGGCGATGAGGGCGCGATGCGCCCGAATATATTTTAACAAATAAAGCATAATTCACAGGTACAGCAGCCGCCGCTATAGCCGCCGGCCTCATCGGGAGA
>NW_017276297.1:7270-8410 GCF_001594065.2 Cyphomyrmex costatus | reverse complement strand
AATAATAATAAATAATAATAATAATAATATAATAATAATATAATAATAATATAATAATATAATATAATAATAATATATAATATAATAATATTAATCATAATGATTCTTCTTCTTCTTCGAATATTAATGGTCCTGGTCTTAAAAATGATACGATGCATGAGGCGAGACGAAACAGAAACAGAAACTATGAAGTTTGTAGAGCTACAATCAGCTACAACTTACAGTGCCACTAGAATGAGATAGCATGATTTTTTCTCTCTTGCACAATTTCGACGAATAATGGCGGACTTCAAGTGTCCAGACTCTTATTAGAGGGTCACTATATGATAGCACTATTTTCCACAATAGTCGTATAAGAGCCAATTTTGAAAATAACTTTTATAGAAATGGACTACTATTAGGAGATAGTGCTTATCCTTCAAAATTCTATCTACTTACTCCGTTATTGAAAAGTTTGTGGAAATAAAATAGTGAAAAAGTGGAAAAAATTAAGTGAAACCAAGGAACGATTACTAAGAGAATAGTTAATCTATACAACTATTGTATAAATTATCTATTCTCTTGTACTTTTGCACTTTTGATCTTAGCTTTGTTTCAGGTGCTGCTGAAGAAGAGAGTTTAAATCACAAAGTGAAACTAAAGAAAACAATAAAAATGAGTGGAAAAAAACGATCAAAATGTGCTATACGATTGTGCGTTCAAAGTTTTAATGTGGAACGACATTTTTTTAGATTTCCAAAAGAGCATGACAGGTATTGTTTCATAATTATTACTTTATAATGTAAATTTTGTTTATATTAATTTTATTATATGTCATCACACACACACACACACACACACACACCCACGCAAACACGCGCACACACACACACACACTTACTTGTAGTGAGTGATTTACTGTTTTTACAAAAAAATGTTGCAATCTTTTATTAAACGACTATATTAATCTGTTCATGATAAAACTTTATAACTTATGTATATATGTGTATATATATTCTATATGCATATAAAAATTATTATCTTATTTAATTTAAAAAAAGTTATTATTAAATATTGTTTATAATTGTAATTAATTACAGTAATTATTTTCTTAAATGTAATCCGTATAACATAAAATTTTACTTTTTGTTGTTTATATTA
>NW_017276297.1:1746-6845 GCF_001594065.2 Cyphomyrmex costatus | reverse complement strand
GTCACGTCGTGACTGCAAAAACGCGGCAGATATAGAATGTGATCTAACTAATTAGCTATTGATGGCAAAAACGCAGCAAAAATCGCGCATAGGCTGCCGAAAAAAAAAAGTTACAGCAATTCTTAATTTAATTAAATTCTTATTAATTAAATTAAATTCTTATTAATTAGATTTCTTTTTCCATCATTTGTGTCCTCTCCTTAAGTGCTGAACTGATTAATAATACCTAGGAAAAAACTTTTAAACCTGATAGGATTTGAACTCGTGACTCGATCCACGGTCCAGTTCTGAGTCATTCACCTAACGTACTGCTCCACTGTTACCTTATTGACAGAGATGTTTCGAATTGTCTATATATACTTTTAATAAAAATATTTTATTAAATGGACAATTTATATAAATAGACAGATTATGCATGATTTGCGTCTTTGCCATCAATGGCCTAGTTTACACCCTACGTTTAGGCCGCCACCTATACTCTAAATCTAACCTAAACACGACAGGTCGCGACGGTGTAAATAGCTGTAACCTAGCTTAGGCGAGAGATCTTTTTCAAGATCCCTGACCTCTCTTAGGCCGCACGACCTATCTAGCTTTAACGCATGTAAACGCAGGCAGACGGCCTAAAGGCGTAAAGTGTGAAACGTGAGACTAAATCATAGATATTTATATAACACTAGATCGCTAACTGGGCTCTTGTACATGATTCCGAAAAGTATGTACTAAACCCATGTCACGTGTCCGTGACGTTGGCACGTTACCAGGCCCGGATCGAAAAGTTAAGGGGCCCGGGGCTATTTAACTATAGGTGGCCCTTCTTTTCAATCTTTTGAAAAAAGATGATCACGTCTATACGTAAAGCAGTACAATAAAACATTATTATAACACATAACGAACATAAATAACACATTTTTAGTAAAAATGAATAAATTTGTGTCAGGATAAATGAAAAAAATGTAAGTTAAATGCTTAGTTAAGATAAAAATTGAAATATGCAACTTTTTTTGTCATTATGTATAACCACATATATTTAACAATTTAGTCTTATAAAATATCAACATTTATTTTCATTATCGTTACATATATTACATTTTATGTATGTACAAATAACAGTTCATAGTAGAAGTAAATTTTATTGTTAGGAAAATAAAACAAAAATAGTTTTAATATAAAAAATTACACTTTATTAACATAATGTTTATTACATTATTCTCCAGAAAATAATATTTGCTTATTTAATAGACATCTTTTTTTATAAGGTTTTAAAATTTCTTGTAAATGAAATTTAGAGTACGAATGTAGCCTTATTTTGATATATCGAGAACTAATTATCTTAATAAGTCGAATTTTATGTGGTAAATCCGAAATACTTACATTATCGCAATTTAAGTCTGGAAATATTGATGAATCGAGAGCAAAATTATTCTTAACTGTATTTATAACTTTTATATCTAAACTTTTTATAGATAAATTTGTATAACCATCCGTTATAATATGTAACTGTTTTTCGGTATCCATACAAATTTTATAAACGGAATTAGATGGACTAATTAAACCACCGTTATTAGAAAAATCCAAAAATTTTGAAAATGTTTCTGTATGACTATAATTATGATCATTAGTATTCTTTCGCAAACTTAACGCACAAGAATAGCAATCAATATTTAATAGTTTTTTTACAATATAACCACTTATGTAATATATGATATATTCAGTTAATTTTATCATTGATGGACATACAGGTTTTCTTCTGATATTATGTTCATTTACATCCTCATCTTCATTGTCATCCATTGAATCGTGGAATGTAGATTGTTTATTTTTTTGCCACATAATTTTGAAAACTGAATCAACATCTGTAGTTGCATCAAATCCAATACAATTTGCATTTGGCGAATGTTGAATATCAATACGTAACAGTAATTGACGAAAAGCAAATTTGAACTGCATTGCATTGGGATTATTATTATGTCCATGACGACTTCTTATTTTAGAAAATAATAATTCCAAATGATCTTGAGAAAACTTGTATGTTAATACGTATTAAATGACTGATTTTCAATAAACAAATCTTCAGCTACGTCTAAAACAGATTTCGCAGCTATGACAAAACCATAAATAAAAGTTTTTCTGGCAGTACAACGTAATAGTTGTCCTTCCTTATTTTCTAATGAAAACAAATATGTTGTACATTCTTCAATCATCTTTCTTAAATATGGTATATTATTTGGAAAAATTGGTTTCTTGTATCCTTTCCCAAAAGGACTTCTTGAAATTTAGGAAATCGAATAATAGATCGATTATTCGAATAAACTTTATTGTACCTTCACTATCTTTGAACTGTTCGAATCTTTCATCTTTAAGAAATTGAATAGAATTAGCTACAGACGAACTTAGGGTTTGAACTGCATATTTCACTTTCATCTTGTTCTGTTTCCAAAATATACATTGGCTACTTAAGCGATTTTTAAGTTTAAAAGTTAACTCTCTTTGAATACTGTGCAATTGAATTATATGCTGCCATTTAATTAAACCTTCATTACTTTTAAATTCTTTGTAATCTGCGATTGCGTTTCGAGCTAATTTTACCATATGACATGGATCTAGAAGCACTCGTACTTTATAGTTCATAGAAATATGTGGAAAAAAATTTTTTATATTAATATAATCATCAATGAAAATTTTTGCACCTAAAATTTGCAAAGCATTACAATTGACACTATCGCCATCACATGTAACAGCCCGTACTTTCAAGTCTGATTCTGCAGTTAATACAAGGGCAGTCTTAATTAACTCAGCTAACGTTATTGCAGTTATTGAATGTTTTAAAAAGTATGCGATAGGCCATTTCCAAACACCTCTCAAAGAAACCAACATAAAGACAAGTGCTTCTGTACATTCCACATCCGTAGTTTCTATACTTATGTTATTACCATAATCGCAGAAACCGACATATTTATGCTGTTGTGTATCCCAAAGTAATTGTTTACGTATAGCCATACTATCAAATATTAAACAGCAATCTTTGTCTTCTTCCTTCAATTCCTTTAAGGCACTTAAAATTTGTTTCTGGAAACCAGGTTGTGCGTCAACTGAACAAGTCCAATTTCTTACACTTGATGGGTGAGGTAATTTAAATATTGTCCTACAAAAAATTTCAATAATAAAATGTAAACGTTATATACATAAGATATAGTAAAAGTCCCAGTAAATGCAAACTGTTACTTCTTTATAATTTTTTATAATCTTGTAAATATGAAACATTTAACTGCTATTTGTTATCAAAATAAAAACTATTTTATAATTATATTACTAATTATACGTTATAGAATTATATATATATATATTTTTTTAAAGTAAACTTTATAAATATTAATTCTCCGTTAATATATTCATTACTCTTTTAATATAATAAACATACATAATATAGTATTATGTACAGCAAATATACATAATTAAGACACTTTATAGATAATTGCAGTTAAACATTATCATAAATAAAAATATAATTGCTATTTTAGAATATATATCATACGAGATCATATCTATGAGTACCTTAAGTTCATCTTCAGATGCAAATATAATCATTTTATGTATTTACTAATATCATTAAGCTGAAAGCGTTTTCATCATAGCATTTTCATCATAAATATAAACTCGGATTATATAAATATTCTCTTAAAAAGCTTAATACTGGATTTAATAACACAATGAGGTTATAATGAGATTGCACCTTTGATAATCCAAAAACACACAGCAATAAATGCAAAAATTCAAAACTTATTCTTACATTTTGCATAAAGTAATAAAAAATAATAGAGAATAGAAAAGAATGTTAGAGAAATAACCAATTCACACTATTAATGCGTTGTTATTGTAAGGTTCATTCAAAGATGGAAAATTATTTACGATTATGAATTCTAAATGTTGCTGTTTTCTTAGCATGCCTAATGATATAGAAAATATACAGTCAACACGCAAAGTATGCATTCAGAAATAGTAAACTATAAAGAAGTAATGTCCCGAATTCGTATAATATTAATATATTATTTCATATACGGGTGGCTGAGAATAACCGCATAACATTTAATGGGTGGGTAGAACAGACTATACTGAGTCGAAAAGTCCTGTACCATTTTGGGATTGCAGCAATAGTTAACGAGATATTAATTTTTAAAGATTGGCAAATACGCGCGTCCGTCCGGCCTACCACACCATTGAGTGTACGCCTACAGAACGCCGCGATGGGCGCGCGTCCCGCGGGAAGCGGACGTTTGGGGGCTAGCGGCGGTGTGCGCGGCGCGGGCGGCGGAGCGCTTGCCAACCATCCCCACTCTTCGCGCGGCTAGCTATCGCGATAGCGAATATTCGGCGCTTCAGAAATTAATATTTTGACTGCGAAAATCGGGAAATGATCGAAATCTTTTTAAGAACTCAATTTAGTTCGCTCTAAAGCGTGTACATGCCCGTGTACTACAGAAAAATGTTATTTACAGAAAAATGTTATAAATATGAATCGTTTTAAATATTTATTTAAGTGTATTTTAATTGTACCGACAACGTTCATTAATAAGTTAGAGCGGACTAAACTGAGACGAAAAGCCTTTTACCATTGTAATTTTCGCAATAGTTAATAAGATATTAATTAACTAAAATATTAATTTTCAAGAATTTTTCACTCAAGTACTATCAACTTTACAGAAAAACAGCAAGAGACAAAAATTGTTTATTTTCTTTTCATAAAGCTCTGGGAATTTTTTCAGAATTTTTTAGTACCGTATTTTCTCATAAAAACAGTTGTTAATATAAAAAAATGCAGCACTAAAAGATTGATAAAAAATGGTAAAATGGTAAAAGGCTTTTCGTCTCAGTTTAGTCCGCTCTAACTTATTAATGAACGTTGTCGGTACAATTAAAATACACTTAAATAAATATTTAAAACAATTCATATTTATAACATTTTTCTGTATGTACACGGGCATGTACACGCTTTAGAGCGAACTAAATTGAATTCTTAAAAAGATTTCGATCATTTCCCGATTTTCGCAGTCAAAATATCAATTTCTGAAGCGCCGAATATTCGCTATCGCGATAGCTAG
>NW_017276297.1:0-756 GCF_001594065.2 Cyphomyrmex costatus | reverse complement strand
ATAACCGAGAAGCCAATGGCTCTCACCGGAGTGACGGGTCATCAAATCAAAACCATAGGAAAAATAAAGGCAACCGTATTGATAGGAGATAAAGAAATAAAACACACCATGTACATCGTGAAGGACGACTTCCCTATCGACTATGCAGGAATACTCGGTATGGATTTCCTACAAAAGCATAAAATTAAAAGCGATCAAAAGAATTATCTTCAAGTTGATGGAGTAACATTAAAACTCCACCCTTACAAAAAATTAACGCTGACACCTCGCAGCGAAACTATTATCCAAGCAGTAACCGACCAAAATCGCATTGGAATAATAAAAGCAGAAGAAACCGCGCCAGGGGTTTTCATCGGGAGCTGCCTTGTCGAGCCCCGCGAATACATGTGCCCCGTGAGCGTCATAAACACTACGGAGAATGAAGTAGAAATACAAGTACCGTATGTCAAAATTGAAAATTTAACAGAAGACTTTAATGAAGCGCTAAACATAAACCACGCGACAAGCAACGAAAAAATCGAACTACCGCATGAAGAAAAAATCAAGAATCTACTAGGAATCACTCATCTAAATGAAGAGGAAAAAAGAACATTATTAAACATATGCGAAGAATTCAGCGACGTATTCCATCTAGAGGGAGAACCACTGACGTGTACAAGTATCGTATCGCACGAGATAACGACGCGAGCTGTCAGCTGACTCCGCAACTGTAAACGTACGACCGTACCGACTCCCAGAAAAGCATAAAAAAGAAGT
>NW_017276296.1:0-1144 GCF_001594065.2 Cyphomyrmex costatus | reverse complement strand
CTGCCGAGTTCTATTCGCGCAATCATTTGCGGCCCGTCGAATTGCGGCAAGACGAATGTACTGGTAAGTTTGTTGGAGAGCCCGAACGGTGCACGCTTCGAAAACGTATACGTTTATTCAAAATCTCTGCAACAACCAAAGTATCGATATCTCAAAAATTTATTAGCACCGATCGAAGAAATAAACTATTTTACATTCTCCAATAACAGCGAGATCATTCCACCGAGCGAGGCGCTTCCGAATTCAATCTTTATCTTTGATGACGTGGCATGCGACAAGTAAGACGCATAAGAGAGTACTTTGCAATGGGTCGCCACGCGAACGTTGACTGCTTCTATCTCTGTCAGACTTATGCAAAGATACCGAAGCATCTTATACGTGACAATGCAAATCTGTTGATTCTGTTTAAGCAGGATGGAATCAACCTGAAACGCGTGTACAATGATCATGTCAATACCGACATGCTATACGAATATTTCTGCGATATGTGTCGTAAATGTTGGCAGCAAAAGTATGGATTTCTCGTAATTGATAAGGACAGTGCGCTTGCTAACGGACGATACAGAAAAGGATTTAATGACTTTGCGGTACCGTGAAGCGATCAGTTGCACAGTCAGCGTATCGATGACAACATGGATAGCACCAAAGATCACGAGAAGATAGCCATGGAGATTGCGAAAACGAGCGATTCAATTCGTAAAAAGTATCGCGCTTTGAAGATTGGTAAAATGGAGGAGGATATCGCGTTGGAGAGACAATTTCAGAGGTATCTTTATGCGTACAACATTACCGGTGGAAGGAGTACGTCGAAACGAGAGCGGTATCGTGAATCTAGACAACGCTGAGGGACCCGGTACGCATTGGGTAGCGTACGCGAAAAGGGGGAATCGTGTCATATATTTCGATAGTTTTGGTAACCTCCGGCCGCCGAAGGAACTCGAGCGATATCTAACAAACTGTGTAATCCGGTACAATCGTATGCCTTATCAACGTTACAATCAGAGCAATTGCGGACAGTTATGACTACAGTTTCTGCAAACAAGTGATAAACAATTTAAAGACTGACATTGCGCGGTTTAAATCAGTATTCGTTCAAACATGTCGCTGACGTTTACGCTGACGGGCAAAAGTAGTGTTCTAGCCG
>NW_017276295.1:1693-11576 GCF_001594065.2 Cyphomyrmex costatus | reverse complement strand
TCGGCCGGACGTAATAAGGTTTCGGTCGCTCTCAATAATCATGATAAAGCTAATAGCATCCTTCGTCTTGATTCTCTTAAAGCTAACAATTTGAGAGCTTCTATCCCTGCTTTTAGGGTCATGAGAACAGGAGTTGCCAAAAACATCTCATTGGACATAACGGAGGAAAATATCCTGAAGGACTTTTCCTCTCAAGCTAAAATTCTCTCAGTGAAGAGACTGCAACGTAGGATCAAAAAGGATGGAAAAGACGAGCTGCAGCCTTCCCTTTCAGTTATGATCAAATTTCAAGATCAGCTTTTACCACGTGTCTTGATTCTCTTAAAGCTAACAATTTGAGAGCTTCTATCCCTGCTTTTAGGGTCATGAGAACAGGAGTTGCCAAAAACATCTCATTGGACATAACGGAGGAAAATATCCTGAAGGACTTTTCCTCTCAAGCTAAAATTCTCTCAGTGAAGAGACTGCAACGTAGGATCAAAAAGGATGGAAAAGACGAGCTGCAGCCTTCCCTTTCAGTTATGATCAAATTTCAAGATCAGCTTTTACCACGATCCCTGACATATATGCATGTCTCCTTCCCGATTATTCCATATATTCCTCGATTTGGACATATCAGTTCTGATTGCAAGAGTACTCCTCGTTGCACTAGGTGTGGTCAGGGGAAACATAACAATCAGGAGGACTGCCCGCGTGTGCATCTTCCTCCACAATGTGTCAACTGCAATCAGGATCATTTTCCCTCCTCCTCTAAATGCCCCCTCTACCTAAAACATAAACAAGTCTATCAACTTGCCGCTGATAAAAATATTTCATACATGGAAGCTCGCACGAGGCTTGGGCTTTCCTCGTAGCCCTCGCCCCCCCCCCCTTACCCTTCAATAACCCCTCCTACAACGACTTTCCCTCTTTATCACCGCCATCCTGCCCCCCCCAATCTTCTCCTCGTTTCTTTTCTAATAATACTCCCTTCACTGCCTCATCCTCGCACTTTTATGATATTAATCCATATGAAGTTCTCGGTGAGATTTCTGAATTCGGCAACGCTTATATGGGGGATAATTCTCCTTCTTATAGCGAGAAGGCTCGCTCCTCGCAGCAAGCTAATAATCAGCCTCTTAATAATCATCATACTCGTACGGTTCCCCATCCTAAACCTCCCTCTCCCCTTATCAATGCTAATAATCAAGCATCTAATGATCTTCGTTCGGCGCATAACGCATGTCTTATTGCGCCTTATGGAAGATGGTCGAATTCTAATTATTCTACTTCTCCATACTCCCACCTCCCCCCTTATATCCCTCCCCCTCCTCATTCTCAACCCTTGTCTTTTATTCCCACTCCCACTATTCCTACTACTGAAATTCCTTCTTCCTCCTCTTCTAACTCATCTCATTCTGTGCTGTCTAACTTTATTTCATTAATTTTGAACCTTCTTCAAAAATTTTTAGGTACTTTTTCCTCCGAACAAGGTAACTCCACCATAGTTTAGACCCTCCGACAGATCCAAGAGATTCTCGCAGATTTCACTAAGATATTCTAATTCATTCTTCATGCCTACTCAATCCCCCCGCAATAACAATCACTTCTCCCCAGCTCATCCTCTTAGAATCTCCTTCTGGAATTGTCGCGGCGCCCTATCCAAAAAACCTGAAATCGAGAAGATGATGGAGAACCTCGACATCCTAATTCTAGCCGAAACTTGCTTGTCCTCTCATCATTCTTTTACGATTAGGGGATTTGACTGTATTAGGCGTGACTCTGTCTCTCATGATATTAGAGGCCTTTTTATTTTAATCAGGAACTCAATTCAATACTCGATAATTGACTCCCTGCCTGACCTCTTGCCATCGGTCGAATTAATATCTGTTAAGGTTTTTTCCGGCGACTATTCTTTCCCTATTGTTGGTGTATATAGACATCCTAACTCTTCTTTTCCTCGCGATATTATAAATCAATTTCATTCGTTCCTTGAACAATTTCCTTCTATTTTTATAGCCGGCGATTTTAATGCTCACCACCCCCTTTGGGGAGCTCACAAGATCAACTCGGGTACCGCGATATGCGACCTAGTGGAATCTTTGAATCTTGTCTGCTTAAATCCTGTTTCCTCCCCTACCTACATTCCCCCTCCCTCCAAAACACCATCTGTCATCGACCTCTCCTTTTCCTCCTCTGACTTGGCCATGCTTTGCCAAGCTTCAGTGGGAACAGACCTTTGCGGCAGCGATCATTTTCCGATCTTTGTCTCGCTCAATGAAAGAATTAGATCAACCAATATTTTCTTTCACAGAATACGTCTAACTAAATTTCAATGGAAACTCGTCGCCCCAACTCTTATACTTAAAGCACCTTTCATAATTGAGGAGACTTCGGCGGCCTCCTTATCAGTCTCTCCGGTAGCGGGTTATAATACTTTCATGCACGGCATTATGTCATGCGTAACTCAATCTCCCGACCTTACCAAAAAGAATACAAATAAAAAATCAACCTCTTACTTCAACGACGGAAAGTTCTCCTCCAAGGCTCCTCCACCGGCTCCCTGGTGGACTCCGGAATGCGAGGAGACCATCGCGAATAGAGCAGCTACTTTGAAATTGTACAAACGTACTCCTTCCATTGAGAATTATGAAAGGTATATTGAATCAATTCGGAACTCGCGTAAAATTCTTCGCAAGGCTAAACGTAAGGGATGGAGGGATTTCTGTGAGAAACTCAACCATCTCACCCCTTCCGCAGAACTATGGAAAATGATTAAAAGATTTAAACATCGTAGCCTTGTGGTAAGCAATTCGGTTTCCTCGAAGTCAAGGGACTCGAACGTCTGTGTTCAATCTACGATTCAGCAAATCTGTCCTTCTTCGTGCTCCCCTTCTCTTCCCTCTATCCCGGCTATTACGAATCAGAGACTCGCTTGGCTTGACTCTCCCTTTTCGCTTAATGAAACCAAAGCATCATTAAAAGGGGCCAAAACTTCTTCGAGCCCCGGCTTTGACCAAGTGGAGTACCGACATTTGAAACTCCTTCCGGATAACCTTCTCTCTTGCCTCTTATCCGTTTTGAACCTACTATTCTCCTCCTCTGTTTTTCCCTCGCAATGGTCTCACTCTATAGTTTACCTTATCCCTAAGCCTAACAGCACGGGCTTTAGACCCATATCTCTTACCTCGTGTGTTCTCAAAATCTTCGAATGCATGATTCTTAACAGGATATACTGGATCTCTGAATCCCCGGCTTCCCCCCTTCCCTTCTTCTTCCCGGTTAACCAATTCGGGTTTCGTAAATTCAAATCATGTCAGGATAATTTAATCCAACTTGTTACTCATATTCATACTTCTTTCATCAAGGGACGCGATACCAGTGTTCATTGATGTCAAGTCAGCATTTGATAACGTCCTCCCTCATGTTCTCGTACAAGATCGCATTTCTTTAGGTTTTTCCCCTCTCCTTATCAAATTCATTCACAATCTTATTTCTTCTCGAAATTTGCAATTTGTCACTCAGGGTTCTCTGTCTCCTATTTATGTCTCTCGTAAAGATATACCTCAGGGATCGGTTCTTAGCCCCTCTCTCTTTAACATTTACCTTAGAGATATCAATAGTATCCTACATCATGATACTCTCCTTTTACAATTTGCAGACGACATTGTTATATTCTCTTCTCAATCTGATCCTTCGTCCTCTCTTCACTCTATTAAACAGTCGCTTTTCAATCTTCAGGCATATCTTGGGGACAGGAGCCTTGAGATCTCGGCCAATAAGACCCAACTCATGATTTTTTCCAGGAAAAGGAAACCAATGTCTACGAATCTTGATATTTCTATCTCTCCTTCGACTTCTGTGAGATTTCTCGGGGTTTACCTTGACCCAAAACTTTCTGGCGACAAGCATATGGATCACATCATTGCGAAGGGTAAGCGTGTTTTTGCCGTGCTTTCGATATTACGAGGAACGTGGTGGGGAGCTAATCCATGTCTTTTACTCAATATCTATTCAGCCATGATACGAGCTTCCTTCGAATACGCCTCGCTTATTTTCGCTCTCAAGCGTAACCAGTCAGCTATCAAACTACAACGGATTCAGAACCAGTCGATCCGTCTTGCTTGTGGATATCGGAACTCCACGCCGATTAATGTCATGCACGCTGAAACTAAGCTTCCTCTACTTAAACAAAGATTTGAACTGTTGGCAGCTAGATATTTTATCAGGATTATCTCTATCCAAGAACATCCGGTTACTACCAAACTATTAGATTTATTCATCTCGTTGCCCAATCCTGATTTCAACCTTTATCTCAAAAAAAATTTTCCTGCAGCATTAGTCTTCTTTCGCATGTGGTCACACAGGAACACCCTCCATACCACACCAGCGTTACCTGCTTATCAAAACTCCTTTACTTCTACTGTCGAAAATGCGGATTTCCTTTCTCTTCCTAAATCTATTCTCAGTAACCTTGATGATCTACCTAATCATGCCGTGCAGCTCGTCTTTGAAGAATATTTTCAAACCCAGTTATATAATGCCACTGTTTTTTATACCGACGGCTCCAAGGTAGACGATAGCACCTATGTTGGTTCTGCTGTGTTCTCTCCGCAGCTCAACCTGAAATTCATGTGCAAGCTCTCCTCTTATGCATCGATTTTTACCGCGGAAGCTTGGGCCATTTACAACGCTCTACTATACATTCTGCATAACGGATTAGAACGATCAGTAATCGTGTCGGACTCCAAGAGCGTTCTTGAAACACTCAAAGGTTTTCGTAATAAAACTAATAACTACATCATCTATTATATTAGAGCTCTCATCGAGGAAGCCAAGTTTAACAACTCTCAAATTACATTCATTTGGATTCCCTCCCATCGTGGTATTAAGGGAAACGACAGCGGATGAGCTGGCCAAAAAAGCCATCAGAGAAGGCATTAACTCCAACTTCAAAGTTCCCTATTCAGACTTATATACAATTCCAAAAAGACAACTCGACAGGGATTTTGAGGATTACTTGAAGCGATCATCCAATCATAAAGAGGAATTCTACTTCAAAAATTGTTATAGCCAAGAAAGCAAGAAACCCTGGTTCAATGACGCTCGGCTCTCTCGCATGTTAATCACCTCCATGAACCGCCTCAGAAATAACCACTATAATCTTAATCACAGCCTCTTCAGGAAAAACCTAATTGATGATCCTTCGTGCCCCTGTGGAGCTCCCCTTCAAGATCTTGTCCATTTTGTTTTTCACTGTCAGCTCACCGAATCCCACGCTACTCCTCTGAGAACTGCTCTCCAGGAACTTATCCTTGAACCTACAATAGACCCTTATACCTCTCTAATCCTAGCGTTAAATGCCGTATCACCAAAGTTATGTAGACTCTTTGCCAGTTTCGGTCTCGCCTGCGATCGCCGTCTGTAATTCATATTTTCGCGGTGCTCTCTCGCGGACAAATCGCCGACGTATCTACGTCGGCGCGAGGCATCGATCCCCCCTCCCTATCCTAGCGGTATCTTTTAGATACCGCTTGCTCCTTCTCCGCGAGAATCCCAACCTTTTTAGGTTGTGTGATACTGGGACAAAAATTCTTCGTCTCATAGCGCCGAAAACTTCCGGAGCTTATTGTCAACTCATTATATTCGATACTACATCAGACGTGATCTGGCTGTATTGCCTCCGCTCACTCTATAGAGGCAGGAGCCATTAATTAATAAGAAGAAGAAGAAGAAGCGATCTCCGCCGCTCGGCGTGTGCCGTATACATATACATATATACCGAGTGGGGCAATAACTTTGTCCACCTTAAATATCTCCGCTATTTTCAGAGATATGAAAATATTGTCATTACAAAAGTTGTAAGGCATCAAGAGAATTATAACATATGCTAGTCATAATTTTTCTAGGTGGAGGCGTTTCGGAGATTTCGAGGTCAACATCATTATTTTAAATGGAATTATATGAATTTTTTCACTATGACTCCTCTAATTACTCTGTACGTAAAAGTATCAAAGTAGAGATATAAAAAAACCAATAGTTTACGAGATATTTTACACATTAATTCTTTTTTGGTACATATTGACATAAAATGTTTAATAACTCGTTAACTATTGACTTTTTGATAATCGTACCTTAATGCTTTTGTAAACAGTATAATGAGATGAATCAATTGGTAAGAAGAAAACACACAAAGTTGCTATAAAAAAATATGTATGCAAAAATGGATAATTTAGAAATAAGAAACTATGTGTTTTCTTTACACCAATTGGTTCATTTCATTATATTGTTGTTACGTCCCTGATTGGTTCGCGATGATTATGCTGCGGACGAGACGCATCGCGGGGAGAAAGGGGGAACGCGAGCGCGGAGCGGGGCGCGCGGGGTGAAGCCTCGGCTTCTCAGCTGATTCTGTATTTGTGTATTTAAGGCAGGCTGCTTCACCAGTGCCGAAAGGCACGATATTATGTCTTTAATTTTAAAGTTAGTCTTTATAGCCAGGGTTATTGATTATGTAATTCTGAGCAAAATTCGTAATGCAAAAGCCCATCGTATCCTCTTTTTAGAAATTAAATTGAGAGATTTGAGGAAGCGTCAGAGTCTTGTACCATATTGGGATGGCATTCATGCTTCATCATATAGCTTCACTCATCCACGTCTCTCTTTGGGGAGGATAGGAGGGGGTAATTAGAAGAAAAATGAAATGATCGAACCCGAAACTAATTGAATTTTAATATATGTATATATTTATATATATGTTATATGTTTAATTGTAAGAATAATAGTAATAAGAAAGAATAGAAAATATAACGATAATAAATTTAAGAGTACAGAATAAGAATCGAGTTGAGTGCCTTAGTGGTTGATATTAATAGTTTTTAGTTATCGCCCTTTTTCTTAAGGCTTGTAATGAGCATGGGCCGAGTTGGCTTTCTAGTCGGCGCCACGCATACGGGTGGAGGGGAGCGAGGACGCGGCCCTGGTCGCGGAATCGGTTTTGCCGGGTTCTTTGCGGTTTGGTCCTTTGGAACTTGTTTTTCCGTGGCCGGTGTTTTGGCGACGTCTGGCGGTTCTGGGGCCCAGTAAATAGACGGGTCGAAAGTTCCGCCCTTGGTATATTCGCGGATGACTTCCCGGATTCGTACCTTTACGCCACCCCTCTTGCTCCTTATTCGCCTCTTCCTGAGTTTTTTTGGCATCTATTGATTTTAATGAAAGTTCTGAAGGCACGGCTGCTCGAAACTGATTTCTGCATTTTTGAGTTTACTCTAATCTAATTGTAGGTAGTTATCGTTCCGGAATTGTAGGCTCGTTAAATTGGATGTTGGAAAAATATTATAACCAGAATGTGAAAAATAGACCCCTCCAGAGGTTAATGCAGAATATTCTAAGCACGGGTATCAATATTCCGAGAGTGCGGGTAAATATTCCGGCAATTTGATGTGATTCTCGGTACGCGAATAATATTTTGTTTTCCGGTGAAGAGAACTGTCTTGAGTTTGTAATTTCTAGCGGCCAAGATTTTAATGTCTTCAACGATTATTGATCTACTTGTAAGTTTAAATCTCGGGGTTTCCGATACAAAAGAAAATACTCAGTGGATATTATTGTTAAAAATTCGTTTTTAAGAGAAAAATTGAAGAGTTCTGGGATGTAAGTTCAAAAGCATATACGAAAGTAGTTAGAGATAACTTCTCTCAATAATGTAATGGAAAATTCTCGGATAACTGGGAATGATTTGAATGTGCAGTTTCGTGAAATTTTAAGACTTGTTAATAGTTCTTCGAGTTAAGTGAAGAATACAGCAAAGTGTAATGATTCTTATTTAGTAAGAGATATGCAAAGTGCGACATGAGAGAAATTATTCTAAGTGTTTTCCCGACTTATATCTATTATGGATAGGCAGTGAGTGTTAATACAGTAACTTTCGAACGCCAAAAAGGCGCGGACGAAAGTTGGCTAAGTATAGGAGGGAAGTTAGATTGATTCCTGGACGCCAAGGGGCGCGGACAAGAATCGGCTTGTGATGTGGTACTTGTAGAAGGGAAGCCGCAGAAACGCCTGTCGGCGCGAGGTATAATTACCTTGTCTTTGGCTCAATTTTAAAGAGGAAATAGGTACGCTCCGCTGGAATCGGTGCGTTTATATACAGACTGCTTGGTAGCGTCTCGCGGTAAGGGGATGTTCTTTCCTTGACTGTCTTGTGTCCGTGTAAGGATCTTCTAGAATTTTCCTCAATTCTTAAATTGTTAATTTTTCCCTTAATTGTACGGAATTTTGAGGCGCGGGTGCGAGAGATCGATAGTCTAGCCGGTAGAGTTTATATAGCCGCGCCGGCTCCGCGTGAGTTGCATTACGGCGCGAGTAACTTGTACACAAAGATGCGGCGAGTTTTTCTTCCCGTGTTTTCGGTAGCCCGCTTCTTCGCGAGATTACTGAGAATCGCTCGTTTGCGAAAGAAGCTATGTTTACTTAGGCCTTTTATTCGGAGTTGACGGAGCCATTACTTGTCAGATGAATATGCAAGTGTTCCCATGCTCGCTGGTGTACCACCGGTGTGTTTGAAACTGCATGGAAGTGCATTACCGAGATGCAACGCGGTTTTTCTTAGATTCTGCCTGAGATTATCGATATTTTTCAGATTTGACTAACTTAATCTTATTATTTCATGAATATCTTTTCGTTGGCAGTGGTATTTTTATGTCTAAATGCATCCCTGTTGCATTTTTACCCCTACGTAGTTGGCGCAGGCGCAGTTACGCTCGATTCGGTTTCGGCCGTTTAGACGCGTGTTACAAGCCTCTGTGTGTGTTCGTATTACTCACACTAGTTAAGTACGTGTTCGCGATGTAGTGACGGACGCGGTGCCGTATAGTAGGCGCATCGGACGTTACAATTGTTTACAAAAGTATTAAGGTACGATTATCAAAAAGTCAATATAGTTTACGAGTTATTAAACATATATTTTATGTCAATCTGTACCAAAAAAGAATGTGTGAAATATCTCGTAAACTATTGGTTTTTTTATATCTCTATATACCTTGATACTTTCATGTACAGAATAATTAGAGGAATCATAATGTGCATGAAGTGAGCACGCCATTTTGTAAAAAAAAAAAAAATAAAATTTGTGCTGAATTGTGCTAGATTTGTGCTACATTGTGCCGCAAGAATTAATGACATAACTCAAAAAACAAAAGCGTTAAATTGAAAAAAAGTTTTCTTCGCCATCCCCGCCATTTTGTTTAATCGGCAAAATAAACATTGTGCTGAGTTGTGCTCGAATTGTGCTACATTGTGCCGCAAAGATTTCAGCCGTTCTTTTATAACAGCAAAAGATGAACTACAAATAGTTTTTCCCTCCGTGTTCGGTTTTTAGCGCATAAATCGGGTTTGTAGTGCTTCCATGTGATCTATATTGTATATCTGAGTTGTGCTAGCGTAGCACAAATCGAGCACAACTCAGCACAATGTTTATTTTGCCGATTAAACAATATGGCGGTGCTGGCGAGGAAAACGTTTTTTTCAATTTAACACTTTGTTTTTTGAATTATGTCATTAAATCTTGCAGCACAATGTAGCACAAATCTAGCTCAATTCAGCACAAATTTTATTTTATTTTTTTTACAAAATGGCGGTGCTAACTTCACATACATTTTTTATTCGAAATTCGGGTTTATAATGCTTCCATGTGATCCATATTGTATATCTGAGTTGTGCTAGCGTAGCACAAATCGAGCACAACTCAGCACAATGTTTATTTTGCCGATTAAACAAAATGGCGGTGCTAGCGAAAAAAACGTTTTTTTCAATTTAACGCTTTGTTTTTTGAGTTATGTCATTAATTCTTGCGGCACAATGTAGCACAAATCTAGCACAATTCAGCACAAATTTTATTTTTTTT
>NW_017276295.1:0-341 GCF_001594065.2 Cyphomyrmex costatus | reverse complement strand
CTGGCTTCACAATCATCACAGGTAATCTTATAAATAACATTGTTATTAGAAAGATGTTCTAATTTATCTTTACCTCTTATAATAAAGCTTTTTAAGGTGTTAGGAATTGAAAAGGCTAATTTACACTGAAACATGCTGAAAATGGGAAGGAAACTTTCAGATATGGATTTAACGTAAGGTATTGTGAAATATTTTTCTCTCACATGAAAATTCTGAGTATTCTGTTGATTGTGTATATGATATTTAATTCTTTGATCAATGGTGGATAATATAAGGAAAAGAGGATAGGAATTGTTTAAAAAAATTTTTATGGCTTCTGTTATATTATTCTGTTGGAACCG
>NW_017276294.1:0-465 GCF_001594065.2 Cyphomyrmex costatus | reverse complement strand
CTTTTAAAAGATTAGATTTTGATTTATTTTTTTCATAATATCGTTTATTATACAACCATTTATTATCACAATAAAGTTTTTGTCGATCACGTTCGTGCTGACTATTTCTCAAGTAACGCATTCGTTTTTTAGCACGATTATTTTCTAAATCAGCTGCATATTGAGAACGTTTTTTATCACGATTTGTTTGTGAATTCTCTTTATATAGACGACGTCTTTTAGAACGTTTATTTTCTAAATTCTGTTCGTCTAAGCAACGTTTTTTATTGCAATTATTATTTTCCGACTCTTCCTGATTTAGATTTTCGGAATATTCCTTGTTATTGTTATCATCACATTCATTACTATTTGGATCTGTCTGAGTATTATTATGTGTGTAATTAACTACTTCTTTTATTAAAATTTTCAACTCTTTTTCATTTTCAGAATATTTATTATGTTGTTTAATCTGAACATTATTAATTT
>NW_017276293.1:0-7274 GCF_001594065.2 Cyphomyrmex costatus | reverse complement strand
ATTATTTAACGGAAAAACAGCAAGATAATCGATTTCCAAAGCTTTTTTTACCCCATAATAGCGATCCGTTGTTACCAGATTGCACGCATCAGTATCGTACAGTTACTCTTCCAAACTTTAAAATAATAAACGATAGATGTAATAATTGCTGTGGTACTACTACCGGAAGTATCATTCAAATAGAGAATATAGCTTTCTCAGAACGTTTGCAGATTCTAGTTATTATTGGTAGAGAATTTATTGACAAACGCGATTTTTACAGTGTACCTTCTGAGAGTTCTCGCGTAGGAGTATTTAAAGTTAAAAAACTGTCTAATCTCAAAATTTGGCCATTATCAGAAATTACCATAAAATATGTAAAATTACCGTATAAAAATTACTATGTCGTATTATCAATTTTACATTGTGACATACACTTCAATTGAGCAAAATACTGTAATATCTAATTACTTCATTCTCACCTTCTCTAATCACTACATTTTCTATTCTTTATATATCTTTTCTCTAAGGGTTGTTCCATCTTCAGATAAACTATGTGGTAATTTATTTATATATTGGATAAAAAAAGAGTAAAAGAGTAAGACAGTGAACTGAAATTTATCGAAAAATGGAACAACCCAGCCTAAATCTGCTATTTTGTGAAATCATTGTTGTGACAAGAAAAATCAGAGGTAATAAAATATGTAATTCATTTATGGTTATATTGTAAAAATACTCGTTTAGTTAAATTATTAGTTAAATTTTCAGTTAAACAACGTGAACAATAAATTAAAGACTTGAAGAAGAATCAAAATAAATTTCAAATTATTAAATTATATAAATATATTTGTTTTCAAACCGCAGGCTGTAATAATGCGGATAATACATTGTATGTCTTTTCAACAAGTTAAATTCACATTTTTCTAGATTTAGCATTATAGTTGCGTTTCAAGACATTTCAGATTATTAGAATTGCATTGCAAGACCGGCAATTGTTCGGCGCGCAATTTTGGGGGACTACATATATTAATAAGACGTTATTTCTTATACTTTGGATAAATATTGCGAAGAATATTACCACGATCGCCATCAGAGGTCTGTCGATATTCGCAAATTCTCGTAAGTGCTGAGACACGCGTATATCTCTCTTTATACAGAATCTCGATTTAATAACTTACCAAGGCGTATAAAGTAGGCTTCCACTACAATGCCTTACTGATGAGTCCAGTAGTGGAAGCCGGGACGAAACGCCAAAAATTACGTGATATTCTTCGCAATATATTAGAATAAATTATCAGAGTTATTTAGATTTTTAATTCTAATTTGACTCTAATTTCGCCCTTGTTTAACGTATTGATTATTAAATTATAAATGTTACAAAATTACATAATTACACTAGTTTACAACAAAAAATGAGCGCGAACGTAAATATTTGTCGTGTAAATATTTGTAAATATTTGTTGTGTTTCTATAGGAGTTACGAATAATTGCGATAATGAGCGATCCAATTAATTCGTCAGATAAAATAGTAGAGGATAATTTATCAAATATGAACGATAATGTTACTAATGAACTAATTGCTAAAGAAGTGTGTACTGATAATGTGACAAATCAGTGGTCTATTGTTTATTTTGAAACTGACGAAGAAGAGACTGTCGAAGGTTTCAGTGATCTGATTCCATCTTCGTGGATTACGATGATGGGTACATTGAGTTGGTATCCTATGAATGAACATAAAGCAACAATACATAAATTGGTAAAACAATGTACAAAAGCAAATCCGGAGTGGGATTGCTTTTCTATCAGGAAGATACAAGAAGGTATTGGTATGTTTACATTAAGCTAACTTTTTCATAAATTGTCTTTCGATGATTTATAAGGAGTGGTCAATTTTAATGTTTCTTTTAAAAATGTTTTTTATACATAAAATATTTTAGGTAAATAGTCTAAAGAGTGATAAATAATTGTAAAATAAATTCTCAAAAACATCAGTTTTTAAAGTTACATAAAAGCTGTCGCCATTTTTTAAAGTAGAATTGTAATGTCAATAGTAATATTAAATTTTTTTTAGTTGGTGTTATTATTCATTCGTCTTTAGACTATGTTTACTCGGCTCGATTTACGCCGAAGTTATAACATCGATGTTAGGAAACTGTCCAATCACAGCCATTTCATTTTTCAAAGAAACAGCTATAATTGGTAAACGTAGTCTATAACTTTAGTTTAAAACATTTTTTTGTAAAAGACAGAAAAGAAAATTAAGGGACATTAAAATTCCTATCCTGTACATTCTTGCTCTTGTAACTGAAATTTATGACATCTAATAAAATAATTTAGGTAATAATAAATGGGCAATGAGGATGACTCGAATTGAGTCGAAACGTTCAAATCTTTTGTAAGCTGCCTTCGAATTTGATGTAAGCTGTCTCTATTGTATAAATACATTTTAATTATTACAATTTTAATCTCGCAGCTTGACTCTCACTTGCTCATTTATTATTTTATTTGATGTTTTAATTCTTGAGAGTCCGATATTTTTCATTTTTTTTTAATTTATGATTTTTTTCAGAAAATTATGATCGTGGGATGAAAATGCTTATAAAAATTGCAAAAAATCCTAATGCTACACTACATTCAGATATTGAAGAAAAAGGAAAAGGGAAACGATTGAAAAAACCCATCAAGTATTTTGATGATTCGGACAAAGAAAATCTCAAGAAAAGACGAGATATACAGTCAATGTTACCACCGATTCCAAAATTGGATATGAGCAAATCGGCGCGAACAAGTCAAGCATTGTATCATAAAATGGATAAAACGGTAAAACGATTCTATGTAGACAAAGCTTTATCATAGACTGAGTTTAGCAGACTCAACAGTTGAGTGAACGCTCGTTACTATTGGTGTATTCTTCTAGATTTAAAATTTGATTGGATGATCTAAAAGAATACACACCAATAACAGCGAGCGCTCACTCAACTGTTGAGTCTGCTGAACGTAGCCATTGTTGCATAATAATGAACAACAATCGATTTATTTCACAGGACATTAATGAAATATCGAAAAAGAAAAATTACAGTGAATGTAAAGGAGTAAAACCAAAGAATAATTCCTGTTTGGAAATGCATAAATTGAAGTCGGCAACAATAATTTCAGAACAAAGTTGTCAAGAGGATGTAAATCTTTCGATTTGTTTAAGCTCCAAAGGATGTAAAATACTTCCAAAAATAAATCATAAATGTGCTTATACCTCAAAAGGAAAAATTACAATGGTATCTCTTGCAGATGCAATTTGTTATCTCAATGGTATGTTAAAAATATTTATGTACTGTCGGTTACAGAAAGATTGCAACGGTTTTTTATTTTTATGGTTTTAGAACTCACAAATATAACCAAAATGCGAACCTCTACGTCTAGTGAACTGCACTGAGGGTTACGATATCTGTCAGATAGATCGTATATCGAGCGTATTGAAATTGCATTGCATACCTAATTCTTCAAAGGAGATTCGCATTCTAGTTATATTTGTGCGTTTCAAAACCATCAAAATAAAAAGCGTTGCAACTTTTCAGTGACCGACTGTACATTAATATAAAATTTTTTATTTTATATTATAAGATATAAATTTATAAACACAATAAAGTGACTATTAATGAACATTATAACTAAAAGTTCGTTTATTTTAATAACGAAGTTATGACAAAACAATTAGGTATCTTATTATTAATATACTCAATTATATAGAAAATTATATAGACTCACAATACGTATGCTTTATGTCAGTAGAAGTTTTACAAAATTGATTTATATATATTTGATTAATATTTTATATCTTTTACATTAAAATTAATAATATTATATTTATTATTTTCAGCTGAAATGTTATCATGTAAACTAGCCTTGCGCAAGACGGATAAAAACATGGAAAGTTTTTTGGAATCAGAAATGATTGCAAAAAAACCTACAACAGAAAATTCTTCTACAATTGTTCAACATGTTTTGATCGATTTTCCAGCAACAAATCTGGACAATCTAAGATCAATTGAGCGTAAACTAAAGAAAGAGGAAACATATAATTCCGCAGTGGTAAGATATTTAATTTTTTTTCTCAAATTCTACTGCAGCGACTCTAACACTGTATAATACAAATTCAAAAAAATTCTGAATTGGTTGTAATTTAAAATAATATTAAACTCGACACTTCAAAAACCAAAACTTGCTCTGGTAAAGCGCGAGACGGGTATGTTTTTTTACATCAATTTTCAGAATCTCTTTGAATTTCTAATGGGAGAAAAAAAATCGATTTATGTCGAACAATATAATTTTATACAAAATTTGTAGGTCAACGCTCTACATTCACAAATTAAAGGAGAGTCTCTTCAAAAAATGGTAAATTCCGTATTGCGCATTGTGTTGGACGATAAATTGGCAAGCCTGTTTAATTGGAAAGGTCAACGAGGAACCAAATTGAAATTATCAAAGCGCCGAATAAGCCAGACAATGATTGGTAAGATTATATTATTTTACAATTCCTTTTTACAACGTCTGTCGATCGTCCAACCACTACACGTTGCAGGGGACAATAAATCACGAGCGTAATTTTGCTACAGAGAGTTTAGTCTATTTTTAACAATTTAGATAAATTTCGTTTACTTTTTATCTTTATCTACCTTTTATCTTTTTTTACTTTCAAAAATGTTATATTTTTTCTTACAGAAGCAGTGGCTAAAGAATTTCCAACAATAAACAAGATGATATTTGGTAGAAAAGCTGGACCATGGCTGGCCCAAGCCACCTTTCGTATGAAAAAGTAAGTATACATTTCAATAAATAGTTTTTAAACAGCAACATTTATTATATTTGTTTATTAACATTGATGCTTGTTAATCTTGATATTTTTTTAACATTAACAGACGAAACAATAACAAAGATAAAGCTGATCAAGATAGCTGTAATAATAGCTGTGATAGTTCAGATGAAAAAAATGATGAGTATGATGAGGGTAGTGAGGATGGTGAAGAGGATGATGAGGATAGTGAAAACGATGAGAAGAAAAAGAATGATAAAGATAAAACTCTTTCAGGTAAACATTTGATAAAGAATATCTGTGTAGCATTGTCTATTTGCAAAAAAAAGCATTCGGATATACTATATATCTGCATGAGATGTATATTATAGACAGTAGTAAGATTAGAAAGAGAGATTTGTCTCCTCTTTTTAAGGCTCCTGAATACTCAGCCAAGAACTCCGTGTTGATGGGTAGCGACACCGAATCAGTCGGTGGCTAGCAAAACTGGTAGTACGCTACTAGTTATACACACAATTGCAAGTTCATGTCCGTGTGCTCATTTTCGGGTAGAAGGAGAGCGCACAGACATGGGTTCATGCTTGTGTGTGTGTATAGCGCCTAGCCATGGTAAAAGTCTAAACTAATAGGCGTGAAAAAGTGATGTTTTGACGACAAATTTTTTCTTGCGTGCCATTTTGTCAATATTTGCTTATTTGTGAAAATGTGACTTCCCTCGTACTCGTGAAAGTCCTAAAAATTGGCGGAAACTGCAGTTATCGTGAAATTTTATACGTAAAAGCGTATATTTCACTCGTTTCATCAGCTGTCAAAATGTGTGATTCTGCCCGAGTATAGGCTCACTTTACGTGCCTTTTACGACCATTTACTGACTATCAGAGGAGGAAAGGACAGTTTCCGCCAATTTTCACAAGTGTTTTTGAGCGATCTCGCCTTTTAAATTTATCCAAATTGTCTTCATTAAAAAATGGGACGCAAGAAAAATTAATGTATTTTCCTCGCCTATGACGTCACAATTCCAACATGGCCGTCGCCGGTATTCAGGAGCCTTAAAGAAAGTAACAAAAAAAAAGACAAAAACCTTTTAATACAAAATTGGAAAATTATATTGACAAAAATTTAGTTTGTAAACTCTTATGAGATTCTCTATAAAGGAGCATTATTCCTATTAGGAACGAAATTTGTGTTTATTACTAAACATAGGTTATATGTATTACTAAGGATTACTTTACGCCAATTAACTTAATCGGCCGGTGAGTCCATTAGAATTGATATTTGTTATTTCGTTTGACAACAAATTGACTAATTCCAATAGACTAATAGACCGATTTAATTAATCGGCATTTGATAATAATGTGATTCTAATTCAATATATTTTTCTACTATAATTCTGCAAAAATGCTCGAACAAAAACTAGAAAAAATGAAAAAAATTTCGCTAATTAATAAATAGCGCTATGTACCTCGACAGAATGGCAGAAGATCAGAAAGCAAAGGTTCTTCTTTTCTTTTTTAATGTAAATATTCTCTAATCAATGCTTAAATTTTCCGTTTAATTAGAATTATGAAGTCTTTCTTCAGTGCCTAACAAATGATGTGCAGGGATTCTAGCGTTCAATATTTTCGTATTTATAGGTAATCCTGCATAAAGGAGAGAAAGTACGAGATGGAATCGGGTGCTCTTCCTGGAAAATCGGAATCCTTTTGCAAATATATACATATACCGCCACTACCTAGATAAGATTACATATATGCAGATTAATATATATTATGTGTGTATATACATATATATATATATACTAGTATTTTTGAACATGGCTGGAGATACTACACCGCGTTTTCTGATATATATACATATATGTATTACGAATTTATATTACAATATATATGTTTAAAATGTTAAATATATTACATATATATATATATGTAATAATGATTGTAAATGTGTTAAATAATATAATATCTTTTAAATAAAATAAAAAACTATTTAAAAATGAAACAAAAATTTCTTGAACTTCAGATAAACGTTTCTTAAACATTGAAATAAACGTTTTCCAAATATTAAAAAAATGTTATCTTTAAATGTTAAAATAAACGTAAAAAAAATTTTTTTCAAACGTTAGAATAAACTTTTTTTAATTAAAAAAATGACAATCCATTATTTTTAACAATAAATTGTTTTTATAAATATTTTTCAAATATTAAAGAAATATTTTTTTAAACAATAAATAAAACTGTTTTAATGTTAAAATTATGTTTCCTCAAATGATAAATAAACGTCTTTTTAACGTTAAAAATATGTTTCTTCAAACGTTAAAATAAACGTTTTTTAAATCAAAAAAAGAGGACTAAACCCATTATTTTTAACGTTTTTGAAAATGTTTTTAAAAATGTTTTTCAAATATTTTTAAAAACATTGTCTGTTGATACGTAATAATGATTTAACAATACTTGTACACTAGTTGTTTACAATAGTAAGTTTATAAAGA
>NW_017276292.1:0-811 GCF_001594065.2 Cyphomyrmex costatus | reverse complement strand
CAAAGGTAGAACACACTATGTCTTCTTTCACATCATTTATGCTTATTTCTAATGTTTAGTATTAAGAAATTTATTATTATAATTTCTCTTTCTTGGTAACATTGATGTTCTCTAAAATATTTTAACATAATACATTTTATTATTGAAAGATAATGAAATGGTACATATTACCATGAAAAATAACTCATATATTATTGAAGGTGTCAGTTCAAAGTAAACATAAAAAAGTGGATATTCTTTTGTTGCATATATACGTAATAATGATTTAACGTTACTATTTAACGTTATTATAAACAACTAGTGTGCATGTGTTGTTAAATTATTATTACGTATATATGCAACAAAAGGATATACATTTTATGAATGTTCACTTTGAACTGGCACCTTCATCAATAATATATCGGTTACTTTCCATGATAATATATTTCATTATTAGATAATTATTTAAAGTTTTAAAGATTTCAATACTAAAACCAAGTAATTTTATATTTTGAGTAACTGTATCAAATAAGTTTTATCTTTATTATTATAAAAGAATTGATTATTTGTACTGTATTTTATTTTCAGATTTATTGAAGAAAAAGTACTGAAAAGAAAAGGCAAGGATCTTTTAAATCCATATATTTTTTCTTTTCAGATTTTTCCTATCAACAAAGCACATTAACATAACTACAAGATAAATATATATCAGTTTTAGAAACACTTGGAAGAAAGAAGATTAATAGAGAAAAAGTTATATTCTAATCGTATTTATTAATTACAATCAGATAGAGGATATTGAATATAATAAATAAATTTCTTCAATTTACAA
>NW_017276291.1:940368-941227 GCF_001594065.2 Cyphomyrmex costatus | reverse complement strand
CCTGAGAACTATGAATAGATCGCACTCGCGCGTAGCGACCTTGAATAAATTAACGGTAAAAGCTCGCAGCAAACGACGAGGAAAAAAAAACCGAGAAAATTGTCTCGGACGAGCGAGCGCGTCTTCGAATAAATATATATCGAACAAAAGTAAGGGCATCGTATATATTAGTCAACGCAACAATTTTATTTTCTTTATAAAATAATATGGAGAAAAACCTGTTGAGAAAAGCATACACGCAAACGGAAAAGAGAGTGAGTGATCCGAGGTCGCGGGCGAAAATACGACGAAAAAAAAAAGAAAAAAGATCACGCCCGCGCAACGGTAAAGAGTGAGTCATCCGAGACGCGACAGACAGATCGAGGTCGCGGGCGAAAATACGACGAAAAAAAAGATCACGCCGCGCAACGGTAAGGAGTGAGAGAGAGAGAGATAGAGCGCGTCGAGTGAGTCATCCGAGGCGCGACCTTGGAGATAGATCGAGGTCGCGGCGAAAAAGACGACGAAAAAATACCGATCACGCCGCGCAACGGGAAAACCGTGAAGACGAGTGAGTCATTCGTAGAGATGAATTGTCTCCGGAGCGCGACCGTGTAGGCTACAGATAGATCGAGGAAGAGGAAAAAAAAACAAAACAAAGGTGAGAATCGTCTCCGAGGCGTGCATCGCGTAACGGTAACAACAACAACAACAACAACAACAATTGACGATTGATTTCGTCGTTTTTGAAAAGACCAGCTGAACATTTCACCCAACACATCTTTTTTCACTCTTTCATTTTATTTTTTTTACCCCCAGCCGTAACAACGATACGACGCGCGAACGAAACGAACGAACGAACGACGACGACGACGACGAC
>NW_017276291.1:925677-939766 GCF_001594065.2 Cyphomyrmex costatus | reverse complement strand
CGTTCTCTCTCGTTTCGCGCATGCGTATAGCCGTATACTCTGAGAGAGGGGATTGAAAGAAAGAATAAGGAATTGAAAAAGCAACCCTTGGCACTGGGAAACCTTTAACCTTATCAAAGTCAATTCTTTGTTTGATTCCAAAGAGATCAGGCTTGTCCGGTCATTCTTGGAAAGCCAAAAGTTTCTTTCCGCGAGACTTAACTAAACCATATGAATTTTACTATCTTTATAAGAAACAATCTGGTGGTGCTGGCCAATATGCTCGCATAACTGGAATTATAGAGGTATAAGTAATAGATTTTTATCATTAATATTTATTGATATTATTCATCGAGAGCCCTTAACCTTATCAAACTCAATTCTTTGTTTGATTCCAAAGTGATCAGGCTCAATCAGGCTTGTCTGGTTATGTAATGATGAAACTTTTCTCGTTCGACTCGTTCTTTCTTTCGATCCCCTCTCTCAGAGTATATGGCTATACGCATGCGCGAAACGAGTGAGAACGAAAAGGCCCAAATGAGTGCGTCCTTTTCTATAGAGAGCCTATAATCAGAGTGGCGCCATACGGGTATCACTTGTGATTGGTCCGCCATGTTTTAGCTATTTCCCTATAGTATACGTGACGCTCACTATATAAAATGCGCGCATATGTGTGAAACAGAACGCAGCCTATATCTCTTTCTCTCTCGCAGAATTTCGCTAAAACATGGCGTAATCTTTCTTATGGCGCCACTCTGATTATAGGCTCTCTATTTTTCTAGATAGGATTACCCCCACTCCTACAATGCGTACTCTAGTACTACTATCTCTATGCCTGGTTCTAGTCTTCTTGTGCGCAGCACTACTAAATTCACGAGCGCTGCGAGTGTCGAGAATCGGAAACTGAACTCGATACCTAGGCCTAGAGTCCCTATAAGAGAGTTGTGTCAATCTGAAGTAAAATGGCTAATTGGGACTCTAGCAGAAAGGGACGCTAGATCTTATACTACGAAGAGCGTAGAGTCATGGTGGCAGACGAGACGAAAGAGAGACTGTTTAAGTTCCGGCACCGATATTTTTCCGATATTTTTCCCAGCTCTTTCAATATCACAATTATAAGTAAGTCTATACATTATTATTGAGAAATCCTTGCTCTCACGCGAACGCGAGTAACGCCAGGGGATTCCTCTTGTTAAAATAAACGGTAATATCCTTGCACAAACGCTCTGTTCGTTACACCACGTTGTCTATCTTACATGACACTTTTTCCTGCCCGCCGAGCCTTCTCGAATTGTCCGCCCCGAGTCGTGCGCGCCCGACTCAGTTCGGAAACAGTGCCGTAGCGCGCTGTTCTGTCTCCACACTCCTCCCCGCTAAATCCTCTATTCGTATCCGAAGCGCTGAGGTGGAACACCAGCATTGATTCTAGATGATCGGCGTGGTTCTAGTTCAGCGGGTGTAACGATGTTCTCCCTGCTTTCATCTTGGGCACTTTCGTATGAGGTGTTGGCATCATCGGAGTCCACATGAGCTGCTGCCTGTGGATGTTCGGGCTCAGGCCGGGGAATGATAACACAGGCCCACAAAAAAAAAAAATTTTTTTGTGCTGGGATCCAGACCATACCAATCCGACGTATTTTGAGCTGCTAAACACGAATCTGCAGTCAAAAATGGGGGTTGCTGGGTGAATATCAATAATACGACAAATTTCGTTCAACATATGATTCTTTATAATCTTCTAATGGCACGTTATACAGAAATATTCGGGTAATCAAAAGAAAAAAGAATGGAAGAGATATTTCATGTAACATTACAAATGCTGCAATTACGTTATGTACATACGCCGCATGTAAATGCAACACTTTTTCAGGCGCCGCGTCGGGCCGCCACGGATAGAAAACTTTTCAATCCGCGACTTCGGAGACCTGTTCACTTTGAAATTGAGTGCCAGCAAGCAATAACAATATAGGAGCTAGAACCAGCGGATGGGTCAGTAGTAAAAGTCAGAAAAAATTAAATCTCGAAAATGAATTTAAAACATACTATCATGTAGGGAATGTAAAAACTCATTTAATATTTTGTAGGCAAGTAAAATCAAAAGTAAATCAAAAATCGTGTAAGGAAGCACAATCCAATTTAAATCCCAGATTTGAGATTTGAGATTGTTCAAAAAGAAATACTCTATTAAGAGTTCGTATTCATTGTAATATTTAAGTGTCGTATTCGACATCACAGACTCAAAAATATCGAGTAAATCGTTTTTCACATAAATACGCATGTTTGATCTATCACTTTGTATATTACATTTTTGATTCCATATTTGCATTTATCGATAGGTATATAAGAAACGTAAGTACACCTTGTGCTGTATATATCTGGTGATGACTTTCCCAACATAATTCTGAAAAACAACGCAGAATTCCACTAGCACCTGAGAAAAGTCATATTCATTCTTTTAACACTTTGTCACTATAAAAACATATTTTTTTACGATTTTTGAGGCTATGTCTGAAATTCATGGGCGACCGATATTTTTTTTTTACGGATTCATGTTAAGCGGATCAAAATACATGGGATTAATGTGTTCTCAACCTGATAAAAGTCATAGTCTTTCGTTTTGTGGTATAATAACTAATTTTAAACGATTTTTTGAGGTTATGTCTCAAATTCACCCAGCAACCCCCATTTTTGACTGCAGATTCGTGTTTAGCAGCTCAAAATACGTCTGATTGGTATGGTCTGGATCCCAGCACAAAAAATTTTTTTTTTTGTGGGCCTGTGTAATTGGCTCGATGTCGGTGTCTAAGATGTCATTGAGGCCAAATGCGTCAATGATTTCGTTTGGTGTGTGACGCAATTTGAGCTGATTTGCATGTACCTTTTTGATGACTCGTCCGTCTCCAAGTTTGATCGTATAGTTGACGGTGCCTAGACGGTTGACAATTATCGCTGGCGTCCATTGCCAATCTGTGTTGGTTTTGTGTAGCTGGTAGTAGATACTTGCACCGATTACGAATTCCTTCCAGCGCGCTCCGTGAGCTCGGTCAAACTGACGGGCCAGTATTGTGTCACGCTGAGAGGACGGTTGCTCTTGAGGGTGAAGCAAGTCGAGGCGAGTCTTCATGGTGCGGCCATTCAATAACTCGGACGGGGACTTATTGCCGAGCTTGTAAGACGGTGTGAAACGGTAGGTAGTGAGGAACTCTCGAAGCTTCTGGTCAGCGTTCCCGGTTGCCTTTTCTAGTCCAGTCTTGAGGATGTCGACGAAACGCTCAGCCCTACCATTTGACTGAGGGTGGTAAGGCGCTGTTAGGATATGTTCAACGCCTGATTGTTCACAGAAAGTTTTGAATTCCTGCGCGGTAAACTGAGGTCCGTTGTCTGTGACGAGCGTATCGCAGAGGCCGTGCCGAGCGAATGTCTCTCTGAACATTTTGATAGTCTTGACAGATGTCATTGAGGCGGATTTGAAGACCTCTGGCCAGTTGCTGAAGGCATCAACGATGACTAGATAATAAGCGCCATTGACGGGACCCGCGTAGTCGGCATGGATGCGAGACCATGGCTTCGTTGGAATTGGCCATGGTTGTAGCGAGCATTTGATGGGCGTCCTAGCATTTGTCGCGCAAGCTTCGCACATTTTGACGGTTCGCTCAATGTCAGCAGTGATTCCGGGCCAGAAGACTTTGCTGCGAGCAAGGAGCTTCATACGGGTGCAGCCCGGGTGACCAAAGTGGAGCTCCTCAAGGATCTGCTTACGGAACTGAGATGGAACAACGACACGATCGCCCTGTAAAAGATAATTCTGGCTGACAATTAATCCTTCGCGTTGATCGAAGAAAGCAGCGACTTCGGGATCCCGGATCTGGTTGCGTTTCTGTGCCCATAAGGTGTTGGTGAATTCGATGACCTTCTTGAGTGTTACGCAACGCTGTGTGGCCTCCTGGATATCAGTGAATTTGAACGGAAGTGATTTTGCGGCATCAATTGCAAAGCACTGTTCTTCCTCCTCTCCCTCTTGAATTGCTGCGATGACGGTATCTTCGTTTTCTCGTGGATGTTTGGCAATGAGGCGGGAAACAATGTCGGCGTATCCAAAGCTTCCGGTATTGACGTATTTAATGTCGAAGTCGTAAGCGAGTAAGGTCAGAGCATAACGTTGGAGGCGGCTTGCAGTGTAAAGCGGGGAGCACAGACTTTTGCATAACGCATAAAGCATGTGCATAAGAAATTTCATTGGTCCATTTTCTTATGCATGAGTCAATGGACCAATCAAATTCTTTATGTATATGGTTTATGCGTTATGCAAAAGTCTGTGCTCCCCGCTTAAGCCGGGATGTCTTGTTTAGAGCCGAAAATCGTGAGGAGATGCTTATGGTCGGTGTGGAGCTCGAATTTGCGACCATAGATGTACTTGTAAAAGCGTTTAACAGCGAACACGAGCGCGGTGGCTTCCCGCTGAATCTGCGAGTAGTTCTTTTCGGCTGCTGTGAAAGTTGATGAGACGTACATGATTGGATGTAGTGTTCTGTCTGAAAATTCGTGCAAAATGGCTCCTGCTTTGCCGTAGCATGAAGCGTCGGCTGTGACCACGATTTTTTTGGCAGGATCGTAATGAGTGAGGACTAGATCCGATGCTAGAATTTCCTTGAGTTTGTCGAAGGCATCCTGATGCTTTTGTTGCCACTCGAATTTGGCGCCTTTGAGAGTGAGCTCGTCGAGGGGCCCACGAAGATCTTTAATGTTTTTAACAAATTTTCCATAATAGTTGGCTGCCCCGAGGAACGAACGGAGCTGGTGGATATCACGCGGTGCTGGAATGGTTTGAATGGCTTGTATCTTCTCGGGATCTGGCTTGACACCTTGCGCGTCGATAATGTGTCCGCAGAAAAGGATACTTGGTCGAGCAAACTCGCATTTTTCGATTCGAAGTTTGAACCCGTAGTCTTGGATGCGTTCGAGGACGTCGAAAAGGAGCTTGTCATGTTCGCTTTTGTTAATTCCGCTGATGGTAATGTCGTCGATGAATGCAAAGGCGCCGTTGAGTCCTGCAAGCATCGTTGTCATGAGTTCTTGGAAAATGCCTGGTGCTATCTTGACTCCGGGCTGCATGCGGGTGACCTGGAAGAGTCCCAAGTGTATGTTGATTGTGAGCAGCTTCTTTGCGTCATCGAGCTCGAGTTGGAGGAAAGCATCCGAAAGATCGATTTTGGAGAAAACACAATTTCCGGCGAGGCCGGTGAAAATTTGATCCGGTGTTGGTAGCGGAAATTTGTTTGGTTCGAGTGCGTCGTTAAGGCCGGTGGAATAGTCGCCGCAAATGCGCGTTTTGCCATTCTTTTTCTTGACTACGACGATGGGTGCTGCGAATTCTGAGAACGTGACTGACTTGTAAACCCCGAGGTGCTGTTGACGTTTAATTTCCTCTTCAATAGCGGTTGTTGCTGCAAATGGAACTGGTCGTTGTTTGCGGAAAATCTTTTGTATGCCCGGTTTGAGTGTGAGTGAAACCTTTGTTTTCGTACATAGCCCGAGTTCGTCAGCAAAAAGTTGTGGGAATTTTGACTTAGCCTTGCTTGTGATGTCGTCGGCAGATGAGTCTATAGTTATAGCATTACAGACTGAGGCAAGTGGGACGTTCCACAGTCCGAGTTGCTCGATCCAGTCGATGCCGAGTAAATTGAGGCGTGTTGAAACGTAGCATGTTCCGGTTTTCGTTTTATCAATGAAACTCATGGTGCACTGGAAAGATCCCCAGAGGCGGATTGAATGTCCGGATGCGCTTCCGGGTTGGATTGTGCAGGGCTTGAGTGTGGGCTTCCCGAGTCTCTCCCAGTTGTCTTTGGAAATGATGGTGATGTCCGACGCTGAATCTATCTGGAGGCGGACACGTGCTCCGTTGATGTTTGGTGAGACAAACTTGCGTTGGCTGGCGTTAGATCCTTTCATAATTTGGTTAATGTTGTTCTTCAGGCCGGAGTCTGAAGTTCGGCGCTGTTTGCGATCAAATCTTGAGCGACGGACGACAGCTTCGAAGGCTGAAACGCAAAATCCGGCCTTGTGACCAATAACTGAGCAAGTTGTACATTTCTTGTCACGATATTCGCATTCTCGCTCCCAATGATTTTCTCCGCAGTAACGGCAAGGCGAATGTGGTTGTGATGCGTTCTTATTGCTGGGAGATCCTGAGCCATCAAGGCTGCGGTTGCCGAAAGTTGGCGACTTCCTGCCGTCCCGTGATTTGCGGCTATAGTTGTTGCGTTTGTGAACGGCGTTGACCTCCGTGGAGCCAGGTGTTGTAATTGTTCCACCGACTATTGACTTATCTTGTTTCAGGCTGGTGAGGCGTTCAGCTTCGTTGACGAGATCCTGAAGTGTGAGCTTCGGAATTGCTGCGCAGCCCGCGTCGTCGGTAGCCGCTTCGAGCTTGACACTGGTGGCGTCGATTTTTGCGAGCAGTTTCTCAAGAATTAGCGAGTCTTGCGGATTTTTTAAACCACTAACAAAGAGCAAGACCTAAAAGTCATCGGCTGTGCAGTGAGTGACATCAAACTTTTCGCCATGCTTGTTAATGCGAGCAGCGAATGTTGTAAAATCTTCGGTGTCTTCTTTTTTTAAGCTCAAACATTTGTGTCGCATTGCAAATTTAGTCTCGCGGTAGCCGAACATTCGTTTCAGTTTCTCAACGGCGTCATCGAGCGTGAGTTGTGTTGGCTCTTGAGGTAAAACTGAGTCAGCGAAACGCTGATAGTCGGCTTGTAAGAATTTTTGTAGCAATAGTCGAATTTTTGCAGCCGTAGGCCAGTCACTTACCTCTGTTGTGAAAATTGTTTGGTAGCGTTTGTACCAGGATTCGAATGTCAGATTGTTGTCCGGGTCGTAGGTGAACACAACCATTTGTTCGGCGAGGCTCTTGGCTGTGGTCGCAGCAGGTGTGATTACGGCGGTTTGCTCTCGCTACGCGAGCTGCGCGATGAGTAGTTCGACACGTCTGTCGCTTTGTTGTTGCTGCTGAGCGAGCGCTATTTGCATCTGCTGGCGATCGGCCTGCATTTCGCTGATGAGCTTTGCGAGATATTGTTCCATGGTGGTTTCAGGTTATGTTGCGTGAGTTGTAGAATCCTCGTCGCCACTGAGAAATCCTTGCTCTCACGCGAACGCGAGTAACGCCAGGGGATTTCTCTTGTTAAAATAAACGGTAATATCCTTGCACAAACGCTCTGCTTGTTACACCACGTTGTCTATCTTACACGACACTTTTTCCTGCCCGCCGAGCCTTCTCGAATTGTCCGCTCCGAGTCGTGTTCGCCCGACTCAGTTCGGAGACAGTGCCGTAGCGCGCTGTTCTGTCTCCACAATTATAAAGCGTTCGAATGAAAAATATATAAAGGACACAGATATTATGTGGTCGAAAGTGACATTCTAACCATGATGTAAGAATACAAGGTGTACCATTGCGCATAATGGCGACTGAATACTGGAGCAACCAATCAAATTTCGCCCCTAAATGTTGCACGAGATTCAAACGCTGTACTAAGCCTTGTCATCAATCATATAATTTTAATGTCTTCTTCGCAGGAAACATGACTGGTTGTTGTGTGCCTGAATGTCACAATAGTAGCGAAAAAGGCTTTTCGCTACGCCCTTTTCCATCTAATGAAGAACGGAAGGCCTTATGGGTGTTACAAATAAATCGTAAAAATTGGCAACCTGCTCGAAGCTCACATATTTGTGAAGTAAATCATGTAATAATTATTACAATCAAATATAATTGATAAATTAAAATAATTAAATGATACAATGATAAATATTTATATACGTAATGATATTGCTTAAGGTCCATTTTGATAATACTATGTGGGAGAAAACTAGAATTGATGGGTGTGGTTAACTACGGTAGGAGATCGCAGGATCGCTATGGGGATCGGAGGATCGCTTAGGTCCACAAATAAATATCGAACCGATTATAAAATAAAAGGCTCTTTATTCAGCTCTTACATCAGTTAATAATATTTGGGCGTGATGCGCTAGATTCACATAGGGTCCGTGCAAAGACTTCAGGGTGCCTTTCGGCGCCCGTTTGTGGAGGATTTTTGTGGGGTGCCTTTCGGCACCCGCAGGAGGGATTTACTCTTCCGATGAGTCGGACCCAAAGAGTTCCCTCAGTTGTAGGCGCTTGGCCTTGCTCAGGCGCCCCGGTGTTCGGGGGCGCTTCCTCGGCGTCCTGGGCAGCGGGCTGATAAGCTCAGGCGGCGGAGATGGCCGCGGCGGAGATCTCAATGGCAGGCCGGCCTGGCTTGCCACCGATGCCGATGTCACTGGCTGCGGCAGAGGTTGCTCGTCGGTCTGCGTGGCCGTCGACCTGGTGGACACTCGTTGCCTCCGAGGATCCCGGGGAGCCTTCTCCGGGCTGCCCTCCAGCAGCGTCAGCTGCCAAGGGAGAAAGGAGATCCCTGCGTCCAGTGGTCTCTCCGTAACAGGGGGGTCCGTCGGCCGTGCTGGTTGTCGCTGCGGCTGGTATGCGACACCCTTCCTCGCGGTCAGGATGCCCGGAGGACCTGGAGGGCCCCGTTTCCGTCGTCGCGGCAGTCTGGCGGCTCCTATGTCCCTGCGGTCGATGAAGGCGATGGAGGGCTCCCGAGAGAGCTTACCCTCGTAGTGCAGTGGTTTGCACTGTAAGACCGAGGCCTGAAAAATGTGCTCGCCCTAGAGGCCTGTAAGAAGGCGCACTCTGAACGTCAGAGGCCTTGTGTTTTACCACAGGCACGCTCTGGAGGTACGTTGGATCAACTCCACACTAGTTAGAGGCCCTGAGAGCTCCTCTTCACTGCGTAGGAAGATCTGCTGGGTGGTCTCGTTGCTTCGTATATATCCCCGTGCGGGATACTCTTGCACACGGGCGAACGCTCGACCGCGTGGCCCTCACGCGGCGGCGGTCGTAACTCCCGCCGGGCGGTATAGGCGCCAGGCGCTCGGCTAGCGCCGGCGCTCGCGCCTCAGGGGCGGCGCGCTCGCGTCTCGCCTACTGATATTGTGGCGGAAGGGCCGCCACAATGGGAAAAAGAAATTGAAACACAACGCTGTGCCAACAATTTTTCCTCATAATCAAGAAAGAGTAAAGAATGAAAAAACTTATACAGTATGATGTGTTTATTTATTTTAAAAATTATGTGGGATATAGAGTATACAGAAAAATTATGTTTTTTTATAGATAAACTACACGGAAGAAATTAATAATGTCACACCTCTTTCGAATATATCAGAGGAAGCCACAAAGGAGAAAGACAACGTAGAAAATTTTCCACAAATAAATATTCCAAACTCTTTTCAATGTGATATCACTGCAGCAACATCCAAATCAGAAAATGACAACGAAAAGGAAGATTTGAAAAGAAAGCTCGAACAAGCAAATAAAAAAACTTGAAATTTCCAATAAAGTCATCGCTAAAAGTGTATAAGATTCAGTGTATAAGAAAATTAAAGAGCCGAAAGGAAGTACGCATTAAAGAAAGTGTGTTAAAATCATGGAAAATACTACATACAATTTTTAATAATGATCAAATCCAATGGTTGCAAACAAGTTCTTCTAGAAGGAGAGTATATAAATGGTCTGAGGAAACAATAAAAAAAGCGCTTAGGATAAAATTTTTTTGTTCTAAAAGCGCCTATAATGAACTTCTTAAACAAAATATTCCTTTGCCCTCTATACGTACACTTCAGAGGAGTATAGAAACAATTAATTTTCAACCAGGGATTTGCGATGACATTTTTACAATTTTGAAAGACAAAGTATCACATTTTGAAGACGATAGAGAAAAAGATTGTATGCTAGCGTTAGATGAAATAAGTCTTGTACCTGGTGAACAGAATGATGCATCAAATAATTGTATTATTGGATATGCTACGATTCACAAACCTGGTACATTTATATAAATTCTGTTTAACTTTATATTATTTACTTACTTCTTACTTATTTACTTACTTATTCTTACTTATTCTTACTTGTTCTTACTTACTTTTGTTTAACTTTATATTGTGTATACTTTTTTCGTTTTCTATGCTAGGAGAAAAACCTTTAGCTACACATGGATTGATTTTTGTGCTTGGAGGTATATTTTCGCGATGGAAACAGATAGTTGCTTATCATTACACTCCTAATGCAGTTGATGGTACATGCTTAAAACCTATAATTGAAAAAATAATAGAAAAGGCTGAATCGATTGGACTGTATGTATGTACATAGTATTACATCGGATATGGGACCTGTAAATCGAGGAATATGGAAAGCTTTTTCAAATATTTATGCTGGCAAATATGCAAAAATAAATAATTCTATCTGTCATCCAATTGATAACAAGCGAAAGTTATACTTGTTTGCTGACGCTCCACATCTTTTGAAGAATTTGAGAGCGACTTTAATTAATAACAAAGTTATTACGTTGCCAGGGCATTTTCGAATAGTAAACAACTTGTCTTCAGAAATTGTTCAATTCAGTCATTTACAAGAATTAGTTGACATACAAGAAAATTTGTTGTTTAAACTAGCACCAAAATTAAATAAAGATGTTATTACACCTACAAATTTTAATAAAATGAAAGTAGGCAAGGCAACTAGTATGTTAAGTAGAGATGTCAGCAGTGCATTAAATTTTTTAAGAGAGTAACAAGATAGAGATGATTATAAAACAACAGTTTTATTCATTGAAATGGTCTCGAAATGGTTCACATTAGTTACATCGCGAACTGTAAAAGTTGCGTTAGGAAAAACAGCTGAAAATAATGGTGAAAATATATTTAATGAAAAAATTCTAGAACACATTATTATTTATTTCGTGATATAGAATTTGGTAAAGATAAGAAATTTAAACCTGTGCAAGCTGGTATCATGTTGACGACGCAGTCTTTCATAGATCTAACTAAATACCTAATTAATGAGCGTGGATACGTACATATTTGTATTAGGAGGGAGACTTACTCAAGACTTTGTAGAAAATGTGTTTTCTAATGTAAGAAAAAAATTTCCAACACCAAATGCGTTACAATTTAAGCATAGCTTAAAGATCTTAAGTATTTCACAATATTTACAAACTTTGGAAAACACTAATTATGAACAAGATGACGGTGTCCTGACCTCTCATTTCTCCTTAAAGAAACGTATTTGTAAAACTGATGTAAGTGTCAAGTGCTTCAAAAAATACCTGTAATTTCACATGAAGTTGAAAACAGAGTTATTAATCTCGACAATTTAGAAATGAACTCGTTGTATTATTTAAGTGGTTGTATTTTGTTCAAAATTTTTAAAAATAATGTCATTTGTAAAGATTGTATAGAATCTGCAGGATCAAAACAATATGATTCCACTATAACATTTTCTAAATTGGTATATCTGAAATGTTATAAAAAAAACACATTGTTCTTTGTAAACGACGAAATTTTCAACTACTTTTATGAAATAGAAGTTACTTTTCGACGATATATGCCTTATTTAAAAACTATAAAATGCGATTTAATCCAGTTTTATATCAGTAAGATGACACATATAAGCTGTAAGCCTCTTAAAAATTGTCATAATATTTCGTATAAGATTATGAAACGATTTATTACTTTTAGAATTAAAATATATTGTAAAAATAAAGGGCGTTTAAAATTACCAGTATACAGCAGTTTAACAATGGCAAGACATTTTATTGTAAAATAAATGTCTTAATAAATATCTTATAAATGTCGTAATTTATTTATTGTCGTATTTTATTGTAAAATAAAATGTCATAATAAATGTATAAATGTTGTAATTTATTACGATTTATTATTTATTTATTTATGTATTTTTAATGTAATGTGCTAAATGTTAATACTTAAGTGCTAAGTGTTATTTTCATTACTGTTTCGTATTAAATTTCAGTTCCAAAAGTGTAAAACTATAATTTAGCTATAGAAAACAGATCTACTTCTGTCAATATTTTGTAATTTAACATAAATTCTACTTATCAATATTATATTTTAACATAAATTCTATTCTTACAATTTTTGTAAAATTAAAACCACTGCGTTTACATTACTCAAAAGTGGGGATTTAACAGCATCGATGATTGGTTCCGCCATTTTACTTCAAAGCTAATGAGAATTTAGATAAGATTGACACAACTCTCTTATAGGGACTCTACAGGCCGGTATTCATAGTCAGTTCTTATATTCAAGATCGTCTTAAGTTCAGTCTTGAAGAGTTACGAACCAATCAGAGGGCCGCTTTAACATCTTAAGACATTACTTAAGACAGTCTTCAAATAAGAACTGACTATGAATACCGGCCCTAAAGTGGGTCCATGTTTTGTAGACTGGCGAGCATGGTGGAAGTTGTACATGGTGTGCTCAGATCGGTTAAACCACGCCCCTTTTCACAGCAAACTGCTTCAGGTTCCGCACGGCTGCCAACAATATTTAACGTCGAAGAGTTACTGAACCTGAATTTAGTCTCATCTTTGTCACACGTACTAGTGGGTGTCCTTTTCTACCATGATGTCTGTCGACATCTGTTCACTCACGGCTTTGCCCAGACTCAAGTCCACCGAGTCCACGCGTTTTTAGAAAAGTGTGTTTTGTGCAGTTTTGTTTAAAAAAAATTAAAAAATTAAAGACATTAAACTATTATTGGTAAAAATGTAGATTAGGGGAGCCTCCCCCAATGACCTCGACTTTGGCATATGTTGTCAAGGTCATTACCCTGAGTGACCTTGAGGAAGTTTTAACCGTCGGACTTAACTCGTTAAAAAGTTATTAATAAAAAAAGTTTCAAAATTAACGTATCATTTCTGGAAAATTATACGTATTAATGTATCATTTCTGCCATATATGTATTATAACAAGTACTATTTTTACACGCGCGCGCACACACGCACGCACGCACGCACGCACACACACAATATAATAGCCAAGAATAAATGCAATCAAAATGAATACAAGAGGTACACTTCTTACCATTTATGAATCACTATTCTACACCTTTCCCTGTTCAGGGTATCAATCTTAGAACATATATTACTAGAAGGAGCATAGGCATATGGTCCCTGTACATTCGGTTGAAGCCGAAAAGATTGACAAGGATGGAGAGATTAAGATCGTAGATTGTAATGCGCATACTCCATACGCGTGCGCGGTGGATTATCCACCGTGGATGCTAGAAAGCACGTTAATTATTTGCGAACTGTGTTTGGTTCTGTTTGGTTCTATGAGTAAAAATTATAAGTGATTTGTGGCAATGTATTGCTATATTTGCAAAGAAGAAAATCAGGCGTCTTCATATCACTTGTAAGTTTAATTATTTGTGAGTATAGTATTAATATACGGAATTTATAATGTTAGTTTTGAGGTTAGTTTTCGTAATTACTCTTTAATTATTGTAAATAAGTCATAATAAGTATGTCAATACTTCGCATTCGAGTCCATCTTCGAAATGAAGTATTTGTACTTTTGACTTAATTATGTGTTATTATTATAGGTTTTCAAATATTTACATACAACAGTGCAGTGCAAGAAAGTTAATTCCAGTATAATTAATCACTTGTATAAATGAAATATGCAACTTTTTAATAAATCAAAATGTTACTCTCTATGATGATGTTCTGATAACTCATCAAAAGAATCGCCGCAATTTTCAGTTTTCTTAATTGAAATTTATTAGCCTTTAACCTTAAATTCATATATCAAATGTACTGCAGCTGACAGCTGTGTATAATTCGCTTGCGCGCGCATTCCCTCCCTACAGTCATGCGCATTACCAACTACGATCTTTATCTATTCCTCTCTGTCAATCTACTCGCCTTCACTTTCGAGAGACTATGCTCCTTCCAGTACTATATGTTCTAAGGTATCAATCATGAAACTTTTTCCCTAGAATGAAAAGTAAAAAGTGAAAATTTTTATCATTGATGTTAATGGGGAAATTTTTCACTTTTCACTTTTCATCCTAGGGAAAAAGTTTCATGATCAATACCCAGAAATGTTAAACTTTCCACGCGAAGTAACTTTCACCCCCACCCCCCCCTGCACAGGGGCACACGACTTCTGCGATTGTACTGTTGCTATTATAGTACTGTCGAGACCATAGAGATAG
>NW_017276291.1:911364-925548 GCF_001594065.2 Cyphomyrmex costatus | reverse complement strand
TCATAACGGACCATAGATTAGAATTTAATCATGAATTCCAATGGGACAATGTAAAAATATTAGATGAAGAACCTTGTTATGGTAAAAGAATAGTTTCTGAGATGGTAAATATCAAAATACAAAACAATAGTTTAAATCTTCAAACAGATACTGAAAACCTCCATGAAGGATATGTAACGATTATAAACAAAACATATGACTTTGCAGTATCAAAAGAATTTTTTAAAAAACATTAACACTTGAATATTGTCAGTCGTTATTAGAAACTCGATTCGTGTAGTTCGCAATCGTTGTAGTTAGTAAGAAATTCTAAAGAATGTGTTGAAACAACCTAACTTCTGCGCGAATCAGCTCGTCGCAAATTTCGCTAGTCACTAAAAGAGGTTCGCACGGGAAGAGGGGAATGCAGAAATGATTGATTAATCTCGACACAGTATTTACAAGACAAGAGACAACAACGTTTATTCTGTATTTTGCGTGATGTACAGGTGCAGCGTGCGTGTATGTGTGTGTGTGTTCGTGTAGTTTACAAGTATTCGTGTATATTGACGTGTACGCAGGAGTGTATGTGTCTACGAGACGGCAGACAGACGGAACGGATACAATAAAAACGAAAGACGCGGACAGAAAAACAGCAAATAACGATTACGGCGCGAGTACTACGAAAGCGCGTAGGATTCCCGAATCCCAAGACGGACGCGGGGCGCGGTCGGCGGTATAACGATACAAATACGCGTACGCGAGGTATACGCCAGCGGCGGATGACGGTCGCGTCGCGGATGACACGATGAGCGTTCCCTCTACGCAATGAGGGAATGTAAAGGAACGGATACGCTAACGACCGACTGCCAAGAACGCTTGGCGGAGGCAAAGAACACTTTACCCCCTTTTCTCGTCGGTGCGCTAGGTCTAGGATAAGGTAGTGGTCGCACGGGCGGTCGACTGTAGGGATGGGCGATCTCGATTCGATTTTCTGAAGAATCGATTCTTTCACACCGATTAATCGATTTTACTGCATCGATTAATCCTGTAAATCGATTCTTTAGAACAAAGATCGATTCAATTAAAACATTTTCGCTTTTCACGTTTCCACTTTAAGGGCCAATTTCACCAACGTCGGTTCAGTTAGAGTCCTAGATATCAGAGAAGCGCAACCGATGTTCCGTGTCCTGATTAGCTGACTGTCAGCCAATCATGACATTCATTCAGTGGTATTAAAAATGGCTGACTAATAGACGATTGGTGGATTTCATATTTCGTCTGCAAATGACGCCATTTTTAATACTTTTCTTAGTAATTTTGCGATACTGACTTAAGCCGGTTGCGCTTCTCTGATATCTAGGACTCTAGGTTTAGTTAAGTCTCGCGGAAAGAAACTTTTGGCTTTCCAAGCATGACCGGACAAGCCTGATCTCTTTGTAATCAAACAAAGAATTGACTTTGATAAGGTTAAAGGTTTCCCAGTGCCAAGGGTTGCTCTTTCAATTCCTTATTCTTTCTTTCGATCCCCTCTCTCAGAGTATACGGCTATACGCATGCGCGAAACGAGAGAGAACGAAACGGTTCCAAAATGTTTCAAATAAGTGCGTCCTTTTCTAGATAGAATTACCCCCACTCCTCAAATTTGCGACAATGCGTACTCTAGTGCTACTATCTCTATGATCGGGACAGACCTCTGTCGACGGTGTGGGTACGGGGGGGTGGCCGAAGGCGCGTGTGCGTGTGCGGGTGCGTGTGCGGTGCGTGTGCGGTGCGTGTGTGTGTAAAATATCAAGTAATAGACTCATAATCGTTATATAACGAATGGAACACACACACACACACGGGCGGGTGCAAGGGGGTGGCCTTCGGCCACCCCCCAGCACCCACGCCGTCACAGAG
The DNA here is from genome assembly GCF_001594065.2 of Cyphomyrmex costatus. Taxonomy (NCBI): domain Eukaryota; kingdom Metazoa; phylum Arthropoda; class Insecta; order Hymenoptera; family Formicidae; genus Cyphomyrmex; species Cyphomyrmex costatus. Next base: position 923,667 of record NW_017276291.1, on the reverse strand, counting down.
GTCTGCCCCGACAGTACTAAGCAACATAGCCCAATCAAATGAGCATTTTTGAAGGAAATAATACTATATACCTTGTAACCAGCGCGAAAGGATGTGTTTTGGGGTTGTAATGAAGGTACTAAAAGTCCACCCCCGTACCATTGTCATAGCAAAACTGAGGGTGCAAAAAATGCCCAAAAATTTGGTTTTTTGACAATAACTCAAACAGTATCACAATTAGGGGAAAAAGTGAAGACGTAAAAGTTGTAGAGAATTAAATTTTACATAAAATTGGTCTTTACAAAATTTTTGTACGATCAATTGCAGTCGAGGTAGATTTTTTTTAAATAATGGCTATTTCAATAGGTATTTGAACTATTAAAAGTAGGTGAAATACGATTTTTAAAAAATTATTACGCACTTATTTTTTCAATAAATTATTAATTTTGTTTGAAATTGTATTTTTCCTTAAATTTTTAAACAGCTGTAACTCGTTAACAAATTATCGTACGGAAAAAATAAAAAAAGCATTTTAAAGGAAATTTAATTCTCTTTAAAAAATGTAAAATGACAATTTGGCCTACAGCTAACCGAAAGAAACTTTTTTGGATAAAACACACCAAAAAATGACTTTTTTCATGTTTTTTAGCATTATCACACTACGCATATATCCAAAATGAGTTTGTATATACATCAAAATTTTCGAAATTTAATTATCTTGCACTTTTATAAGATGTAAAATTTGCGTTCGACCTATAGATTTTTAATTATTAGCGATTTTACCATTAAAAACAATACTCGAGGAGCGATAATAAATATTTAAAAAAATTCATATCTCCGTCAATATTGATCGTATCGAAAAAAATAAAAAAGGAAATTGTTCGTAATTAAATTATCTACAACTTTTATTTAAACTATTTTTTATTCGAGTCGCCATTTTCGAACTGTCGACGAAAAATGCGCGACGTACTCGCGTGTTTTTCATTTGTCATGAAGTAGCCATTATTTAAAAAAAATCTACCTCGACTGCAATCGATCGTACAAAAATTTTGTAAAGACCAATTTTATGTGAAATTTAATTCTCTACAACTTTTACGTCTTCATTTTTTCCCCTAATTGTGATACTGTTTGAGTTATTGTCAAAAAACCAAATTTTTGGGCCTTTTTTGCACCCTCAATTTTGCTACGACAATGGTACGGGGGTGGACTTTTAGTACCTTCATTACAACCCCAAAACACACCCTTTTGCGCTGGTTACAGGATATATAGTATTATTTCCTTCAAAGGTCAAAATTTCAGCTTATTTGACTGGGCTAACAGTATAATCGTAGAAGTCGCGTGCCCCTGTGCAGGGGGGGGGGAGTGAAAGTTACTTCTCGTGAAAAGTTCAACGTTTCTGAACAGGGAAAGGTGTAGAATAGTATTTCATATCATACATGTATATAGCAGAAATAATACGTTAATTTTGAAACTTTTTTTGTTAATAACTTTTTAACGAGTTAGGTCCGACGGTTAAAACTTCCTCAAGGTCACTCAGGATCGTGACCTTGACAACATATGTCAAGGTCAAGGTCATTGGAGGAGGCTCCCCTAATCTACATTTTTACCCTATTATTGTACATTATTTTGTTGTAAAAAGCATTAAATATTAATTTTCATATTTTACACTATATTATACACTTCATATTTCATATTTCATATTTTACACTATATTATACACTTTTATTAATTCTTTTTACAATGAGCGCAGTTGATTTCTTGTCGCGTTGTAGAGCGAGAAGAACATAGATTTGATCAACCTTCAGGAACTTATCCTAATAAACATTTTCAACTTAAAATAATTTCAGAGATCGTCTTTAATTAAATACATTTATTAATTACACATATGAATGACCGTGTTTATTTTTAAAGCTCTCAATTGCCCATTAATTAATTTAATTCACATTTATTATTATTTCGCCCGCGTAAATAAAAATATATGTTAATAACAAGGCTCAATAAATTTAAAAAATAATTAAAACAACAAGGTTACGAGCCAACATTCGTTAAATTATAAAGGCTTAGTAAATATAAGATGTCATTAGTTAAAAATAAATATAAAGTTTAATAAAATTTAAAACAGACGTTTCGACCTCTTCTGATTTTAAATTGTTTATTGTCAACATCTTGAAATGCGTCTCTCTTCGCATTTTGTTCTAATTATATATTAATCATAATTGTATTTTTATACAATTTTACAAGAAATGTGGAGCTTTTCAATATTTACATTATTTAATGATTGCTTTTTGTCGGACTCTTGCCAATTTGCGCCGAGATGATTAAGTATTCAATAGCGAGTGAGATTAAATACCCACATCACAAAATTTATATACATATTTTCGTATTTTATAATATTTTTACATATGTATTCGTTTTTTAATATCATATTCTGTAAATCGTTAACGATTCTTGCGATTTTTGAACATTGATAATGACCTAATAAAGGTCGAAACGTCTGTTTTAAATTTTATTAAACTTTATATTTATTTTTAACTAATGACATCTTATATTTACTAAGACCTTTATAATTTAACGAATGTTGGCTCGTAGCCCTGTTGTTTTAATTATTTTTTATTATTATTGTTTTAAATATGGAGCGCTCAATTTATTTTATATTATCAAAATAATTTAGTCTACCATTGGTTTTTTATTTATGTGCCGTTTATTTTCTTCTAATAAATATTTCGATAAATAACATTGCACTTCAGTATATAATATTTTCAATATGAAATATTTTATTCAATATATATATAATATTTATTGTTAATTTTAATTTATAATATTTTCATTATGTATATGTACATGCAACGATGACAGAAGTGCAATTAAATGCAAATCAATTCACATATTTTCAATGTTAAAAAATAATTTTATTCTTTTAACATTATAAGGTTATCGTGATAACAAAGAATATCTAACTAAAATGGTTAAATTATTTATTGGCCACTGTGACCAAACTTCGATTAACTATAAATCGGCCTGGTAACTTTGCAGGCTTTCAACTGAAATTGATGTCGGAGCTGAGCTCACATTAAACTCCGACATCAGTTTCAGTTGAAAGCCTGCAAAGTTACCAGGCCGATTTATAGTTAATCGAAGTTTGGTGACAGTGGCCCTAAAAACATGTAAATTGATTTGCATTCAATTGCACTTAGTGTGCATCAGTGTTGCACTAGTTTTCCCCGTAGAAATCGCTTATTAGAGTCTACAAAAGGGTTCGTTCCACTTAACGTTCGCAACGATCGCGTGTATCATCTCATCCTTACTTAATATTCGATTACAAGAAGGACAAAATGATCCTCGCGAGCGTTGTTGCCAGACAATAGGGAACGAAGTGTAGTACCAACTGAAAGAAATAGTCGTATTAATGTCGTACCGAAGGTGTGAATAGTAGTACGAATAGTGGTACATACATTTTACCTTTTTTTTTTTGCCCCCCACCTACTTTAGCAGGAAATTCGTTTGTATATGGCGGAAAATATATATTATTATTATGTGCATTTATTCTTCGTATGCTTCTGGAATTATAGAACATAAAATACAATTACAAAATTATTTCTGTATCGCTACTGCTGTCCTCTTCTATTTCGTTTCGTTTCTTCTGTTTTGGATATAACACGTTTGCCGTCATTCTTTCAAACATTTTTTCTGTTGGCTTAAATGTTACGCAGTTTGACTTTTCTTCTTCTGCGCATTGTCGCTTTACACACTCTGTTGCTAATATAGAGCCGTTCACTGTTTCTATTTTTAACTTATTTCTGTACTTCGTTTTAATTAAATTTACCTGTACAGTTGTTTTACATTTAAATTTAGTAATTAAGAACAATATATTTATACTACACATTTCAAATAATATATTTTTATATTCAAAAACATTACCCGACTAAAAATTCGTTCGCAATCTGCATTCGAATGTGGTAGGCATAGAGCATCAAGAGCAAATCTTGCTAATTCATCAAATTCGGACTTTTCTGCAGCACCTTTTTTATTCGAAACTTCGTTCCAAAATATATCGACATCGACTTCTTGGATATCTTTCGAGAACGTAGCAGCAAACAATGGGAGACGGCGCCATTGATCATCTATTTTTTGCATAGTACAACTATTGTAATTCACAATTCTCGGAATTGTGTTCATTAGATTAAAAAGTGATGGAGTTGTATCACGATAGGACAAAGACAACGCGTTTTTTGGCTTCAGTGCCCTAAGTTTTTGCAAAACAGAGTTTTGCATATCATATCGTTTTGATATTTGACGTGCTGATATCTAAACATAATTATACATATACATAAATAACACAAATGGAAGTAAATACATAACATTCGTTATACATAATAATAAATAAAACCTTCAGAAATTCCTTGCACCTCCACAAAAATTCCTCCTTCTCTTTTTTGTTTATAATTTCATTTTCATCATTCATGACTTGAAATACTTTAATGCCAACATATATTTGTGAATTTGGAATACATTCATCTTCCTTGTAAGGATTAATATCAGAAAGTGGAGTTTTCATTACGTAATCTCTCTTCATGTAGCATAGAAGAATTTCTTGATACAGATTTATTATTTTGTCATGTAATTCAGTAATAACTACTGCATCAGTTTGAAAAAAACGATTGAAATCCGTAAACTTTGGTAAGATCCACTCAAGGAAGAAAAAATATAATTTTGTTAATGGATTATTAAGTTCTTTAAAAATTTGTTCTGCTGCCTGCAATCGTTCACTTAACCATCTATCGGTGAAAAATAATCTTAAAGCTTCCCATTGTTCAATAATGCGCTCCACGACCATTATTAAAGATAGCCAACGTGTTTGAGATGGATGTAACATCTTATGTGGTGCCACATTAACAAATTCTTGAAATTGACGAAACTGACATTGTCTTTTTGCACTTAATTTAAAAAAATTGTATATATTTCTTGCTAAATCTTCAAGTGATCGTGGAAGACTTTTGCAAGCTTCACTTGCACATAAATGTGCGGAATGACATACGCACTTTAAAATAAAAATATTAGGACATTTTTCTCTCAATCTACTAGCTACAGAATTATATTGACCCATCATTGTACTACATCCATCTGCGGCAAATCCTATCATATTTGAAAGAGGTATTGAATAATTATCAAGAGACTGTATTATGCCTTTAAATAAATTTTCTGCTGTTGCACCTTCGTTGGCATTGGTTGAATCAAAAATTTTATATAACTCTCAAAATTCACTGACAATTTTTTTTGAATTAGTATTATTAAATCTCACTACAACACAAGCGGTTTTAATGCAAGATATATCAGTTGATTCGTCTGTAAGAAGACTAAATTTATTATTTCTTAATATCTGAGCTAATTTCTCTTTATGGGAAGCACCGATAACGTTTACTGCAATACTAGTTGCTTTTGTTCTTTTCATATTAATATTTCCTATTACAGGATGATCATGGCAAATATCTTTTAACAAATCTGTTAAATGATCAGCCAATCGAAAAGGCAGATTATGTTCCATTAAAAATCCAACCAATTTTATTTCAGTTGACATAATAGCCTTACTTGCAGATTGAATTTTCCTAGTAAAACATGAAATAGATTGCTGTTTCACAGTTGCAGCTTGCATTTTCTCTTTATGTCTCACACTTTTCCCATGTCGCTTAAGAACAATTATATCTGAATTCAGTGAGCAATGGCAATACATACACTTTGCTCTATATTCATTACTTTGGTCGCGTTTTAACCAAGCACTGAATTCTGGTTGAGAAAGCCATTTATTTGTAAATTTTTGCTTTCGATGTTTTGTTTTTAATCGTTTTTTCCCATTTTTTGATGCACTGTAATTAAATCCACATTTAGTAATTCAAGAATTTTGTAAAATAATATTACATTTTTATAATCTATTCTTAAAGGACTATGCATAATAAATGAAATAGCCCAATGAACAAAATGTCTAAAATTGGAAACAACTTCAAGATATCTTTAAGAATTTTTTAAGACACATCTTAAGATATTTATTAAAAAAAACTCTGAAAAATATCATAAAGTTCTTACATATGCCGTCAATTTTATAAACATTCTGCTCATTGAGAGAGAACAAGAGAGAGACACAGAGAATAAGGAATTAAATATTTTAATATAAATTCAAATATATCATACCTTTCCTTTTCTACAGATGAATCATATGCTGATAAAGTTTCATCTGCATCATTACTATCACTGAATTCTATCTATAATATTAATTAAAATCTTTATTTAGTTCTTTAAATCAATCTCTAGTAAATTTATGTTGTCTGGGTTACATTTACAGCTTACAACCATTATAAATCCATATGTTTATTAACTCAATTAGAAGAAATCGTTCATTAAAAATAACTAACCTCCATTATGTTTCTAAAATTTATAAACACTTATGTCTATAAATTTATAAACACTTACGTCTATAAATTGTACTCTTATGTTTATTATTGCACTCTATGTGACTGGCTTTTGTTGCGTATATGTGTAACTGACCTGGCTGTCTATATAATGACATGTCGTAAACTGCGCAATGCAATTGTTTTATTATCCGTTATATCATTTGAAATCGATATTGTTAAATTTTGAATTTCGTCGTTATCTCTTTAATTCTTAGTCTTGTCATTAAAATTCTTTCTTATATGAATTTTTATTGTCTATTATATTTTTTAGTTTTTCTTTGTCTATATAGATACGGAAAGCATATTGAAAGCATTTAAATATATTTAGCGCCAAATAAAACGCACTTTTCAACAAGAAATGTGATTTGTTGGATGCAAAGATAAGAACCAATCAAATTTGTTTGCTGTTTAATCGCTGAATAGTTATGGTACGTTTCCACTGAGCGCGTCACGCGTCGTGAAAAAGAAAAAGAGAGAAGTTAATATATATATATATACACAATCCCTCTCTTTCTCTCCTTCGACGACGCGTCATGTGACGCGCTCAGTGGAAACGTACCATACGTCTCTTTTGGAATGTTACTAGTGTAGGAATCAATTAGACAAACTTACTAAGTTAATGGCAGTGTTTGATTGGCTGAGTTTACTATAATTCCTACACTAATTACACTTAATAGGTAAAATGTAACCAAGGTTTATTTTTTTCTAAAAATATTGCATAGATGTATTGAATAATAGTACAAATAGTAGTAAAAGATTAAATAGTAGTACAAAACGGCGTACGACACCCTTTGCAGTCGTATGTCGTACAAAAAACGAAATAGTCGTACAGGTACGACTATATTCGTACGTCTGGCAACACTGCTCGCGAGCGTTGCGAACGTTAAGTGAAACGTACACAAAGCGAAATACGTAATTTGTTCTCAGTTGGCAGTCCTGCGGGACAAGAAGCAGAGAAATGACAGAGAAGCGCAAATTTTAGAGAGAGACGCTTGCAATCTGAGCACACCATAGTATTGTTCGTTTTGTCTCTTGGGAGCTGCTCAAAGTCGCTCCGAACGAACCTAGCGTACTTGGATGTGGTCTATTTAATGCTGTAAATACCTCGAAATATACTTTGATTGATCAATTCATAAAATTTTTTCTTCTGATTGATCAACGAAGCATTTGCAGCATTAAATGGATCACATCCAAGTACGCTGGGTTTATTCAGAGCGACTCCGAGCAGCTCCCGAGAGACAAAACGAACAATACTCATGTAAAGCCCATTCTACATTGGTCGTATCGTAGACGTCGCAGGTCACAAATTTGTTGCAACAGCCAATCCGATGTGTCAATTAGAAATCTCACGACGCTTACGATGTTACGATACGACATCAATGTAGAATGCGCTTAATCTTCCACCATGCTGGCGAGAGTGGAGTCTCCTTATATCTTCCTTCATGGAAGAACAGAAGATGTTCGAGAAATATATCCTGCTTTGTCAAGAGTTTCTCAATATAGCTGAACCTTTCATTGACAGTGATATCTTGAATCAACTAAAATGCAATTACGCACATGAAATTGATTCAAAACGTAAACTAAGTCAGATAAAAAACCTTAAAACGTTTATAAGGTTATTGGAAAAACGAGATATTATGAGCTACAGTAATATAAAGCCATTATGGTATATATCTAAAAAGTATATTCACAAGTCTGACTTAGAGAGTAAATTGCAAGATTATGACAGTTGGCTGAAGACTTTGTCACCATTACCTTGGTGCAATGTATATCAAAGTGGTGAAAGTAAGTGTCTTTTCAATCCATTCTTTTAGTATTGTTTTAGAACTTGTTCAAAGAATATTCATAGAATAACTAAATAGTTTTGATAGGAGTCTTGTTAAATAAATATATAACATAATTATGCAAAGTTAATTAAAAAATTCTTAAATAATGAAGATAGTAGTGTAAAAATTATTTTCAAAAAGTTTGAAAATATGTATATTTTTAGTTTACTGATACTAATAAAAAGGATAAAGTAAAGGATAATTCGAGTGTCATCAATAAATATAAATAAAAAGTTATTACATATAAAAAATTAGAAATATAATCAAGACAAATTTAAACTAGGTAAATGTTAAGAAGACCCAGTCCATCTCTCACCTCCCCCACCCCCCTGCAAAGGGGCACACAACTTCTATGATTGTACTTGGGGAGACCTTTACTGACGTGCGGGAGGGGGGGGGGGGCCCGAAGGCCACCCCCTTGCACCCTCCCCCGTGTGCGTGGCTGTGACAGATTTCCTAATCTGAATATTCGTAAATTTTAACGCTTAATATCTCGGTTCGCGAGACAAAGCGACACTTTTTTTTACCAGATTCTTTCGTTTGGTGCAAAAACGCATCGATTGAGTATATTTTTATCAAAATTTGAGGTAGACGGAGTCTTCTTAACATTTACCTTAAACTGCATACATGTTTTGGTTCCTGGATTGAGCTTTCTTCAAATATAAAAGAAACCATTGTATTATAGTAACGGTAGAATTATAATATATTCGTGTGTGCGATATTAAATGAGTGACTCTTCGAGAGAACAAATTCGCTAAAAAAAGATTGATAAATCGAATGTTGGCAGAATCAATAATCTAGTTTGATATAACGTTGAGATATAACGTTTAGAACATCGAAATCATATAAGATGGAATATGTCTGCTTGTTTTGTCATAACGGATTATAGATTAAAATTTGATCATGATTTTCACCGGGACAACGTAGAAATTCTAGATGAAGAATCTTGCTATAGTAAAAGATTAATTTCTGAGATGGTGAATATTAAGAGACAAAATAACAGCCTTAATCTCCAAACAGATATAGAAGGCCTCCATGAAAGATACATACCGATTATAAACAATATATAACTTTGCAGTACCAAGAACATTAACATTAGAATATTGCGCAGTTGTTGTCAGTTAGTCGAATTGTGTAGTTCTTAATTTTTTGACTCCGTTTATTTTTTATTAATTTTTGACCTCTTAAATTTGTGATTAATTCTTTTTTAATCATCATTGACGACACAATTAGACTTATGTTTAACTTTCACCATGACTATAAATGACTTTATTCTATCGTGCTTTTCATCATTAAATTTTTTTAAATATAATATTGTGACAAACACATCATGAGTATTGTCTGTTATTTAATTGAGATAAAGAACTTTGCATAATTATATTTAAATTCACATAACTCTCAACATTATATCAAACTAGATTATTGATTCTGTCAACATTTGATTTACCAATCTTCTATCAGCGAATTTCTTCTCTCTGAAAGTCACTTATTTAACATCGCAACACACGAATATATTATAATAATTCTACTGTCACTACGATACAATGGTTTCTTTTACATCTGAAAAAGGCTCAATCCAGGAGCAGAAATATGTTATGTATGTTTAAATTTATCTTAATTACATTTATAATTTTTTATATGTAATAATTTCTTATTTCTATTTATCTCAAATTGATGACTCTCGAATTTTACTTTATCCTTTTTATTGTTTTGACATTGAAAGCTTATTTGTTTATTAGTATTTATTTTTACTGATATTCTTGAAGAGCAACATGACTTTTCTTTATTATATAGATACACTAAAATAACTTAATAATAGTTATAAAATAATTTGATAAATTAATAATAAATTATATCTTTCTACAACAGTCTTGATACCATCACTAACATCAGAGTCTATTTGCTCAGAGTGTGCATGCAATTCTATGCTATCTCAATTGTCAATAGAAAACTCATCTAAACCGTTCAATAATAATTTACAAACATTATGTTGTAATTCTGACCAAAGGGAACAATATAATTTTTATAAAAGAAGAAAATTACAAGAAACAGGTATTTTCAGCATCTTAAATTTTAATCTTTTTTTATTCGTAATGCATTTACATAGTTAGTAATGTATAATAATATACCAAAATATAACAACAAAAAAGAAATTGATCAACTTTTACACTCACTATACATGTATATGCACAACATACACATACACACACACATGTATTCATGCATATATTTTTTAAAGTGATACTGCAAATTAAAGACAGGCTGGGTCGATCTTGGCGAGACGTAGCTAGACATTTAGGTATTACAGAATGTGAAATTGATGCTGTACAAAGTAAATATCCTTATGATTTAAAGGAGCAAAGCTATGAGGTAACGTATTTATTTAAAAAAAAAACAAATATATATATATATATATGAATGTGTTTACATGAATGCTGAGCTAGACGTCTAAATCTAAAATATATACTCAAATTAAACTCGACATTAAAATAATTTTTGTTTATAGATTTTAAAAATTTATATATCGCAATCCGACATAAAGCAATGGGCCATAACTTTAATACATGCGTTAGAAAAGGGAAGACGGAGAGATCTTAAGGAACTTGTAGAGCAATTAATATTTAAAAATAAGAATATATGATATATCAATATAAGATATATCTTTATATGCATGTTGCATTAGAGCTAATATATAACACAGATTCGCGATAGTATACAATAAATTAAAAAATACGAAAGCATATGCCAGAGAGTAGACTTTTGATATTTACAAGTGAGTATATATAATTGTAATTTGTGTTGTATATACAGAGACACACACACACACACACACCATTGTATATGTATATGTATTAAAAGAGATTGCAATGATTTATTTGACGAAAAAAAAGATTCCACAAATGGCGTTTAAGCATATAAATTTATTCAAATCACAGCCCGCGCATATATCGTAATATATCTATCTCTCTCCCCCTCCTCTAATACAGGGTGTTTTATTTTAAAGGCCAATTTCACCAACCTCGGTTAAGGTTGGATTATACTGGCCGTAATCTGTTAACTTATGCTGTAATCTGTAAAAATTGACCAATTATAATCGATTATTCCCCTCTCATTCGACTGTGATTGGTCAATTTTTACAGATTACGGCATAAGTTAACAGTTTACGGCCAGTATAAATCAACCTTTAAGCTAACAGACGGTTAAAGTGTCAACCGTGATTGGTTCATTCTGGTCAAAGACAAATGCGATTGGATAATTCCATTGGAATTAAGGGTCAATTTCACCAACGTCGGTTAAGCTAACCGACGGTTAATTCCAATAGAATTATCCAATCGCATTTGTCTTTGACCAGAATGAACCAATCACGGTTGACACTTTAATCGTCGGTTAGCTTAACCTAGAGTCCTAGGCTGCGTTCCGTTTCCCGCATATGCGCGCATTCCCCTATAGTATACGTGACGCTCACTATATAAAATGCGCGCATATGCCTGTAACGGAACGCAGCCCTAGATATCAGAGAAGCGCAACCGGCTTAAGTCAGTATCGCAAAATTACTAAGTATTAAAAATGGCGTCGTTTGCAGACGAAATATGAAATCCACCAATCGTCTATTAGTCAGCCATTTTTAATACCACTGAATGTATGTCATGATTGGCTGACAGTCAGCTAATCAGGACGCGGAACATCGGTTGCGCTTCTCTGATATCTAGGACCTAGTGACCCTCTAATAAGAGTCTGGCCACCTTCTCCCCGGTTTGTGATTGGTCCGACATTTATCATCCATTCCCGCAAATTTCTTTAAATTTATAAACTGTAAAAATTAATAAATTCGTAAAAATTAAAGTAGAATCAATTACAATTTTTATTTTTATTATTATTTAACTTATATTAACATTATTAAATATTTTCTATAAAAACTTTTATGTAAAAAAAACGTTGCAATATGTCTTTCATAAAATAAAAACAACAATTAAGTAAGTATTATAAATAGATTGAAAATATAAAAATTAATATATTAAGAATATATAAAATTTATAAAAATATTACAAGATTAA
>NW_017276291.1:906835-910610 GCF_001594065.2 Cyphomyrmex costatus | reverse complement strand
TTTTTTTTTTCATTCTGGCAATTGACTTTTTGCCAACAATCTGCACAAACTCGAGATCGTATGATTTATTAAATCTTGTTAACTCACATTAAATATGAGGTTAGAAATCTGTGTTATTATGCGATAAGTTTTCACCAAATAAATAAGTAGTAAAGTCATTGTTTAAATATAAAATATTCATATCACTTCAGATTTCGTATCACTGTGTGTAAATGGAAAGCAACTTTTTTATTCGAATTTAATACGTTTTGCACGTTTTTGTCTATTTTGTCTGTTTTATCCACAATTCTATATTTACGAAAAATAAACTTTCTCTAATAATTATTCATTACAACTTTGAGTTAACAAAGTTATAATAAACAAGTAGTGTTACGTGATGTTTCGAAATTGGCGTTGATATATTAGCGCGCATTTCCAAGATCATGTGATTTCCGGTTTCACAACATCATGCCGGACATTGGCCCATCTCTCCATATAGGATCTCTAGTCCAGACTCTTATTAGAGGGTCACTACTAGGACCATGAAGGAAGATATAAGGAGACTCCACTCGGTCTCGCCAGTCTACAAGACATGAACCCATTTTAGGTTTCGAGTTCCGTTTCCGATTCTCGACACTCGCAGCGCTCGTGAATTTAGTAGTGCTGCGCATAATGAGTGCGAGTAAGAGAAATGATCATTTCTCTTACTCGCACTCATCAGAATCGGAAGCTGAACTCGAAACCTAAAATGGGTCCACTTTTATTTTACGGAGTGGAGTCTCCTTATATCTTACTTCCTGGTTACTACGTTTACATGGTTCGATTTACGCCGAAGTTATAACATCGATGTTATGAAAGTAGCCAATCACAGTCATTCCATTCTTCAGAGGAATAGCTATAATTGGCCAGTTTCATAACATCGATGTTATAACTTCGGCGTAAAGCGTGCCGTGTAAACATAGTAAATTTCACGAATCGATGATTTTATTGGAAGATTTGTCGAACAAAAATGCCATGGCTGAAGGGGGACACATGGAAATGTAAACTGGGATGGAAATGTAAACTTTACCTTGAGTGACCTTATCAATATCAGGTTAAGGTCATTAATGTTTTTTTAAACTCCTAGTTTTTATTATAATATTCTTGTAGTTTTATTTCGAGAGCTTTCCAAAACACCACACTATAATAAAATTACTTTGCGTTAAGTACTTGTTATAATAAGTTATAAGGTAAGACCAAATAGGTTGAAGAAGCCTGAAGAAGAGGAATCACGATAATAAAAAAAAAGTTGTAAAGTGAATTTTAAATCTAAGAAAGGAAAGAAAAACCGAGGGATTCTCCTGCCCAATCAGAATCTCTCGTAAAGACCAATTTAATAGGTTTTGTGATGAAAGCTGAATCCGTTGAGCTTAAGGATTAAGGTAAGACCAATCACTCATCCAGCCAAGGCAAGACTCATCACTGATGCATACATGGATAACGCCAGCGGTAGAATATATTCGTCTACTTCATTTTTGGTTTATTAATTTTAATTTAATTTCTATGGAAACACAACAATGATGTAACATGCTTTTGAAAACAAAATTTTTATTTCTATGTAATGCAAAGACATAATTTCATACAATTTTATTATCTGATGATTTTTGAAATTAACATATTTTAATGAACAACTTAAGGGTGATATCATAAATTTTTAATGATATTTAAAGTGTATAAGTATTTTTTGTTTGACTGCCAGCTTTCACCATAGTATCTTTATGTACTTGATATCCCATAGTAGTTTTAGATGTAATCCTTAATCTTTCCTTGAGTTTTCGGCTAAATTCATAAATTATCTGATATTAGTCAGCCCAAAAAATCAGACAAAAAAAGAAGAGAAAAATCAAAATAGCTTGATGTTTTACCCAATTTCCATAACACTATCTGCGCAATCTGCATTTGACGTCCAGACACCGAGTTTATCTCCTTTTGGTCTGATATTTACTACAGCTCCACAAACGTCATCGGAATATTCATTGAAGGCTTCCCCAATCATACAGAGCAGAATTTCTAACCAAAAATTATCTAGATCTGTAGTTCTTTGCTTTTTGTCTAGATTTATTAGCCATCGTCCACCACACTTGTTCTGATCGTCCTCCCACATAGGCCGAATTCCTTGCTTAAACATGCTATAGTCACAACCTTGTCTTAACTCTGAGGCTGTTTTTATGTGGTTGTACAAGCTGCACATAACAAAAAAAAGGATTTTCTTTCACTATAATTCACGTTTGACATTTCACATATCTTTAAAAAAAGAAAAATTGTTACCTCCAGAAATCCTCAGCTGTATCAAAGCTCGTTATTTCCCGTTGACTTTCTTCCCATGTTTTAGTCCTATCGGGCTCGTAATACCACAGAGTCCAGGTGTTTTGCAATGGATGCTTGATTAAGTATTCAGGCGGAAACTCGCCCGAACTCGCTACTTCCGTATTCTGCTTTCGATCGATTTCCTAGAAGAAGTTTACATCACTGTGTACCCGACAACAGAAAAAATTGCGTTCAGCATTAAGTTCAGGTCCACCGATTCAGTAATTTGGCCAATTATGGATAGCTTTATGCGTGATCGCGCTAACCTCTATCAACGGTTGTGATGGATCGCGTGCGCAACACGTTTCACCAGTCGGTTCTAGCATACAAGTTCCAGTTGGTTCCATGCGACTATGCCGCCTCTCGCAATCGTCCCGCGATATTTCTGACGATTATTTATAAACTGATAGTATTTATAACCTGGCGTGGCGGAGCACATTTACCGAACGAATGTAAATACGTCGCAAACCTTGCTACTTATTTTCTATGCTTTCGACACGGAGCAAGAGGGCAAGGGACGCAAAGAGAAAAGAATAACGAAAGGAATGCGAAAGATAAGCAGAGAAAAATTGTCGTTACACGACATCGCGACGGTGTTTCTTTTCGCTGCAATCTGCGGACGAAATCGGTGTTTCTGCACGACACAATCCATTATCAACGTACCTCGATTTCTTCCGAAATACTCGTAGCCATGTCACTTGATGTCACTCACTATACACGACGCTTGCTAATTCACGCCGTTCAAGACTTCAAGTCGCGCAAACCAGGACCACCAAACCACAGTATATACAGTAGCGCAACTCTCCCGATTTTATGTCACACAAAATGGAGTGCGCATGCGCTAAATAAGCAAGATGCCCAGTCGCGCCACCTAAACTTCTTTCTCACTTCTTCTTATCCGTTCTCTGTCACTCTCTGTCAGGACCATTTAAATGGTTCCGTTTAAAGATCCTGTGATTAGGTGTGTGCCAGTGTGTGCTTAGAAAGCTCAAATTTGAAGGAAATTAGTATAATTGTCGTCTGTTTGAGTTGTGTTGGTTAGTGACCCTCTAATAAGAGTCTGGACACGTGAAGTCCGCCATTATTCGTCGAAATTGTGCGAGAGAGAAAAAATCATGCTATCTCATTCTAGTGGCGCTGTAAGTTGTAGCTGATTGTAGCTCTACAAACTTCATAGTTTCTGTTTCAGTTTCGTCTCGCCTCATGCATCGTATCATTTTTAAGACCAGGACCATTAATATTCGAAGAAGAAGAAGAATCATTATGATTAATATTATTATATTATTATATTATATTATTATATTATTATATTATTATTATATTATTATTATATTATTATTATTTATTATTATTAATTATTATTATTATTATTATTATTAATATTATTATATTATTATGATTAATATTATTATTTATATTATTTTTATTATGCGTTAAAGGAATATATGTT
>NW_017276291.1:898943-906374 GCF_001594065.2 Cyphomyrmex costatus | reverse complement strand
GAATCTAGTTTGTGACCGAAAAGTTTGTGGAAATAAAATAGTGAAAAAGTGGAAAAAATTAAGTAAAACGAGGAACGATTACTAAGAGAATAGTTAATCTATACAACCATTGCATAAAAATTATTATCTTATTTAATTTAAAAAAAGTTATTATTAAATATTGTTTATAAATGTAATAATTACAGTAATTATTTTCTTAAATGTAATCCGTATAACATTAAATTTTACTTTTTGTTGTTTACATTAATATCTTAAGCCTGCGATATATGATGTTTGTTTTCCTGCCGGATTGCTTACGTTTCAGTTAGAAAATCTACGTTCCGTATGACGCAATTCTAATAATTTACAAAAACGCAAGCAAACTAACAGGAAAAAACGCATTGTATATATGTCGCTGACTTTAATTAAAATATTTTTCCAGTATAATATTTATATTATACATACAATATTTACATAAGCTTATATTTTCTTATCTTTTTATTTTACAATGCATTACAATTATGGTCTATTTTTTTAAGTTTTTATTACATTTAGATGAATTCGATGTAGTACATACAAATAAGCTAGAGTAGCTAGAAAAAGATGGAAAGATGGAGAGTAAAGAGCAAGTGAGAAAGAAGTTTAGGTGGCGCGACTGGGCATCTTGCTTATTTCGCGCATGCGCACTCCATTTTGTGTGACACTAACATCAAAGGTGCCGACAGAGAGTTGCGCTACTGTATATACTGTGACCAAACTGGATATTATGGCACATTCGATACATATGCACTAACACGGTTCTAGTGCTGCCCTAGCTGACACGGTGCGAGTGCAAAACTACACTGGAATCATATATGTAAACTACTATATGGCTAATAGGGCGTGGTTTGCGATCGAAACACTACGGTGCCGCTAGAGTCCTAGATATCAGAGAAGCGCAACCGGTTTAAGTCAGTATCGCAAAATTACTAAGAAAAGTATTAAAAATGGCGTCGTTTGCAGACGAAATATGAAATCCACCAATCGTCTATTAGTCAGCCATTTTTAATACCACTGAATGAATGTCATGATTGGCTGACAGTCAGCTAATCAGAACGCGGAACATCGGTTGCGCTTCTCTGATATCTAGGACTCTAGGTGCCGCCAATGCTAATTCTGTCCTTATTTATGTTCAGTTTGTTGTAACGCGCAGACGTCAATTTGTTGCGCGATACACTTATGTAGCACTCTACATGTGATATTTTGTAGGTTATTACAATCAGTGATTCCAGTAATTTCAATGAATTAAAGATTGATTTTGCTCACTATTATGTAAAAACATTTTGGGATTTGTCACCGTTTGTGAAGAATGTCGTATTGTATATAGCAGGTTATGTGTGTAATAAAGTGTACAAAAAAATATATTGTTCAACTTGTAAATTACAATTATTAGACAATACTATGCCACTGTTATCGAACATAAAGAATCAAGGACCATATACTATAATGCCAGCATCAGATGTTTGTTTCATTCATAAAACGGCTGAAAAGATTATACGGCAAAATTCTCATTGTCTTCGTTACGTTTTATTTATATTAATATATAACTTTATTACTTGAAAAGATTTTACGGAAACCAATATTTTTACATATATCCATTCTTCTCATAACATAATAAACTATTGCTAACATCTTGTTTTGTATTAAATACAAAGTAACTAATTTTGCTTAATAAAGCTGTTGAATTTAACGCCGCACCTGCGCATTTGAACGATTTGAACATCTCTCCCTGACAACCAATAAACGGGCATCTATTATCCTTCTATGTTTCTTCTTGTCGCACTCATATAAACCACGCCTCACTAGCCATATAGTAGTATTACATATATGACTGGAATACTGGATTGGTGTAGCATTAAGGCCCGGTTGCACCAACACTTTATGATTTTAAGCGAGACTTAAAACTCTAGCTATCTCGTTTTAAAGTCGAAAGGGAGATAGAGACAGAGACAGTTTAAGTTTCGCTTAAAATCGAAATCACGTTGGTGCAATTAGGCCTAAGTTATCAGATTCAAAAATAAGATATCTTTTAGAAACCTTTTGGATAACATATTGTTATTTGGGCTGCCAGCACTGGCGAGATATTCGCATAAATGTGAAAATGTTTGGAGTGCGTACTTTATTTTATCCAGTACTGTACATGTAAATATGTGTGTGATATGAAAGTAGAGAATAGTGTGTGTTTAAATATTTCGATGTTACCGAATGCCTCAGGCAATATATAAAGGATGTTTGAGAAGTAATGAAAAGTTTTATCGCATAGTGGTAGAATGGACTAAACTGAGAAGAAAAAACCTCTATCATTTTACAATTTTCGCAATAGTTAACGAGATATTAATTTATAAAAATATTCAAATTTGCTCGGCCCACCGCTAAATGCAAGCGCGCGACTAGATATGATCGCCCAGCGAGACGCGCCGTGCGCGTTCGCTGTTGCTAAGTACATGTTGTTTATAACGAGCGGTAATGGTTGTCGCTAGACAATGTCGATTAGGCCAGGCGAATTTGGATATTTTTATAAATTAATATCATCAACTATTGCGAAAATTGTAAAATACAGGATTTTTCTTCTCAGTTCAGTCCATTTTACTCCTATACAACAAAACTTTTCATCACTTTACAAACACCTTGTATATACATACACAATATACAGGGTAGTGCATTTAAAACAAGTCACCTGAATAACTCTCTTGTTTTTAACAATAGAAGGAAGTGTCAAACAAAAGTTGCTTTATTTCGAGGGGCACATAATGTAATGTTTTGTAATAATTGTTTTGTAAGTGGAAGCAAAGGAAGGATAGGCAAAGGTCAAATCTGTTATTTTAAATGGAATGATATATATATATATATGTTTTTTACTTACATTCTGATAGAGCATTTTAAGACGAATATCAACTTATAATTGAAAGTTATTCAAGGTTATGCAAGTTCAATAATGGATAATAATTGAATGTAATGGATAATAAATTGTTTCAAGGCACTCTTTGAATAATTTCGTGTTTTTTCTTCTTATTGCTAATCGTTCACGTGTATCACGATATGTAAATAAACATTGAAAGTTTATTTAAATATAACAAGGTTAGCTGTAATTAAAAATATAAATTGTTTGAAGGCATTTTTTTAAATATTTCACTAATTTACTTATTTGCGTATTTACCGTTACAACAAGTATTTAAAATGACGACCCTGAACATCAACGCATTTTCTGAAACGTGTCGATACAGGTAACACTGCACGACGAATTTCATTCGGATCAATCGCAACATAAGCTCTTCTTATACGCTCCTTCATGTCTTTTCTTGTTATCGGCATTTTGCTGTGCACTTGTTGCTTTAATTTTCCTCAGAAATAAAAATCCATAGGTGTTAAATCTGGGGAACGTGCGGCTCATCTGTTATTTCCTGACCGACCAATCCAACGATTTCCATATTTTCTGTTTAGCAATTCAATAATAATCCGTACAGAATAATGAGCAGGACATCCATCTTGCTGGTATGTACCACATTAATTGTCGTACGTTCAGTGGAAGATCTTCTAATAATAGTGGCAATATTTCTGTTAAAATCTGTGCACACTTTCGACCATCGACATATAGTATATGGACTGCGCATAGGCTGAAAGAATATGACCGGCCCGAAAGAAAGAGATAGCGACCGGTGTGGGTCAAGCTCTGTCTTTTTCTAATAGCTCTGTCTCTTTCTACCGTCTAGCGATATCCACTGGGCGGTAATAAAAGCCAATAGGAGTATTAGAAAGAGCGAGCGATTCACCCACACCGCGTTTCCTCTTTGTCTAATTCATCGGATACTTATCGAGGGGATTTATGAATGGATCGCGCAGTCCATACTATATGTCGATGCTTTCGACTATTTAATGTTCCATCGATAAAATGAGGACTAATTATTTTATCATTAAGAATTCCGGCCTAGACGTTTATATAGACCAAGGTCCCTGCATCTCCACTTCTCTCATCCAACGTGGATTTTCTACTGATCAATAGTGCATGTTGCGAAGATTTACTTGCCCATTGTTTATAAATGTAGCTTTATCAGTGTTGTATTTTATACCTTCTTGATTAGGTTAATGAAATAAATGCTACGACTGTTATTTTATACTAATATATGTTTTAATGATTAGAGCGTTACAGAATGCCTTTTAACGTACGTACGCAGATAGAGAGAGAGTCTACAAAATCAAAAGTATAGGAAACTTAAGAAACTAACTAGGGAAAAACATTAGACTAGTAACACTACCAACTCAAGATTCAAACAAGGCAGTATTACCAAAACATTATATCTCAACACCCTCTCTTAATGTTTTGTACTAAAATAAATAACTCAATATCTTTGATTAACATTCTACATACATACTGTTTTCTTATAACTAATCTTACAAAGAATGCCCTCTCTAAAATCTTAATCCTAAAGATTCGCAATTTTTATAAAATAATAAATTCGGTAAACCTTTTGTTAATATATCCGCTTGCTGATTTTCGCTATTAATATATTCAATTTTTATGAAATTGTTATTTACGTTCTCACATACAAAATTGTATTTTAGATCTATATGCTTAACTCTACGATTGTTTTCCGGATTCTTAATTAAATGAATACATGCTTGATTATCTTCAAATATTGACATACAATCAGCCTTTATATTAAAATCTAGCAATAACTTCTTAAACCATAATCCATCTACAACTGAACTACACAACGCTATAAGTTCTGCTTCTGTTGTAGATAACGCAACGCACTTCTGCTTTCTAGTGATCCAAGATACAGTGTTTCCAAATACTTTTATAATGTATCCAGTCACTGATTTCCTATCATTTAAATTTCCTCCCCAGTCCGAATCTACATAACATACTAATGGACTTTCTTTGTTTTTCCTTACAAATGTCAAATTCGCTTTTGTGGTTTTCTTTAAGTATCTTAATACTCTCTTAAGGTGATTCCATATCTCATTTGAAGATTTATCTTGATATCTACTAAAGAAATTAATTGCAAAACTTAAATCTGGGCGCGATCCCAGCATCAAATACATTAAACATCCTATCAATTCTTTCACTGGTTTATCTGTTTTATTATCACTTTCGGATAACAGTTTTAATCTTGACTCAATAGGTGTCATGCATGGTTTGCAGTTTTCAAAATTAAATTTCGTTAAAATCTTAAAAATATATCTTTCTTGACTTAGTTTTAAAATACCCTTCTCTCTATTATAATCAATTACTAATCCGAGAAAATTTTTTAGCTTTCCTTTATCTCTTATATCGAATTCCTGCATTAACTTCTTTTTATAGAATTTAATATAATCTAAATTAGAACCCGTTAATATTATATCATCAACATATAATAATAAATAAATTGCTTCATTCTTATGAGTCTTGGAGTATAAACAATAATCACTGTCTGACCTTTTAAATCCTAAACTTAGTATAAAATCATTAATTTTATTGTTCCAGCATTTAGATGATTGTTTCAGTTCATAAAGTGATTTGTTCAACTTATATACGTGATCTGTTTTACAACTTACTCCATCTGGTGGATATATGTAAATATTTTCTTTCAGTTCTCCGTTTAAAAAAGCTGTTTTTACATCTAATTGTTCAAAATAGTATTTAAAATGATTTCCTATTGATAAAAGAGTTCTTATCGTAGCCATTTTAGCAACAGGTGAATATAACTCGTCATAATTATATGTTTCCTTTTGAGCAAAACCTCTTACAACTAGCCTAGCCTTAAATTTATCTATTTGTTCACTTTCAAACGGTTTATAAGCGTATACCCATTTAGTGTCTAAAATCTCTACATCTTTAGGTTTAATAACTTGCTCCCAAGTATTATTTTTATTGATTGATTCTATCTCTCTAGTCATTGCCTTATCCTATAAATCCTTATCTTTCTTATGATTTAGATCACTATAGTTTTTAGGAACTTGTTCTACAAATGATAATGCGTCAAACGCCATATATATTTCATAATCATCGAATCTTTTAGGAAGTCTTCTATTTCTTTTACCTCCATCATTTACTTGTTCTAACGTTTCTATTTGTAAATTATCGCTTTCTGCTCTTTCTTTATTCTCACTATTGAATTCTAACTCTACTTAATTCTCATTTGTTACCGTACTATCATTACAGTCCTCAATACTTATCGATGATATTTTTTTAATACTGTAATAGAATATATTTTCGTTAAATACTACATTTCTAGAAATTTGAATTTTATCTCTACTGATATTCCATAACCGATATCCATTTTGGCTGTATCCCATCATTACACATTTTTCAGATTTTTCATCAAACTTGTCTCTAAACTGTTCTGGTAAATGAGAATATGCAACTGAACCAAAAATCTTGAAATTTCTAACGTCTGGTTTTCTATTGTACCATAATTCTGCAGGGGTTAAATCTAAATTTGCATTTGGACTTCGATTTAAAATATACGCCGCTGTTCTAATAGCTTCATTCCAAAATCGCTTAGGTACCTTTGAATCACTCATCATGGATCTTGCTTTTTCGACTAAACTTCGGTTGAAACGCTCAGCATTGCCATTTTGCTGGGGTGTGTATGGCACCGTATAATCAATGACTGTTCCATTTTCCTTATAATAATCTCGAAACTCATTTGAACAATATTCTCTACCGTTATCACACTGTTACGTCCGGAGGACTCCACGATTCTTTTCTTCCGTGGAACGTTAGATAGATAACAAGTATATTAACGAAACTAAGTGTAATAAGGAGTACGAGGAAACCTAAACAAATAATATCGTTTCTTCCTGCTTCTTACTTCAAATTTTAAGAGAAATGTGAGCAGATATCGACAATTATTAGATGATTAGAGAAAATTTTTCTCATTAACAAATTCAGCTACCGGACGCTACAGCTGGCCGCGTCGCGAAGTTAAGAGACCAACCGCCACTCATAGATCCTATAAGAAGCTTATAGGTCAGCGTTCGATACTGCACACGCGTTTCCGGTTTAAGATAAAACAATTTAAATCTTCGATACATCAGCACACATTTGACCTAAATCATTCCTACTCCCAAAATTTGATTTTCGCAAACAAAGAAGGGCATATCGCCCTTCGCAAGTATAAATATGAAGCCGCGAGACTACGAAAAACACTTCACTTCCTTAGTTCTGATAGTGCGGATCAAATCCTTGACAGTTAGACAGTACATTTAAACAGTCTCAATAGAATTTCCGTACTCTGTAATTCGCGTGTAACACTTGTAAAATTTCGGAGTTCCTGTGACCAAAGCAGCGACTACATTCGACCAGTCCTGGACCCTGCTTCATCATAGGCCCCGACCTTCAAGGGACTCCGGAGCCATCCATTAACACCCCATACACCTAAAAAGTAAGAAGTCAATTTTTTTTTCGTTCTTTATTTGACCATCTACTAT
>NW_017276291.1:794738-898090 GCF_001594065.2 Cyphomyrmex costatus | reverse complement strand
CTCCTCAAACGAGACTAATCAAGTACCAGCGAATATCAGAACACCAACAAACAATAACGAAATACAACTACAGACGACAACGAACAGTATACCGGTCATAGACTTGACCGAAACCGAGACTCTTCCCCTTCCAGACTCTACATCACTCTCTTTTCCTCCTCTAACCCCAATTTCATATTCCCCCGTTCCTTTCGAACCAGATATTTCTAATAACGAGTTATACCTCGAATTAGAGGAATACCTCAATACTCAATCTCCCTTTCCCTCATCAGAACCTTCAACATCATATATATATACAAGCCGTATCTTATGATTAAAAACGCGTACAAATATTAAAAATAATTCATAGAAATGTTAAGATTAGAATATAAACAATTCTCTCGATGTTAAAACAATAATTCATAGAAATGTTAAGATTAGAATATAAACAACTCTCTCGATGTTAAAACAATAATTCATAGAAATGTTAAGCTTGTATTGATCAATTAACTAATAGTTCATTTTTAAATTGTTCACCATGCAATAAAAATAAAAATCTTATTTTACGTTTGAATTCCTGTAATTTATTCAGAACTTCCCTCGACTCATTCCTCATCCCACTAAGTCGCACGGTCCGATCCCTGATCAAAAGGATTAAGTTCCTTGATCTAAAAGGGGACCGACGGAGACACAGTCGCAGGACTGGGTAATAGCGTCGCACACTGACGTTGACCCACATCTATGTGACCTTATTGCGTCTCCGACTTGTGGCACGCGTCTTGAAGCGTCTGCCACAAGAGCGGTGTCAGTTACATCCTCCCATGCCCCCTCCTCAATCCTTAAAATTTCTTATGCAATAAAGAATCCTGGGGCTTGGACGTAACAACACCTTAAAACAGATATTCTCTTATTAAATTTAGTTTGTACCATTTGAAGAATAATGAATATATCGTTTTTTGTAAACAAATTTTGCAAGTTCATCCACCATTTTTGATATTCGGAATGAAATATGTATGTTAAACACCCTGAAAAATATTGCAAAATGTGAAATTGATGTCAATCATTCTGGTATTACGTGCCAGTGCATCCAGCACCCATGCACTAAATTTACCATTTTTCGACATTATCGGTTAAAAATACATATCTTCACATACAATAAAGTTAAATAGACGCACAAGCCCGGAAATTAACGTGTGATTAGCCTACTATAAGACCATGCAGTTACAATATTCAAAAAATTTTTTTTTTCAAATTAGATGCATGTTTTGTTCTAAAAATGGCTGAATTTTCGTCATTTTTAGTGAAATTTTTGAAGTTTTTTACTGATAACACTAACAAGGAACACTACCCAAGTGTGACTCGCCGATTTGGCTGCAAGTTGGCACATTTTTAGAACTCGGAAAAATAATCGATACGTATTTTTTTTTATCGGCAAAGAAGAAGGTTTAAGGGTTGAAACTACCCCCTGTATTGCTCAAAAACCCCTAAAATGCATAATAATATGCACGCACATATTAAGTAAAACTTCCATAAAACTTGGTATCTTGGGGTTTTTTGGGTCGCCGATTTCAAATCTGAGGTCATATTTACAAAATTCAAAATGGCGGACCAAATTTTACAAAACTTTTTGGTTTTTCATAAAACTTGTTATGTAAACGAGTTTTTGGGTCGCTGATTTAGAATCTGAAGTAAAATTTACAAAATTCAAAATGGAGGATTCAAAATGGCGGACCAAATTAGTTTTACTTAATATGTGCGTGCATATTATTAGAGGAGAGGCCCCTATTATGAGATACCGAGTTCATTTTGTGTAATTACTAAATGTTTATTGGTAGAATTAAAAAAAATAGTAGGTCATTTTGAAGAGAATTTAATAAGCTTTAAGATAGTGTTATGTAAAATTTAATTCAAATTTTATTTTATTTTTTAATTAAAGAAATGTAAAAGATGAACAAATCGCAAAGTCGAAAAATTGTGCTCCTAGTATGAGATACCCCGAGAAATCGATAAAAAAGCACAAAGTACATCAGTATTAGAATTAAAAAAACTTTATTTAATGTTTCTAACATATCAACGATATACAGCCTATGTGCGTAAATTGAGCATGTGATACATTGTATTCAGGATTTATCTTCAGGAGTAATTGGAATGAAGTATTGCAGAAACAGACCCTCAATGTTCATTCCGGTTATTCTTTTTATTATTGTACAATAACATTTATACTTTAACATCGATTTTCACTTGGGCACAGAAGTATAAATTATTTCATATTAGAAATATCCTGCGTACGTCATATTACGAATATCACGTCTTACAGCTTTACGATCATCAAATCTAACTTCTTTAATTAAACAATTCATTAATTCAACATATTTCATATTTTTCTATCAGTACGATCTTACTCTATTACTAGATGAAGAATTTATTGCCAATGCATTTTAAGGATTTTTGAGCAATACAGGGGGTAGTTTCCAGGGCTGGATTAAGGGGGGGGCTAAGGGGGCTATAGCCCCGGGTCCCGTCTTTTTAGGGGGCCCCTTAGCTTAAAATTGTATTTATTGATGAAAGTAAATAATCAAATACAAATAAATAATTAAAAATATTACAATTAATTTTCCTCGTGCAATGAAACATCGTGTACAGACAATATTCAATAAAAGAAAGTACAATGAAGAATATAAATTAGCTTGTCCAGATGTAGAAATTACAGAGAGTGCTTAAGTGCTTTTCAGCTACGTGCTACGTACACTGTACACAGGCAACACTGTATAACACAGTGAATCATTTTATCCTTATTGTTTGTCAAAAGGCCTGTTCGCGTTGCGTGAAATCCTCAAAAACTTGTGTACTTAAAACGAGGTAACTATATATTTGGACGTTGAAAAGAGAGAGAAGCAAAGAGCTGAGTGTAAACAACGCGAACAGGCCTAATATTAAACAGAAATCTCAGCCAATCAAACGCTGTCATCGGTCTAGTGAGTTACCTAATTGGGCTGTTCCTACACCGAAGTACAAGCTCATTTTTGCACCTCATTGTACATATTTCCATGGCTTTTCATTTGTAACAATACACGCGCACACACGCACGCTTACATTTTACAGTATTATTTTTTATTTATAATTTATTTATATAATTTGCATTGTCTTTGAAAAAGGCTCAAAAATGAGCCGAAACATGTAAGCACAATTATTGTAAGAAATATTTTGCTTGATATATATCTGTCAGCGTAAAGTTATCTGCGCTTAACTCCTGGTGCCCTTTTCTTTCCAAGTTTATATTTGAATTGTGTGTACAGGAGTTTTAGTTATTTAAAAATTATTATACGTTATAATATATACGCATATATTGTTGTATATGCAGACTGTCATTAATCAATTAAATCACCTATCAAGAGCAAATATAGTAGATCGAACTGAGTCGAGAAGTCTTATACCATTTTGTAGTTTACGTAATATTTAACGAGATATTAGACTTTAAAGATAGCCGAATTAACGCGTTTGTCCGGCCTGTTACTGCCGATTGCCGAACATGGTAGAAATACTAAGGTGAATCATTGCAATAATAGCGACAAAAGGTAGGGGATATGAAAAATTTGGTCTACTTTACCTGCTCTTGATAGGTGATTTAATCGGTTAATGATACTCTGTGTGTATACATATATATATATATATATACAGGGTGTATATATTATATGTATATACACATTTAGTATATACATATGTGTATACAGGGTGGCTGAGAATAACCGCCAAATATTTCATGCGTGGGTAGAACAGACTATACTGAGTCGAAAAGTCCTGTACCATTTTGCGATTGCAGTAATAGTTAACGAGATATTAATTTATAAAAATATTTAAATTCGCCCGGCCCACCGTCAAATGCAAGCGCACGCGGCTGGATAGGACCGCCCTGCAAAGCGCGCCGAGCGTGTATTTTCGACTCAGTATAGTCTGTTCTAGTGACCCTCTAATAAGAGTCTGGACACGTGAAGTCCGCCATTATTCGTCGAAATTGTGCGAGAGAGAAAAAATCATGCTATCTCATTCTAGTGGCGCTGTAAGTTGTAGCTGATTGTAGCTCTACAAACTTCATAGTTTCTGTTTCTGTTTCGTCTCGCCTCATGCATCATATCATTTTTAAGACCAAGACCATTAATATTCGAAGAAGAAGAAGAATCATTATGATTAATATTATTATATTATTATATTATATTATTATATTATATATTATTATTATATTATATTATTTTATTATTATATTATTATTATATTATTATTATATTATTATTATTATTATTATTTATTATTATTATTATTATTAATATTATTATATTATTATGATTAATATTATTATTTATATTATTTTTATTATGCGTTAAAGGAATATATGTTTACATTTTTGTTATATATGTTAAATATAATAATTACAAAAACATTTTTATTAAATATAAATACTGTATATCTAATATACATAAATAATATGAAATATGCATGAAATATTTTTTTCTACATAAATATACTACTTTATTTATTCCCTATTGGTGCTACCTAAGTATTTTTTGTTAAGAATTTTAAAGCATTAATTGTATTATTTGTATTTAAATTTAATTTTTATTAAAGTTTCTTAATCTTGTAATATTTTTATAAATTTTATATATTCTTAATATATTAATTTTTATATTTTCAATATATTTATAATACTTACTTAATTGTTGTTTTTATTTTATGAAAGACATATTGCAACGTTTTTTTTACATAAAAGTTTTTATAGAAAATATTTAATAATGTTAATATAAGTTAAATAATAATAAAAATAAAAATTGTAATTGATTCTACTTTAATTTTTACGAATTTATTAATTTTTACAATTTATAAATTTAAAGAAATTTGCGGGAATGGATGATAAATGTCGGACCAATCACAAACCGGGGAGAAGGTGGCCAGACTCTTATTAGAGGGTCACTAGTCTGTTCTACCCACGCATGAAATATTTGGCGGTTATTCTCAGCTAGAGATCCTCAAGTAAAGCGGGGAGCACAGACTTTTGCATAACGCATAAACCATATACATAAAGAATTTGATTGGTCCATTGACTCATGCATAAGAAAATGGACCAATGAAATTCATTATGCACATGCTTTATGCGTTATGCAAAAGTCTGTGCTCCCCGCTTAATAGATACGCCAACTTCGAGATGTGTATCATATGTGTGTGTCATACTTGTATGTGCGTGTATGTCAAACTTGTGTGTCCATAGTGTCATAGGTGCATACTTGTTAATACGATTGCGCCATTGGTTGCGCCATATTTTTGCGGTGTCGTAATCAACCAATCCCGTAGCGATTTCAGTGGCACATCTTTTACTTGAGGATCTCTATTCTCAGCCACCCTGTATATACATATACAACACGTCAGAGGTCTGTCCAAAACTAGACTCGTGAGCCTAAACGCTTCCATCTCTTCGCTGTCTTGATAGAACGAGACAGAACGGAAACAACAAAGGATAAAGACCCTGTAATAAGAGTCTGGCCATAAGAAATCTCATTTTGGAGTGTTTTGGTTGATCCGCCATTTTTTCTCTAATCTAAGGGGGGATAGCTTCAGCGCAAGCGTATAAGGTTGAAGCTGCTTTCGGCGCAGAGCATCAAAACCGAAAACATAGCATACTAACCTCAGATACACTGATGTAACATATGTATATTGATTCAAATAATATTTGAATATTATTTATTCAAATTTTATTATATATTTATGTATCTGTACATGAATTTTGTAAATATGTAATATACGGTATATGTATGATACGTAAATGGTAATAAAAAATAAGTGTAAAGTGAAAATTTTACCATTCGATAATCAAAGAAAAAATTAAACAAATAGAATTTAACGGTTTGCTTTATTTTATTGCACTATACATTGCCATTGACTTACTATCATAATATTTGCGTTTAATAACTCTTTTTTTATTCGCTATCTGCTATCTGTAAATTGCATATCCACTAGCTATTTTTTTATCTAAATTATGACACAACAAAATATGACTGTTGCTTAAAATATTTAAAAACTTATCAATTAAATAATTTTTTTATAAGCGCGATTCTTATTGCACGTAGAGTTTTGATAAAAATATACTCAAAAAGTGACATTTATCTCTGCAAACCAAAATATTAATCGTTAAAGTTCTTTTTTTTTAGAAGAGACCTTCGGATAAAGGAAAAATATACCGTCTTCAGCCCTTAATCTTTGGGTTCAGGTTAAGAAATAAGTCACAGCCATGAAATACTGCAATGTATCACGTGATATTATTACGTCATTAGAGAAAAAATGGCGGACCAATTGCGATGCTTCAAATCGAGTATAGATAAAATATAAGTGATGGCCAGACTCTTATATAAGGTCTCTAACAAAGGATAGACGCCAGCGCTCCGCCCGAATTCAGGCCTGTCCAAGCGTCATAGAGCAAAAGGACTAAGACCCGGTTGCACTAACACTTTTTGATTTTAAGCGAAACTTAAAATTCTATCTATCTCGTTTTAAAGCCAAAAGGGAGACAGAGACAGTTTAAATTTCGCTTAAAATCGAAATCACGTATCTCAACTGGAATAACCTATCATTCTCTGCCTGTGACACCCATAACAGTGTTATATCAATTTTTTTTCGTGAATTCTTATTTATTAATTCTTATTTCTTATTATAGAAAATATGAATACCACTGAACTATACATATATACACTGGAATGGGCATCTCCGTTGTGAAGCATAGAAAATCGTGGCCGTTTTTGATTAGCCGCCATTTTGGCTTGGTCAGATGCTTGAGCGAATCAGAAGCTTTCAGATGCTCATGCGCACTTACGAGAGTTGTTTAGCAGACGTAAATTCTTTATGTATGTTCTATTGTTCTGTGTGTAAATGTCAGCAAGATTATCGTGTGTAAGGTTATTTTTGAAGGATTATAAAATCGCGTGTCTATACAAAGCATCAACATGAAATGATGTGTGCCTGGGTGTAAGCAGGGAAGTAAAAAGGGCATTTCATTTCATAGGTAAGAATTTTTTATTAAATATATCAATTCCTGCATATGTGTTAACGATGTAGAATATGAAGTGTTATTAAAGTTATTTTATGGAATGTACTAATAAAAAAAATTGAAGTGACATTTTTGTTTATATACCATTCACGTTCATCTAGATTTCCATTAAGAGACCAATCTATCTCAATCGTGGATTGATCAAATTCATGCATATTTATATACCATTCATGTCCATATAGATTTCTATACATCGATAATACATCGATCGCAACGCGCGCGCGAACGCTTCTGATTCGTTCAATCTTCTGACCAAGCCAAAATGGCGACTGATCAAAAACAGCCACGAATTTTCCTCGATGCCTATTCATATAGTTCAGTGATGAATACTGACATGTTTTTAATTTCTACACAATTTCATCGTTTAATTATGTGTTGACTCAATAATGCGTCATACGTTCAGTGGTATTTTTGTTGTTGAAATACTGCGTAAGTAACTGTGTGTGCAAGTAAATTACAATCTAATAATGAAGTGATGGAGATTTTATCTGTTTAAGATTTAATCTCTGTCACAGGCAGAGAGTGATAGGCTATTCCGATTGAGATACGGGACCCCTCAGCTCCTTCGCTCTACGAAGCTTGGACAGGCCTGAACTCAAACGGAGCACTGGCGACTATCCTTTGTTGTTTACGCGTCTCGCTCTATCAAGCCGACGGAGAGGTGGTGTCACATCCGCGACAATTCCATTTTGTCCATAAATAATTTTTTGGAATAAACTATTAATATTTTCGGCCTTCAGCCACACAAGGGGCACCAAACTGTCCAAGCCGCGCCTGACACCTCCCCCACCACCAGCGCTGATGACTAGAGAAGGGAGCCCGAGACCAGCCCTAAGGCGCCTCCGCATGCACACCGGCAGAAAGCCTTCAGCTCTCAAGCGGAGAGCACAGACTTTTGCATAACGCATAAAGCATGTGCATAATGAATTTCATTGGTCCATTTTCTTATGCATGAGACAATGGACCAATCAAATTCTTTATGTATATGGTTTATGCGTTATGCAAAAGTCTGTGCTCCCCGCTTCAGTCGTTTTAGTTCAGTCATCCTAGTTAAGGGTGCAGTCACATGGAGTCAGAAATAACGGAACGGAACATTGATAGAAAAGAGATAGAACAATCCTATCTCTTTTCTATCAATGTTTAAGAACCGGTTTTTCGATCGATTCTGAGACATGCGATTCGATTCGATCTTCTATCAACTTGAATCGAGATATCACGAAGCATGGGAAAAAAAGTGAAGGGCGACTGTTTACCAACGCCGATTAAAGGTTGGATTATACTGGCCGTAATCTGTTAACTTATGCTGTAATCTGTAAAAATTGACCAATTATAATCGATTATTCCCCTCTCATTCGACTGTGATTGGTCAATTTTTATAGATTACGGCATAAGTTAACAGTTTACGGCCAGTATAAATCAACCTTTATTGTAGAAGGCCCATTACTGTTCCGTTCCGTTATTTCTGACTCCATGTGACTGCACCCTAAGTCAATCCCTCAAGTCATTTCGAAATCCTTAGTCTGGTAACCGACCAGACACTCACCCAGGTAGCAAATATACGTTATTTTGACGTCAAATTTGGGTCATTTACTGACCATGACTGCCGTACTAAATGACGTCTTAATGACGTACTAATGACGTACTAATGTCGCAAAATTATTGACGTCATTGCAAGGACGTCATTTTAACATCATGTTCCCAGATAACAAAATGCGCGCACAATGGTCTCACAGTGCATTCACGCGTGCAAAATTATCCGCACGCGTGAATGTCATGCGCATGACAGAAGTGTCCTCATTTGGGTGCCATATTGCTCGCACGCATGTGGACGCACACAAAAAAAAAAAGTTACAGCAGTTCTTATTAATTAGATTTCTTTCTCCATCATTTGTGTCCTCTCCTTAAGTGCTGAACTGACTAATAATACCTAGGAAAAAACTTTTAAACCTGATAGGATTTGAACTCGTGACTTGATCCATGGTCCTGTTCTGAGTCGTTCACCTAACGTACTGCTCCACTGTTACCTTATTGACAGAGATGTTTCGAATTGTCTATATATACTTTTAATAAAAATATTTTGTCTACCCAAACAGATTATTTTGTTAAAATTACAAAAAAAACACTTATTTTGTAATGGCAACAAAATTTTACCTTGTTATTTACAAAAAGTAAGTAAGCAAATAAATTTGTACCGTCGCTAAATAAAAAAATTTACAATATTTTGTTCATTTAACAAAAAAATTGTATTTTGTTATTTTAACAAAATAATTTAATGATAATCAGCTATTTGTGTTTAATTATTTCTTTTTGGTTACTATTACTATATCTTTTTTCTTATTAAAAGGAAAATTAAGGAGAACCAAAATATGACGTCATTATAACGTCATTATGACGATGTCATAATGACGTTAGCCCGGATCCTCATACGGGCAACAGCGCTTTGACACCAAACGCTGATTGGTGAAAAACCGGTGGCGAGGGTAAAATTTACCCCCATAACCCGTTTTTCACCAATCAGTGTCCGGTGTCAAAGAGCTGTTGTCCGTATGAGGATCCGGGCTTATAATATCGGTTGGTCACTTTTTGGTCACTTGACGTCATTCGTACCAACATGACCAGAATTTGACGTCAAAATGACGTGTGTTTGCTACCTGGGCACCATCAACTTCAATAATTCCTCATCTAATCCTAGTGATAAATTGTACTCTTAAATTCTAACTATAGTTGCGAATTTTATTAATTTTAACAATAATTAGTAATTTTATAATATTGATAAACCTAGCGTTAATCCCTTCATAATCTTTAAATAAGAACCTTAATGTAGCGTAACACCTTCGATAGTTCTCTTGTATTAGTGCAACTTAGTAATAAACTTGTATGTTAGATTTAGAGATCAAGGTATATTATTTCCCCAAGTCCTGATCAAATCCCAAACCCCAATCCTGCATAACCGCACGGGATAATTAAGCGGGGAGCACAGACTTTTGCATAACGCATAAACCATATATGTACATAAAGAATTTGATTGGTCCATTGACTCATGCATAAGAAAATGGGCCAATGAAATTCCTTATGCACATGCTTTATGCGTTATACAAAAGTGTGTGTTTCTCGCCTTATTCTAAGCACCGTGATAAGAACGCGAGTAACCAATAAATAACGCCGACCAATCTTGGAGCCGATCAACAAATAAGACTGGAGTCACATTGAGCGGTAATTACAACGGAACGGAACAGCGAGACCAATCACAATCGCAGAAAGTAAAGCAGCGGAATGATTGTAGAGTTCTGATTGGTTTCACTATTCCGTTCCGCTGTAATTACCGCTCAATGTGACTCCAGCCTAACGCCGACCAATCTCGATGCCGACCAATGGGAGCTGCGGATCTCACGACCAATAAATAACGCTGATCAATCTCGATACCGACCAATGGAAGCTGCGGATCTCAACCTCTGCCGGGAAGCTTAAAGGTGCTTTTTCATGCGCAGCACGCTGCAGCAGCAATTCGTTACTATTGGTTAAGAATTTTATGTAAGCTAGACGACACACTTCCGGCGCAAAATACATTTTGCCGCAGTTCGTTGAAGTTGAACCGAACGAACAGCAAACAGCAAGCGGCAAAATCGAGAAAGCGTACAATATGTCCGTCGTTTCATTATGAAAATATTATTTAATGCAATAAATATTAGGAAAATAAACGAAGAATGGCTTCGGATAAGGTACGAATGTTTGTAAATTAGATCATTTTATACTTTACACTTTACTTTTTCAAATTTGTGATAAAGTATAAAATGATCTAATTTACGAACATGTATCCGTACCTTATCCGAAGCCATTTTTCGTTTATTTTCCTAATATTTATTTTATTCTGTAACTCGTTAAGCAGTTAACGACATCGTTGCGCAGCTTTTTATACCATAAGATATCTGCGCAACGATGTCGTTAACTGCCTTAACGAGTTACAGAATACAGGGGATAATACAGTAGCTGGATTCTGTGGCCCTATTCTGTAACTCGTTAAGGCAGTTAACGACATCGTTGCGCAGATATCTTATGGTATAAAAAGCTGCGCAACGATGTCGTTAACTGCTTAACGAGTTACAGAATAGGGCCTCTGGGCCCATATTCTGTACACGGCTACCGACAGTTGTCGGTGTCGTTAAGTAGCGATAGCCAATAAGAATCGTACTTTTCTCCTAGAACAGTCCTTACCATTGGTTATCGCTACTTAACGACACCGACAGTTGTCGGTAAGCGTGTACAGAATAGGCCCCCAGGAAGGAGCTTAGGCATATGATCCCTGTACATGTTGAAGCCGAGAAGATTGACAAGGATGGAGAGATTAAGATCGTAGATTGTAATGCGCATACTCTATACGCGTGCGCGGTGGATTATCCACCGTGAATGCTAGAAAGCACGTTAATTATTTGCGAACTGTGTTTGGTTCTGTTTGGTTCTTATGAGTAAAAATTATAAGTGATTTGTGGCAATGTATTGCTATATTTGCAAAGAAGAAAATTAGGCGTTTTCATATCACTTGTAAGTTTAATTATTTGTAAGTATAGTGTAAGCTGGGCCGAGAAAAAATGTCGGACGCTCGACGCGATGTCGGGACTCGAACCGAGGACCTCGTATGTAGTTCGAAACACAAAGCCACCGCCTTGCCGCGGAGCCACACAGCCCGACACGTAGATCTTAATTAATATCTTACAGCTCGGCCAGCCTGAAATGTCATTCGTCCCGAATGATCGTCAAACAGTGATGTTTATGAGAAACTCACGGGGGCACGTAGCCTTATCGGAATCCCACTTCTGAAGCTGTAAGCTGGGCCGAGAAAAAATGTCGGACGCTCGACGCGATGTCGGGACTCGAACCGAGGACCTCGTATGTAGTTCGAAACACAAAGCCACCGCCTTGCCGCGGAGCCACACAGCCCGACACGTAGATCTTAATTAATATCTTACAATAGTATTAATATACGGAATTTATAATGTTAGTTTTGAGGTTAGTTTTCGTAATTACTCTTTAATTATTGTATACTATTAAGTATTATAAAAAATAG
The DNA here is from genome assembly GCF_001594065.2 of Cyphomyrmex costatus. NCBI lineage: Eukaryota > Metazoa > Arthropoda > Insecta > Hymenoptera > Formicidae > Cyphomyrmex > Cyphomyrmex costatus. The sequence continues at coordinate 885,962 of NW_017276291.1, read as the reverse complement.
AGGTAGGTTAACAATTGCATCGAAAGATGTCCAATCAATTTGTCACACATGTGAGTTTCGTTACAGAACAATAGAACATAAGTTGCAAAGCACCGATATAACACAATTCCGCAATAAAATTTTCATACTCGTTAATGCATCCGTATTTACTGATAAAGAACTTTTCGATCACATCTCAAATCAAGATCTATTTTTTAATCATAGAACAGAACTGATTCGACTAGTTATTAACAAATATCTAAAAATTCGAATCCATTATACGAATAAACAAATTTGTGAAAAAGATAATTATATCAGGCACAAATATACAAAACTTATATTGTTCAATAACCAATAAATAAATATATAATTTATCATTAGCACTCAAAGACATTTCTTATTCATCATTTAATAAATGGGTAATTATACAGAATCACTCAAGCAGCTTAAAAATCGATCAAATTAGGCTTATTCGACGCGTTTTTGCATGAAACGAAAGAATCTGGCAGAAAAAAGTGTCGCTCTGCCCTACAAACCGAGATATTTAGCGTTAAAGTTCGAGATTTTAGAGGTTAAGATATCTGTCACTGCTTTAAAAATAACAAATTACTGCTTTAGAAACACAAAAACACTGCTTTAAAAATACAAATTCACTGCTTTAAAAAACAATTTACTGCTTTAAAACAATAGTGGAGTCCCCCCGCAGGGAACCCACTGTATCCACGCAAACAGTTTTACAACGTAGATATAACATGCGTGGATGCAATAAATTCCGCCCCTCCTGCGGGGAGGTTCCACTATTGTTTTTAAAGCAGCGAATTGTTGTTTTTACAGCAACAGTACAATCATAGAGGGACTGAGGAAGCGGAACATATTGTATCCACGCATATTACTTCTACGTTAAAAGTGTATGCGTGGATGCAGTGGGTTCTGCCTCCCCTGCGGGGGGGGCTCCACTATTGTTTTAAATTGAATTAAATTGTATATAAATGGAACTAAGTGTCTAGGTATTCGCCGTCGAGGATATGGGTGTCTAGGTGTTCGCCATCGAGGAAATAGGTGTCTAGGTGTTCACCGTCGAGGAAGTGGGTGCCTACGTGTTCGCCGTCGAGGATATGGGTGTCTAGGTGTTTGCCGTCGAGGAAGTAGGTGTCTACGTGTTCGCCTTCGAGGAAGTTTGACTTCGATTTTAATTATGGACTTGTTGCTTCTTATGTATTTTGATAAGGTAATAGAGTTCTTGTTTTTATTAATTAATTTTTTATTGCCGTGAATTTCATTAATTTATATAATTGTTATTAGGATCAATTTATGTTTGTTTCAACATCTGACTCTTTCTATACTGATTTATATGAAGAATGCGTTTTTATCTTAATTCTGTAATTGTAATATTGAAGGTAATTGTTTTTTAATATTAATTTTTTGGTTATAATTTTATTAATTTGTAAATAATTTTTATTAGGATCATTTTTAATGGAAGAAGAATGCGTTTATTTTTTATTTCAACTTTATTATTTGTAACACTGATAATGAACCAATTGGGTTCGAAACGTTTGTTTTTCTGTTACATCGATGGCATAAAATAGACGAACACGTAAGTGCGGTTAGATATTTTCTGCTTTATTACACAAATTCTCTGCTGTAATTCTGCTGTAAGAATATCTACAAATTATTTTCTATATAATTATTTTCTTTTTATAGCATTTATATTGTTTTTTAAAGCAGTGAATTTGTATTTTTAAAGCAGTGTTTTTGTGTTTCTAAAGCAGTAATTTGTTATTTTTAAAGCAGTGACAAATATCTTAACCTCTAAAATCTCAAACTTTAACGCTTAATATCTCGGTTCGTAGGGCAGAGCGACACTTTTTTCTGCCAGATTCTTTCGTTTCATGCAAAAACGCTTTGAATAAGCCTAATTTGATCGATTTTTAAGCTGCTTGAGTGATTCTGTATAATTACTAATAAATGTATAAATTATCACTTGGCTGTCACTTAAATGTTTTTCTTATTATAAATTGAGATTTATTAGCCTTTTCACTTTAACCTTAAATTCATATATCAAATGTATACTGCAGCCACGAAATAAGAGAGAAGGAGATCGAACTCTGTGAAACGTAAATGGTCCTAGTCCGTGACCCCTAATTGGGAGGGAATTCGCTGAAAGGAATGGATTCTTATGGTTGGGCGCCATTTTTAACTAACCTTACCCGAACAGTCCGGCCTGCCGCTGGCTTGCTCAGTTCCGACGAACCATCCGATCGTTATGGACGCGTTTCGGTTCGGGTGCTATTCATTGTATATTTTTGAAAGTGGTGCCGACTTTGACTGTGCATTGTATCATACAGATGCGTGTCCGCGGTTGAGTTCGTCTCGATTGTTCGTCATTTTGCACCTGCTCGGAAGATAATATTACGGAAATTGCCAAATATCATGGAGGAGAACTTTGCAAGAAAAAAAAACGATAATTGATAGATTAGATAAGTAATAAAAGATTACCACAAGGATGTTTTTTCTATGCAAGCGAGCAAATATAAATAATAACATTGACTAAAGAGCAAACGAAAGAAAGGAGAAAATGTTCCAAGTTGAGTCAGGCAAGTAATAACCTGAACAATATGCAATGTTTAATTGATCCAATCTGTGAAGAAAATGCGACATATACTACTATTAAACGAAAACCGGCTAGAAAAAGAAAATGTCAAAAACAAATGGCAGTAATAAATAAGGAAAATGTATATGACGAAAATAAAAAACAGAAAACAAATTATAAATTTGTAATTTTATTTCCTTTTTCCATTTGTATAAAATATAAATTTAGATGATTTCAAATATATATTTTGATAGATAATACAATTGATTGAAAATTTATGTACACAATTAAAACAGGATGTGAATTAAATTGAATCCACAGTTTCTAAAATATCGATGAACTCATTAATACTTGTTACTTTAATATGTTTTGAAAAGGGCATAATCTTGTCATCAATATAAATATTTATACGTAAATTTGGGAACACAGCAATTCTTTTTCTGACACTATAATCACTTTCTACCTTCATAAAGCCAAAAAATGTGTCATTTCCGCTTGTAAATCCCCAATTCAAAAAAGGCAATTTGACTGAATGTAAATTTCTTTGCAAAGATTTGAATTTCAATTTATCTGTCTCATGCTCCACTTTCCTTGAACTTTCTTCCATTATACGACTGAAAAAATACTACGCGTTATTCACTTTTGCTTAATCAAATTTACTTGTTTACTTTCATTTACTTACCTTTCTGTTTCACTGCTGTCGACGTGGATACCTTCCATTTTCTGTTATCAGAATATGTTATAATGATTCACACAATTATAAAAGAGACTTTATTTTGCTTGCAAGCAGAAGCAATGGATCAGACCGGACTGTTCGGGTAAGGTTAGTTGCAAATGGCGCCCAACCATAAGAATCCATTCCTTTCAGCGGACTCCCTCCCAATTAGGAGTCACGAATCAGGACCACTTTTTCAGCTTGCGTTCTATTAAGTTCGGTCTCCTTCTCTCTTACTTCGTGACTGCAGCTGACAGCTGTGTATAATTCGCTTGCGCGCGCATTCCCTCCCTACAGTCATGCGCATTACCAACTACGATCTTAATCTATTTCTCTCTGTCAATCTACTCGCCTTCACTTTCAAGAGACTATGCTCCTTCCAGTACTATATGTTCTAAGATTTTGCCGCTTGCTGCTTGCTGTTCGTTCGGATCAACTTCAACGAACTGCGGCAAAATGCATTTTGCGCCGGAAGTGCGTCATCTAGCTTACATAAAATTCTTAACCAATAGTAACGAATTGCTGCTGCAGCGTGCTGCGCATGAAAAAGCACCTTAACAAAAGTCAAATGAGAACAAAGATGAAAAACGGCGCGACTCGAACGAACACCGGGCGGGCGGGCGCCAGCGTCGACGCAGGTTAGGTTTCTCTGTGTTGTTATTGGTGCTACCAGTGCTACTATCTACACGATGAGTAACACATTTCGCATAGAACTGTCGGAAATCGGCCAGCAAATCACACATACCGCCTGAAAAGTGTCCTTTTCTGGTCTATTTGCGAAATAACTCAACGGCTTGAGTTATTGGCTATTTACCGCACGCAAAAGCATTGCAGTATAGGGCACATTACGTGCACGCGTGAGGAAAAGATATTTAATTATAGATTGAGCCGTGCAAGAAGAGTTGTGGAGAGTGCTTTTGGTATATTAGTGAATCGATGGAGAATATACCGAAAACCAATAATTGCAAATATCAGCAATGCACACAAAATTATACAAGCAACTGTAGCACTGCACAATTTTATCATTCAAAACGAAGAGAAATTTACTGGAAAAAAAGCATATTTACAATTCAATACAGAAAATGAGCATACATACCATCATGTTGTTCGCAATATCCCATCTTGTAGAGGTCGAAATAATAACGATGCTATTCCAATTAGACAAGCTTTTTTGACATATTTTTATGGTACTGGTGCATTATCTTATCAGTGGGAAAAAGCATTGCTGAATGATTTTTAATGCATTTGTATTTGTAAAAGTAAGTTATAAAACGTCTTAAAATAAACATACGTGAAAAGTTTTAAACATATATTATATACACGATATATGATCTTTAAGAAATTTATTTAATTGTAAAGGTAATGACACAAAACATTTTGTTTGAAAATAAAACTTTATTCAATATATAATATATAAATATGCAAATGTAATGAACCAATAACACATAATAAAATTTAAATAAAATAATATTTCACATAACATTTCGTAAAACATTTTAATAACGACATAAAATATTTACGGCATAAGGTTTATATCAGTTCAGATAATTTTTCTTACTCCTCCATAATCATGTGAAAAAATTTCAATTGTAATTTCGTTCGTTCTCTATATGGCAATTTTCTTAATCCTTCGCTTAGTAATAGTAAAAATCCATCAAGTCCATCAGGTTTCTTAGTGTCTTGTAATGCTGCGATAACGGCTTCGTGTAAATCTTCATCCCTACTCTGTTTGTCAATCTTTCTTTCTGAAATATTATTATAAATTTCATAATTTTTTTCTGAAATATTATTTACACATTTCATAAAATTTGTAATCAATTAACTAATATTTACTTTTACTTGACTCGAAATAGCCACTTTCTACAGGACTTGACAGCGGTGTGTTCGAAACATTACTGCATGATGGTTGAGACTCCAATATAGGAGACTCAATGGTTTTATTTTCAATCTTTTCATCTTCACTTATATTTTGAATATTTGATGCAAGATTAGTACATGTTCTAGACAGAAAAATGTCACTTACTTATTTTTGCGTCACATCTTAATAAGAAATAATAAAAAATTTTAAAAAGGACAGAACTAAATAACAAAATCAAATCTGAAGTATATTTTATATGAATACTTTGATACTTTTTAACATTGCATTTATTTAACTTACTCAGATTTTCCTAAGACATCTGTCAAAAACTTCATTTGTTCATAAAATCTGAAAGAACTTCTTCTTTTATTTAATGTTTCAGCAGCAGACCCACTTGGAATGTAAGTATTTTACTTTTTTTTTGCTTTTATAAAACAATCCCTAAGATATCGCCATCTTTTTTTAGCTTCACCTACATTTAGTGCCCCTATAAACAGACAATTCACGATAGTTCTATTTATTTAACTTTATGTTCTACGATTCATGCAACATTGTCTGCATTCCGTTTCAGGCATATGCGTACATTTTATATAGTGAGCGTCATATATACTATAGGGGAATGCACGCATATGCGCACATTATCCACTATAGTATATGTGACGCAGCCATCATATGATTAAAATATACGAACCTCCTAATGAGTTACATACTTCTTGCCAAAGTAAATTTTTTTTTAAAGTACTTCTATTACTTGCTGGTATGCGATGATCAAACAATGCTTTTCTTTGGGATACATAATATATTAATAATTCGTCAGTGTCTTCCAGACTGTTGCACATTGGATCCAACCTCGTTTGCGAGAGATACTGTAACAGTGAGAATAATATTAACAAATAAATACACGAAACCTTCCAATCATTTCAGATACGTTTAGAATTTCTATTAATTTGTTTTCTTTACTATTTTTTATATTAGATGTAGTAAAAAGAAATCTATTATTTTTGCATGAAATTGAAGGCATACATAATGGATTTATTTTTACTACACCTACTATAATTGTAAAAGAACTGATTCTTTGTACTGTCTTTTTTTTCAGATTGAAAGAAAAGGCTTGTTATTATTTTTACGACCGACTGCTGCCAACCGAAGGTTAGTTACAAAACAGTAGGAAGTGAATTTTGAATCTTCCTGATTTAATGAAACCGTCTGACGTGATTGCTGACCTGATATCTCTTTGGTACATTCACACATTTTAAAATCACCAAGCACGCTTCTGATTCATGGATTTACCATGAAATTATTAAAGAATCTCTTCGATATCGTATCAGATAAGTTTTCTAATATTTGTCCTCTCTTTTCTCTACATAATTAAAAAAGAACTAATTCTATGTGTTGTATTTTATTTTCAGATTTATTGAAAGAAAAGGCCTGAATCCAATCTATCTGTAAATACCTACCTTTATACTTTATATTTGATAGTTATCTCAATATTACTCTATGAAATAATTTATTATCGGGTCTCTATTACATTTGTTCTATTTTTTACAATATCTTTACAAGTATATCCTGATAAATAATACATTATTTCATAGAATAATTTTGAGATAACTACCAGACAAATAAATAATATTAAAGTAAAAGGCAACTCACAAACTAAACACAGTGATGAGAAAATCAAGATTACGCTAAATAAAGAATTATTTGTTTTTTTTGGAAACATTGCTTTTTAAGGACATTGACAAATAATTTTCTGGATATTTTAGTAAAAGGTGTCACGAGTGCTAAATTGCACAAGTGACAATTGCGCCATAACTGAGAAATAATGAAGACGAGAAATAAGAATAATATAAATTAATAATATAAATGAATCGCGAACGCAACTCGATTGCGCGATCACGCCCTCGACCGATTACCGGAACGCGCGGCGAAATAAGTTTAATAATAAGTTTAATATAATATTAAAACCGCGAGCGCGACGCGATTACGCGATCACGCCCTCGACCGATTAGCGGAACGCTGACGGGAAGCGCCGAATATGAAGGTCAGAGACCTCAATAATTCAAATAAATATGAGAAGACCGATGCAGAGTAGAGTCAGTAATTTTAACAAGTTGTAGCGCGTCACTCTGCTCGAACACGAATTAAAAGTTAGATCGCGACACGCGTAGTGTAAATGATTTATGTGAAATAATATCTTTGTGTATTAAAGTGGATTCAATAAAGTTTATTCAGATATTATTAAAAGATATATAAAAAGAAAAGAGTGATTAATAATTATTGGCTGCTCCCGAATCCTTGGTGGATCCCGAATCCTGTGTCGCAAGTAGCGGCACAACAAAGGTATATACAGACAGATTGGTTCAGGCCTTTCCTTTCAATAAATCTGAAATTATAATTCAGTATAAAGAATAGAATTTCTATTAATTTGTTTTCTCTATTCTTTATATTATATAATTGTAAAAGAACTGATTCTTTGTACTGTCTTTTTTTTCAGATTGAAAGAAAAAGCCTGTTATTATTTTTACAAAACAGTAGGAAGTGAATTATGAATTTTTCCCATAAAATATATCGTTTAATTAACTAGTCTTTAAAAATTCTATCTCTAAAGGTCTAAGAGGTACCATCCTTATACACTTATTTAATTCTAATGACATGTATCTTTTGTATGTATATACCATATAAACTTACCTTTTTAAAAAAAAAAGGGTAGAAAAAAGCGCTAAGAGTGGGTGCTGCTGGACAAAAAACCATTTGGGCCAGTTTCATCAACGTCAATTACTTAATCGACTGTGAAACTGACCAATCACATTTGCTGTTTAATAGAACCATCTTTAAAAACCTACGTGATATTATCCTTATTTAATTAATTCTAATGACATGTATCATTTGTATAAAAGATTTGATATCAACAGTCGGCGCCAAGTTATTCTACCTTATTACTTACTTAATTTTAATGACATTTATCATTTGTATACAAGATTTGATATCAACAGTCGGCGCCAAGTTAAATTTTACCAAATTAAAAAGTAAAACACAAGTAGTACCTTTAATCTTTAAGAACCAATATAGTACTATTATTTAAATTCCACTAAATTAAAGAGTAAAACCTAAGTGGAATTATCTTTATCTTCATACAATGAAACCTAAGTATATGCCTTTGTATTCTTATTAAAAGATCTGGCTATTCGAAATCAAGTGATTTAATTCTTCTTTAAAAAAATTATATCACAATTTAAAAAAAAAATGAAAAAGATTTATTTAAATAAAAAAATTTTTTATGTAAAAACACTTAAACAGTAAGGTTTTTAAAGATGGTTCTACTAAACAGCAAATGTGATTGGTCAGTTTCACAGTCGATTAAGTAATTGACGTTGATGAAACTGGCCCAAATGGTTTTTTATCCAGCAGCACCTGTAAACTTACATTAACATTAACTTATAAAATTACATCTCAACACTATCCCTTAATTTAATAAAGTTACATGTTTACTATTAAGTTATGTTTTAAAGAAACATTCTGTTATAATATAATGAACGAAATTGAATATTAATTTACTAAACTATCTCTGAAATTCTTAAATTTTATCTGAGAAAGAGGCTTAGTAAAGTATCCGCTATTTGATTATCTGTTGGACAATAATTTAAAGTTGCAATTTGTTTCTTAATTACATCATGAACAAATCGATATTTAATATCTATATGCTTCGATCTATCATTTATCACTCCATTCTTTATCATCTTAATTGCGCTTTGATTATCCATATAAATCTTAATTTTTAAAGGCTTGTTTATCAGTTCCTCAAGAAGAGTTTTTACATACAATAATTCCTTACAGCAATGTGCTGCAGCTACATATTCTGCTTCCGTACTTGAAAGCGTCACTAAACTTTGTTTCTTCGAGCACCAAGCTACTGGTCCACCTCCGTAGTAGATGACATATCCAGATGTGCTGTGTCTTGTTTGTGGATCCCCTGCGAAATCTGAATCAGAGTATGCTTTTAGAGAATCTTCATCTGCTTTGGTTGTGAATTCTATTCCTTTATTAATGGTCCCGTTTAGGTATCTTAGAATACGTTTTACATTTATTATTTTCCCTTCAGTTGGTTTTTCAACAAAACGACTTGTATATCCTACTGCGTATGACAAATCAGGCCTTGTTTTCGTTGATAGATATAAAATGCTTCCGATTGCTTCTCGATAAGGATACTTTGTATTTATTAAAGTTGTATCATTATTGTTAACCTTTTGAATTGGAGTTGCTGTTGGTTTAGAATCTTCCATTCGATAACGTTGAAGCACATTTGTTGCATAGTTTGTTTGTTTTAATTTAAGTCCATTTTTAGTTCTTCCTATTTCCATTCCAATGTATGTTTTCGGTTCCTTTTCTATTCTCACTTAAAATTCTTTCCTTAAATCAGCAATTACATCATTTAATCCTTCTAGACTTTCACCAACTAAAACACCATCGTCAACATAGATGCCTAAAAATAGATTGTCATAGTCTCTCTTGAATAAACATGGTTCTGACTTTAATTGCTTAAAACCTTTATTCTTTATGAAAGATGTAAAACGATTATTCCATGATAGTGGAGCTTGTTTCAGTCCGTATAAAGCTTTGTTTAATTTGCAAATTTTATTTAATTTATTATAACCTTCCGGCAAATACATGTAAACATTTTCATTCAAGTTTCCATAGAGAAAAGCAGTTTTAATATCAAATGTTACTATTTTGTATTTTCTTATTGTTGCCAAGGCAAATAAAATTCTTAGCGCTGTTATACTTACAACTGGACTATATGTCTCTCCAAAGTCAATTCCAAATCTTTGTTTACATCCACGTATCACTAAACGCGCCTTGTATCTTCCATCCTGTTTAATTTTAAATAACCATTTGCTTGTTAACGGTTTTATATCACCTGCTTGTGAAGTATCTACCAAAGTCCATGTATTATTAGCTTTAAGTGATTCTTTCTCTTCTTCTATAGCTTTCTTTCATTTAATACAATCAGAACCTGAAACAGCTTGTGAATAAGTAAGAAAAACATAGTCATTATACTTATCTGGAGCCTTTCTATTTCTATGTGATTTTCTTAATTGTAGATTTTTTTTTCCATCTAAATAGCTTCCTTCTTGAACTTCGCTTATCGAATCTTCATAAATTGAATCATCTGAATTTTCTTCTATTCGATCTTGAAATTCTTCATCTTGATCTTCATTTCTTGAATCATTTTGATTTTCATTATGTCTTTCATCTTCATCTTCATCTTCTTCAGTTTCTTTGAGAAAAAATGGAATTGTTTTACTTTTTCCTTCGTCCTCTTCTCTTTTAGTTAGTTTTTCGAATTTAACATCTCTTGCTATGCGTATATTCCTTTTACCTAAATCCCACAATCTATATCCTACAGGTGCATATCCAACAAAAATATATTTTTCACATCGTTCATCTAGTTTCTTTAATGGACTAAGTACTTTGGAATATGCATCACAACCGAAAAGTTGAAGTCTTGATAAATCAGGTTTAATATGTTCCCATATTTCAATTGGAGTACAATCTGTTGTTGATGTTGGGGTCCGATTCAATAGGTAAGTAGAAGTACATATTGCCTCTCCCCACATTTCTTTCTTCATTTTAGAGTCAAAAATAAGATAGAGTTGCAAGTAAACATTGCTACATGGAATATATATTATTTACTTACCTATTCAATGAAGATCACTGATGACGAAAATATGAAATGAAACTGTAATATGAAACGAAAACTGTAGAAAGTGTAGGGCATAGAAACGCAACAAATCCTGACGTCACTTTTTACTGGCTAGAATGATTTCACGACCATTGTCGCATCTTATTTTTGCAATTTTCATATTCCAGTAGTTTTCAACTTTCTCTGCATATTCTTTCATAATTTCAAAAACTTCATTCTTGCTTTTTAATAAATATACAATTGTAACTGATGACGTCACCCTAGTAATATTATTTTACTGACTGGCAAAGGGACTATGGGAAGACAGCCGTGTGTATAATTTCCAAAGGTCTTTGTGCTGTTCTTCTTACTTCCTTAAAAGGCTGTCTCGTTTGTCTTGCTTTTAAACAGACTTCACATATTTTATCAAACTGATTGAAATCCGTATGCTTTAGATTCATTCCGTTCAAAAGTTTAAGTAATTTCTTCATTGATTCTATACTTGCGTGTCCCAATTTCTTGTGTCATTCCTCTACTACTTTATTTTTATCTTCAATTAAATTAGATACCTCACCTGAATCTTTATCTTGATCCTCCTTAAATCTTACTTCATACAAACCTATTTTAGATTTCTCTCCTTTAAATATAAGTTCTCCATTATATTCAACCAATACTTCTGTTTTATTGAATATTACTGTACCTCCATTATTAGTTATTGCATTAACAGAGAGTTATTGCATTAAATTTGTCGATAAATCTGGAGTATATAGAACATTTTTTAACTCACATTGTTGAAAGTTTAAATTTCCTCTTGCTTTTGCTTTCATAGATGTATTTGTTTTAGCGAGACCAACTTCTGAATCCAATTTCTTAACAATTTACATTCCTTAACTCACATTGTTGAAAGTTTAAATTTCCTCTTGCTTTTGCTTTCATAGATGTATTTGTTTTAACGAGACCAACTTCTGAATCCAATTTCTTAACAATTTGCATTCTTTCCATGCTTTTTGTCATATGAGATGTCGTACCTGAATCGATTACCCAGCACAGTGGCTTTGATACCTCTCCAGTAAGAAAAGATACTGCTACGTTTCGGTTTTCTTGTTTCTTCACATCCTTGTTTCTAAAGTAACAATCTTTATCGACATATTGTTTCTAAAGTAACAATCTTTATCGACATGATTATCTTTCTTACATATAGTACATGTTAAGTTTGTATCTTTACTTTTCTTAGTACATTTCTTAGAAGCAAAATGTCCTTCTTTATTACAAATGTAACATTTCTTACCTTTAATATTTTTATTCTTACACATTTTAGATATATGACCAGTATTTCCACATTTAAAACATTTCTTCTCTGTTGTCTTGAAAGCTACTGGTGTCTCTTGATCATTCTTTGAGCTGTTTCTTGTTTCTTCTATCAAAAGTCTTGAAATAAGATTTTCCAAAGTCCGTTCTTGTTTTATTGTAGATTCCCACGCTGAAGTAAAATGTTTATACTCGTCTGGTAGAATCGCCAATATTTTAGCGTATTAGAAGTTGTAGAATCGCCAATATTTTAGATGATAACATGTTGTCATCTATACAAGTATCTTCTAAAGTATTTATTCTTGTAGCTAAATTTCGTAGATAATCTAGCAAATTAGTAGATAAATCCACATTTTTTTCGTAATTAAAACTAAAGAAGTTTTGGAGTAACGTACACTTTTGCTGTTCGCTATCTCGCTCATAAATAGATATAATTTTCTTCCACATATCATATGCAGTTTTACAACCCATTACGTGTAATAGAGGTTTTTTATCTAATGTAATGACAATCACCTTTTTCGCATTAGCATCTTTTTTCTTCCAGGCTGCATTTCTTTCCTCTTCAGAAGTCTCCTCAAGAATAACATCAATTAGTTCATTGGCTTGTAAAATTATTGTTATTTGGAATTTCCAGACCTGGAAATCTTCAATCTCTGAAAGCTTCTCGATCTGTTTAAGATCTTCTGCCGGAACCTTAGCCATATTTAGAAAAATAATTTTACTATTCTTTTACTGATGACACAGGATAGGTTTCCGTTTTAAAGTGCTACTCAGACCCTTTATATATAACGTTCTGGGCCCATAACCTGTTTGATATCTACTATATTTAAATCACTCAGATTTTATATTAATACAATAAAAGCACTTTATTAATCATCGTACTGTAAGGTTTCGACAAGGTTAATCGAGGGGTAGAAATAGAAACGTAACCGGTTAAGGAAACGATGGAAAGATGTCAGGAATAGCTTGAAAGATCCAGGATGAAACACACGTTAGTTAAAAACACACTTTATTGCAGAGCGTCTAGGACGCGACTTCTTAACGTATTCTTGAACTTAGAATTACTGTCGACCAATCACAGGGTCTCTTCTCCATAGCACAGCGCCACGCTGTGGTAGGGAGTCTGGTAACGAGCGCATTGCCAACTTAAAAACTATGAGAAGCGAGTTGTCGCTTACAGTACATAGAGAAGCGAACAAAGGTTAAACATCAAAAGACAAAGACGACTCGAGAAGACAGAGAACAGCAGCAAGACAAAAAACAACATAAAAATATAATAATCGATAAAATCATTCCTCGGCAATAGATTCAATTCACAAACACCTGTAAACTTACATTAACATTAACTTAAAAAATTACATCTCAACAATCATTAAGAATTATTTGTTGGTTTATCATACAAATGCAGTCTATAATAAAAAAACCTAGATATATTTCGCTACATTTCTCATAATAACAAACAAAAACAAAAGTAGTTGAACATTATAAAAGAAGTTTTAACGGACATATTAATTATCATCAATTTTCTATATATTGTGCAATATTCCATTCTCTATAGGAAATTCAGAGGTTTAAACTTCACGTCTTTCACACCTGTAATAGCATAAGCAAAAAATAATAAATAATATCTAATTAGAGAAGAAATAAAAATTATTATTCTATATCTCTTAAACAAAATTTAATTTAACTTTTTTATACAAACTTTTGCATGTATATACCATTGTATAATAGTTTTATTGTGTCATTGAAAAATAAAGACTAATACTTGAAATATTCTATTTAATATAATGTACCATTAATTTATACCAATATTGTGTCTTTTCTGGCTGCTTGTGACGTGATAGACGGCGCTATAACGTCGAGGGGTAAGCGTGGGATAATACCTTTCATAGAGGCCCACTGACCTTCGCAGAGTTCATGAAAAGTCAGACGCAGTAGTGACTGACCGCCTAGTATACCTGGACCCCTGCATGTTGCACCAGCCCCAAATTCCCAGATACTCCAGTTACCTGTCATAATTAAAACGCGCTGTATCTGCAACGGATTGGTCAGATTCGCAAAGCTGGCGAATCTTTTGCGCAGCCAAGAAGCAACATAAGAAGCACGACAATCGCAATGCCAGGGATTCTGACTCAGACGTACTTGCTGAATTGTAGATATGGCGTCCATACTACCAGCTGGCAAGAAGGAGAGGTCATTCGATTCCAGTTGTCTAAAAATTACGATACGGCGTCACAGAGAACAAAGAAAGAGAGAGAAGAAAAAAGGAAGAAGAAATAAAAGAATATTATTTTTTATTTTCTTTCTCATACAATAAACAAATATATATTTCTAATCTAAAAGTTACAGTAGACAGATTTATAAAGCAGATATATATAAATTGAGATTTTATCTATAATATATATTTCAAGGAATCCTTGTTATGACATAAGTAAGAAAAAAATAATACACAAAAAATTTTGATATTAAATAATATTAATTTTAAAGTAAATAACATTACAATTAAGTATACAGAATTTTTAGTATTAACTTACAGTTTTCGTAAATTTGGCGTGTCTTCAAAAACTCCTGATTGTAGTATCTTTAGTCGATTGGATTGCAAAAAAAGAGAAGTAAGATTGAACAAGCCGCGAAAAACACCTCTTACTAAAATTTCTATACGATTGCCATAGAGAATAAGACGTTGCAAAGATATAGAATTATTAAATAATCCAGGTGGCAAATATTTTATATGATTATGTCCTAGTCGAAGTTCTCGAAGTGTTGGCATACCGTGTAATGCTTTTGTATCAATCTGTAGCAAAGATGCAATGGTTTATTCTTAAAGAGAAATAATCTTCTAAAAGCTTATAGTATATTCATAAAAAATATATTATAATAAAATAATATAATATAATTCTTTTTTATAATTTTATAATTCTCTAAAGTAAAATAAAATTTAAATTTATGAAATGTAAACAATATTTACACGAGATATTCTATTGCTCGATATTTCCAGAATTTCTAATCGTGCCAGAGTCAACAATAATCCCTTGGTCAATTCAGTCAGTCGATTGTTCCGCATATTCAATTCTTTGAGAGACGTCAGATCTTTGAATATACCGTTAGGAAGCTTTTTTAAACGATTTTCATCAAGTGCAAGGCGTCTAAGATTGATAGTGTCTCGAAAAATTGAAACGGGTAATTCAGCTAATCGGTTTTCACTCAGCAACAATTCGTCAAGATTTCCGAGGCCATGAAATGCACCAGGAGGTAACAACGAAATGCGATTGGAGGAGAGATCCAGCAAAACTAAATGGCCATTACTTAAGAAAAGATTTTCTGGCAAAGTACGGAGTTTATTTGATGACAGATCGCTAAACGAAATACAAAATGTATATTAAATTTCAAATCAAAGAAAAAATAAATATTAGTAGCATATTTAATATTATTTTTTCTTGGCAAACTGTATTAAATATAATAAATTTTAAGATAATTATAGAAGTACCTACAATACAACTATAGTGTATATATACAGTATATACAATACACATAAAATACATATAGTGTGTACAATACGCTTCTATACGTTAAGCACTCAAACATTTTTTTTTTTAATTTTACAACTTTTTCAAAACAATTAAATAAAAAGCAACTTGATATTTAAATAATGTAAAATGTCTACGGAAGAAGGAATTAGTATAACTTTAAGATTAGTGATATACTAATTTTTAAGATTAGTTCTTGTATTTCTTTTTTTAATTAGTACTAGTTGTAATTAAGTATCTTACGTACAGTATTCGGAGATTTCTTAGTTCGTAGAATTGATTACGTTGCATTTCTTTCAAAAGGTTATTACTCAATCTGACATTTGCAATTCCATGCAACGGCAAGAACAAGCTTGCCGCCAAATGCTCTACTAAATTATTGCTCAAATCTCTACAATTCACAATTTCATTAATATATTATACATACGTCTCCCGATTATTATACGACTTACAAATGGTGTAACTGCGTCATATTCTTAAATGTATCTCTGTGCAGAGCGCTGAGTCGATTACTCCCAAGATCCCTGAAGAGACACATCAAATAAATAATATTTTCATTCGTGAAACATTTGTCTAAGATTCAATATAAATATGCATCTCCTTAATGGAAAAAATCAAAATTAAATCAAATGTAATATTATATAAGAAATTATAATTAAAAAAAGATTATAATTATATTACAATAATTTAATTTTATCTAAAAATTATATGGAATTGAACGATTCTTTTATAACAAAATACATAAATTATTGTATAATAGAATTACAAAAGTTTGAATTTTATTTACAAATTATATAAAGCATTTCTATCTTCAAGGTTTTCTTGATTATTTTTTCGAAAGAGATCCATCATTAAAGATATCCATTCAACAAACATGACAATAATAACAAATTAATAAAAAAGAAGGTAATTGTTCACTTTAGGGGAGCCACCTCCAACGACCTTGACCTTGACATATGTTGTCAAGGTCATGACCCTAAGTAACCTCCAACAAGTTTTAGCTGTCGCTCGCCCTTCGTTAAAAAGTTATGATCAAAAAAAGTTTGAAAAATTACGTTTTATTTCTATTATACAGCATGACTTCCAAGCGAAGTATTGATGTATTTTTTGATATAATGGCTCGTTTTTACTCACCATATCGCGATCAATGAATAATTTATTCAATAGTAATAAAATATATAATTATGAATACTTCTGAATTATTTCTGCAATACATGTATGATGTTAAGTACTATTCTACACCTTTCCGTATTCAGGAACGTTAAACTTTTCACGCGAAGTAACTTTCGCCCCCCCCCCCCTCCTGCACAGGGGCACACGACTTCCACGATTGTACTGTTGCTATGATAGTACTGTCGGGGCAGACCTTACACACACACACACACACACACGGGCGGGTGCAAGGAGGTGGCCTTCGGCCACCCCCTCGCACCCACACCGTCACAGAGGTCTGCCCCGACAGTACTATTATAGCAACAGTACAATCGTAGAAGTCGTGTGCCCCTGTGCAGGGGGGGGGAGTAAAAGTTACTTCGCGTGGAAAGTTTAATGTTCCTGGACAAGGAAAGGTGTAGAATAGTACGTATATATATATATATGTATGCTATTATAGTATATATACTATAATAGCATACATGTATTATATATCATATGTTAATTTTAAAACTATGATTGTTAATAACTTTTTAACGAAGGGCGAGCGACGGCTAAAACTTGTTGGAGGTTACTCAGGGTCATAACCTTGACAACATATGTCAAGGTCAAGATCATTGGAGGTGGCTCCCCTAAAGTGAACAATTACCAAAAAGAAATAAGGACTCGTTATATAAAAATAAACAAAATGATGTCAAGGGCGATATAAGAGACAAAAAGATTTTTGTTCAACAATAAAGCGAATTAGTTAAGTACTGTTTAAATTATTATAATTTTATTGAAAATATTGACTAATTATATGTTTTATTGTTGAACAAAAATTTTTTTTACTCTTATATCGCCCTTGACATCATTTTGTATATGACAATGAATAATATTTTTTAAATTGCTTACAATCTCAATACGTCGGCAGGGACCAATTGCTTCGAGGGTAAATCCAGTAGATTGTATCTCCAACAAGACACCGATTTTATTTCCGGTACGCATTTGCATGGCCCTTCAGCACAGATCTCCCAGTCCTCCTCTTTTAGGCTGATCTGCCAAACTGCAAAACATGAGTGTCCTTTCGTGTCTCCGTCGTACGTAAATCTCACGATTTTTACCAGGATGCTCGACAGCTCGCAATCTGCGTTCCAAGTTGGATAGACGGTTCTTTATCTCCTCAAAAATCGACATTGATTCATCTGAGAGTGCCGGCGTCGATGAATATTCCGTATCTATGCTCATATGAGACGTTTTATCTCAAGTTTCGTATTTTTTGAATTGTATGGAAGATACGCAAAAAGAGATATAAAAGAAAAATGTACTAGATAGTTTTGAAAATTGTTATTTTTCTACTCTTTTTATACGAGAAAATCTATACTTTGTAACATATATTTTTTATTTTAGAAACTTATTAGATTTTTTTAAGATTAAAGAGATCTCAAAATTTTAAACTAGATGTACGCATTTTTATAAATAATATTCCATAATCTTCATCTAATATTTTTAACTTCATGTAGTATATTTAATATAATACAATTTTGACTGGATTGTGCGTGTGTAGTGTGTATTTTATTATTCTTCAGATTTAATTCAAATTGTTAAAAATAATTGTAAGCGAATATTTATTTGTTCAAATTTATTCAAATACCTGTAGAAATCCTCATACTTGCAGTACACATATGCGAGACAAAAGAGTACGTATTCGTCTTGCAAAATGAGAGGAAGACGAT
This sequence comes from Cyphomyrmex costatus, assembly GCF_001594065.2. Taxonomy (NCBI): domain Eukaryota; kingdom Metazoa; phylum Arthropoda; class Insecta; order Hymenoptera; family Formicidae; genus Cyphomyrmex; species Cyphomyrmex costatus. The sequence goes on along the minus strand of NW_017276291.1, from coordinate 867,438 downwards.
TGCACAGTAAATCTTTGAAGATAAGTCAGTCATGTCAGTTCGGATTAGACGACACATTATAGATGGGACAAAGTGCATCAGACTGAGGATGTAGTTTCCAAGCCGACCGTTGTCCTCCATTGTGCACGGTCGCATCCTCATTATCTTGGACATTGATTTGGAAGGTAAACTTATTACAATAAAGATTGACGCACAATGGCCCTACGTGTACAAATTATGGCCTTTCACGCATATGACAGTGTACACGCGTTTAGCACAAATCAATTTACTAATATTTATAAAATTTATAAGTTATCTAAGAAATGATTAATTGACATAAAATTACAAAAATATTAACTGTGGGTGATTCAAAATTCCCGCACTCGAAGTACAAGACGTAATACTTTACGCTAAAACAAACAACTTTTTCCTTTAACAAAATTGTGTCCGACAAATAGTTTTTGCAGTAGAGCATGTTAAATTTAACGAATAAGCATTGTTGTCTACATGGCGCTCAGGACCGGCGCGCGATCCTCACTCGCGTGTACATATCTCGGTTATTATTCGAAAATAACATTTGTTCAAATATGGCACTATTACAAATTAGTTTATGACATCTTAATACATCTTAAATAATACATCATAATAATAATAATAATAATAATTACTTTTGTCACTTACGTAATAAATGATTAAAAGGATTGTCTCTGATGCCGTCGCGCCATTTGAAAATGTAGATACATTTGAATACAATACGTTTTGCGAGATGAGAGTTCTAATTCTAAATATCACACAATTGCGTACGATATAATAAATATCATTAAACTTAAAGAATAAGTTACTGATTATGCGAATACATAACTCTCAAATGTTGACAAACTGATCTATTTTGATCAGTGATTAAAAATAAAGTAAAATATTCGACTTAAGGTATATTAAGCGTTAATTCTTTCTTTATCCTTTACGATAAAGAATACGATAAAAAAATCTATCAAAAATATTTATTTACATGTGTTAGTTTTAATAATACAGTTTAATAATACAATAATACATTTAGCGGTACATTTTGAATATCCACAGCTACATTCAAATATTATTACACATACGAGGTACAAGTCCGACCGTGCAATCTCCTCGTGGTGTACCTTGAATCATGCTAATGCCGGCGGCACAATTGACTTTTAAAATGCAATAAACATCGGAAAAAGTAGTACCGCTAAATGTATTGTTAAATGTATTATTGTATTATTAAATTGTATTATTAAAACTAACACATGAAAATTAATAATTTTGATAAACTTTTTTATCATATTCTTTATCGTAAAGGATAAAGAAAGAATTAAAGCTTAATGTACCTTATCTCGAATATTTTATTTTATTTTTAATCTCTGTTCAAAATAGATCAGTTTGTCAACATTTGAGAGTTATGTATTCACATAATCAGTAAGTTATTCTTTAAGTTTAATGATATTTATCATACGCAATTGTGTGATATTTAGAATTAGAACTCTCATCTCGCAAAACGTATTGTATTCGTATGTATCTACATTTTTAAATGGTGCGACGGCATCAGAGACAATCCTTTTAATCATTTATTACGTAAATGACGAAAGCAATTATTATCATTATTATTATGTATTATTTAAGACTGTATTAAGATGTCATAAACTAATTTATAATAGAGCCATATTTGAATCTTTAAATGTTATTTTCAAATAATAGCCGAGATATGTACACGCGAATGAGGAGCGCGCGCCAGCCCTGAGCGCCATGTAGCAACAACGCTTATTCGTTAAATTTAACATGCTCTACTGCAAAAACTATTTGTTGGACGCAATTTTGTTAAAGGAAAAAGTTGTTTGTCTTAGCGTAAAGTATTACGTCTTGTACTCCGAGTGCGGGAATTTTGAATCACCCTGTATATAATATTAACTCTACACATAAAATTTAATTTATGCTATTATATAAAATTGATATATAATTACGTATGATAATTTATTCTAATATTCTTCAAAATGCCAAGGTCACCGACTTATTTCGATATTATAATACTGAGTTTACACAGTGCGAGATATTAGTTTGCTAATAGTGTTGGTCTCTGAACTGGAAGTCAGTACTATTTACTAGCAAGTTAGTTGCTTATTTTAGCTTTATATATTTATTCGAACAATTACTGATCATATTACTAATTTATACATTCACGAAGAGCCTGTCTGCGTGATGGAAAGTTACTGAACATTACAGCAAAAATATTTGAAATGTCAAGGTCAGTTACTGTCCAACTTACATGGTCAGTATTTTAGTCGTAATGTTATACGGAGTCAGTAAGTGACTCTCAATTACTCGTACCATTATTTGCACGCTAATTCTTACCGTATAAATTAGACATAAAGTTAAACATCAACATTGCATTTATGAGAGTTTATTTATTCAAATTTATAATTATAATATATTGATTAATTACTCGTATGATTCTTTTTGATATATATAGAAATAAAAATTGATATTAATAAGTTAATTAGCAAATTTTGAATGTTAGAGACAAACGTTTAGTATTCAGTCTCGCATGTGTGTGTGTCTGCGCACGTACGTGTACGTGCATATATATATTTTTTAAAAATAATGAACAATATTATGAATGAGACAAACGGAAAATTAGTGAAATGTAAAAATTGTATAAGAATGCACTTACTATGTAAATAAAATTGTTATTTAATTCAACAATGCTACAATGTATATTTTACATTCTGTATAATAAAATAATTATTACGTAAACAACTATAAGCATTTATTTAATAGCTAGGAATAGTATCATGTTTTTATAGAATAAAAATCCATTACAAAAAATAAAATGCCATTATGCATTTATATTGATTAAAAAGTAAGAATTTTGTCTATTTGTACAGAAATCTAGTCTTATTTAATATTTATTACAATCATCATTAAATAAAGTGATAGTGTCACGTATTTGCATTGAAATAAAATTATTTGTAAAAAAGGATTTTATCTTTATTTATACATCGTATAAAGAGAGAGGACACGGTAGTGTCTCGCGCCAAATGAACGCGAAGCGAGACCGTATATTTATACGCGAGGTGAATTCCAAAGACCCGAGATTATCGGATCTCACAATAAATGACTGAATTAATCGACTTTTCAGTATTCTCAATTTACTCGGAAGTTTAAATTTTATAATAAAATTGTTTTTTATGACCTACATACCCTACGAATGGAAATATTGCGATGCGACGTCAAATTTTGATGTCAGATATGTCACCATCATCATCATTATTGCCCTCAAAAAAGTTGTCTGATTCACATTTTAAATGTCAGATGACACTCGTTAGCATATTTTATTTTATATTGATGTAAATACAAATGTTTACCAGACGATCGAGACAAATGAACATAGTTATATACGTTATGTTTTGCTATTGAATTGATATTTTACGATATACTATTCCAATATTAATTATGCATATTAATTATGCACATGTGTATATAATTAAAAATTAAAAATATACAAATATTTTTTTTCAAACAATTTTTTGAAAAATATTGCATGTTAAGGAGGCCCTTGTATACATTCACCACTTGTTATATCGTCATGCCTGAGAGCGTGAAATAAGCTCTGTGATTAGCAAAATTTAATTGCGATTAATTTAAAAACTATATTATATCCTCGACATTTTTATATTAAAATTTTCATCATAAAATTATCTCAAAGATACGCACTTAAAAAAAATATAATAAAAATAACATATACAATATATACGTATACATATGATATAATATGTATGTATATATATATATATATATATATATAATGATATATATAAATTTATAAGAAATATTTAACATTACAAAATGTAAGATATCTTAACAAAATTACCTTCTAAAAAAAAGGGAAAAAATGTAATTTTGTTGAGTGCGGTCTAACAGTGCCAAGTTTTTTGTACTTTTACTTTTTGAAATAAAGTATATGTTATATATGTGGCAAGAAAATATATTCCTTTCACAATTGGCACAATTTAAAGATTTTATTTCATTTTTTGTATACTGCAATATGTAACGGTTTTTTGTAAGTGAGATTGAACACGTATATACTTGGCGCCTTTTTTCCCTTTTTTTTAAAAAGGTAATTTTGTTGAGATATTTCATAACATTGTCGTTACATACGACATCAGTATGTTGAGTCATTTCTTACTGGATGTTATTGAAAAGATTGGAATTTAAATGTAATGCAAATGAAAGAGAATACATTTACCGTTAAAGATAACTTGGAACAAGTTTTGCTATATTTTCGTTTATAATTTTTGGTTATTAGCATAATTATTTTTACTTTTTACACAGTCTTCACAAGTTGTGTAAATAAAATAAAGTAAAATTAACCACTTACTTTTAAAGTTGACTTGTGGGACATTAGTCAAAATTACAAAAATTTATGAGAGGAAAGTCACCTCGATACCGATATATCGCTTTATTTTTAGATATTTTTTTTATCAAAAAATAAAAATAAAACTTTACAAACATAAGCACAAATTAAAAAGTGTCTTCTGTCAGATACTATAAGCAGTTTCTATAATACTGTTTGTCATTTTGCAATAATTTATTTTTTGTAACATAAGCAAAACTGAGCGTCTGACAAAACAGCTTCAAAACTGACACAGGCAGTAATGCTACATATTCATATTCTTTTTCTTTTACAGAAATTATTTGTATAAAGTACCTACAAGTGAATATATATAAGATTTTTTCCAGAATCTTTTCAATTCGTTATAAAACATTTTTTTATTGTATTATATATATTTATACATATATTGTATTATATATATTTATACATATATTGTATTATATATATTTATACATATTTACTTTATATTTTTTTTAAGGATTGGAGACGGCTATTTACTTCATGCTGTTCTGCAAGATGCAACGAGATAAATGCTCGTTATTCAGATAGATGGATCGATCAAGATGATCCTATTCTATTACTACTAATTTTTTGTATGGAGTTACATACATGAAAAGTTTATTAGAGCATTGTTGTGATGGTATATCACATAAGTGAATAAGTCATTGTCACGACCTTTAACAGAATTACGCGGGAATGACTCATTGTGTAATACGCGTTATTACAATATAATTATTTGAAGGGCGAAATTTTGCGTACGAGAGTGAGAACGGCACTTTGAGCTTGCATCAAAAGACGAGATTGGATTAGACCTATTGGGAAAATTATTATGAAAAAAAAACCCGAAACATACTAGCTACAGAAAGATGGTAAGGAAATAATAGCGCTCTGTCACTTTTTTATCATGGAAACAATAAAGTTATTTTTTTACGCGCGACCCTGTGGTACCTTTCTATAAATGCACGCATGCAGGCGCACACACATACGTACATACATACATACATACAAAAATACATTTCTCGTGTCATTTATGTGTTATTAAAAAAATTGATTTTAATAAAAAAAGTGAAAGATGATAATAGCTCAGAACAGGAGTCCAATGCCATGAATGCGCCGATTGTGTAAATATATGTCGTTGCCATTAGTAACAAACAACTTCCCGCACACTAAGCAACCTTGAACGCTGGAAAGTCACCATAAAGATAGTAGTAATAGAATGCACATTGTCAGAAATTTGTGGAGTGGGGGTAGTCCGCATATAGAAAAGGACGCACTCTAGTATTACTATCTCTATGGAAGTTATATCTACTGAAATATAAATATAATACTACTAGAGCGCTGACTCTCGTCGCCTTTATTAGCAGTGATCCGAGAGAGCATTTCAAGTGGTATCTTTGTCCTTTTTGAAATTATACGCATGTGCAGTAAACAGTAGTAGGGCTTGTATAGTCCCTTGAAAAGTTAAAGCACGAGAGATGATTCAGCGCGCATAATCTAATCGTAAAAATTAAACTCATGATCATATTGTACTAAAAAAGGACAAGAATACTACTTGAGACCGTCTTTGTCGGATCGCGAAACTAGCGTCAGCGCTCTCGTTCCAGTAATATTATATTTTAGTTGTTATATCTCTCCGCATGTTTACATGTGGCAGTGTACCAGCTAAATATGCGTTTCCTTAAAAATTAATCTCATTAACTATTGCGAAAATTGCAAAACAATATAGGACAAACGATATCACCATAATATAAATGTTTTTGTTTGTATAACATTATGAGTAACCATATAGTTGATTTAAATTTCGGTAAATTAATTTAGGTATATCGTGATACTCATACAAGTCTATTTGGAAACTTTTTAACTCAGTTTAGTCCACGGTGTGTCAAAAAGTTTAATTTCCCTTTATCAGAAAAATGTAACTTATATCTATTTTTCTTTAGTTTTAAAAACGAAGTCAATGTTTTAAGTCACTTTCACGATGTCTAAATTCATCACATCACAATATTTTTATCAATAAAAAATAACTCGACTTTTCATTATTTTTAACCTAATAGTTTGCATCTTAATTAATAAGTTTATATATTATCGTTGTCTTACTTTTTCTTTTTCTACTTTAGCTTGCATAAAAACCTGGCCATAAAAATGGCTCTAAAAATACTGATAAATCAAGTTTTCTGTCGATAAAAAAATTACGATAAAACAATTTGGATATTAGATCCGGTTTCATTTATTAAAATACATAAGAATCTATGTAATAATTAATATCTAATCTCTAGTTCTAATCTATAAATCAAACAATAAATTTTTTGTGCCTTTGTAATTAAAAAAAGAACATTAAATCTGTCAAAATAATAATTAATATTATATATTATATGTTCATGCATGAATAATTTTTTACCGAGTTAAGTTAAAGTCATATTATTTAAAAAAATAATTATCTTGTCGTTTTTCTGATTTTTAGAAACATTTCAGTGACTCACATATCATAGAGTAACACGGTCTTTAACAAAAAATACACTGTGTCTTATATTATACCTGACTATTTCCGAGCCACTTTCATGTATATATAGAGTCGAGACACTGTCGTGTCTTCAGATAAGCTTGATCAGCTCACATGAATCAGTGTAGATCAGTCCTAATGTATTTGCTATAAGGCTATTCTTTAATAAGGAAATTTTAAAAAATTGATAAAATTTCTTGGATATTTGGAAAATGTTTGTTAAAGTTTTTGTTTTTGTACTTATAACAGCATATGTTACAGCGAAAATACGTAAGTAAAAAACAATATATATTCTTTCTTGTTTCCAACGTTATAAATTTACGATCTTTTATACTATATATTAAATACTATATATTAAATAAAGCATATTATATTTATATTTACTTTTGTCATTTATGTACATTGTTAGAAATTTTATGATAAATTTAAGTAATATATTGAAATTACTGTTAAGCCTCAGTTATGCTTCAATGATTTCGAAATTAATTCCAAATTAGATCAAATGCGAGTAATATTGCACGCAAAACGTTAATTAGATTATATTTCTCATTATACAGTTTATCATCTCGATACCATTTACCCCACTCCAAGTGTCGCGTGTCTACCATAAGCTGTACATATATATGTATATATATATATATGTAAATATGATGTATGTAAATATGTAAATAGAAGATGTAACTTTTATACCACTGTTGGACCCAAGTCCGAATAAAAAGAACGAGGGCATTTCGTCATTTATTATTGTTTTTTAAATAAGAGAATTTTTTTGTTGCCAATTTTTTTATCAATATATTACAGTCGATACAAGTCGAATCTAAACATACAAAATGATTCATAAAAAGGATTAATTAGAAAGCAATAATTGATGTATTATAACATCTTCAAATTTTCATATTTTTTATAAGATTATTAATTCTTTGTAACAAATGTCCTAATGAGAAATATAATCTAATTAACATTTTGTGGTGCAATATTACTCGCATTTGATCCAATTGGAAATTAATTTCTAAATCATTGAGGCATAACTGACAATGATTTCATAACGATGCGAATAAGGATCTTTTTTTATTTTATACCAATGTACTAATTTTTCCTTAAGTCTGACGTAATTATATAATAATTATTTTCAGTTTCTACGAAGAAAAATACATAAGAAAACATACAAACAAAACAATCTCCGAGTGGTCGGGAAACCCTCAAGTACCTTCCTTTCATTTACATGTACACAAATATGCTTTCTAGTTACAGAGATACATTAAATTTAATGTAATTAAACTTTCTAAATTTCTTCAAATAAAATTTCACTCCAAGAGAGTAAAAACATAGTCATTTTTGGATGAGAGTGATAATATTTTACTAATTACTTTATGAAAAATAGTGACAATTTTCACTCTTTTTAAGTGAAAATTGTTACTCTTTTTATTCTTATAGATTGAAATTTTACTTATTTAAATTTTAAGAAATTTAAAGAGAAAATTAAGTTTAACTTGTGTAATTTAAAAGTTTATTAAATTTCGTGCAATTTTTAACAGTATAGATATGAATTGGTTTAAAATCTTCGAAAACGTCAAATTTTTTTCATAAATATATTTTAAGTAAACTTAAATGAAAATATTTTAAAATAAATATTTATTAAAAGTTTGAAATTTATAAAATCTAAAAGACGTTTTGTATAAAATCTTAAATCTATATTAATGTATAAATCTATCGTGTAAGTAGTTTGAAGTTATAATTTACAAAACATGATTTATATACTTTATTACTTTTTAGCTTCCTACTTTCATGTCTGTGGCCGTAAGGATCCCAATTATGATCAATGTATTACAGAAAACATAAAAGCTGTGAAAGATAAGCTTTGTACAGGATTTCCAGAAATCAACATTCCATCATACGAACCAATAGTGCTTGACAAAGTAATTATTTTTGACACAAACGATGTCAAACTTTATCTCAGAGACATGAAAGTATATGGATTTTGTGACCTCGTTGTAAATTCCGTTCGTACAAATCTTGAAAGAAACCACTTCGATTTAGACATCTTATTTCGACATCTTTACTTGAACGCTACGTATGATTTTGATATACGTTTGCTAGTGCGAATTGCAAATAAGGGACCGGTTGAAGCTACTTCAGGTAAAATAATTCTTACTTTAGAATAAAAGAAAAATTGGGAGAGAAGACAACTTTTATTAGAATAAAAAACTTAAATAACTATTATTTTATTTTATTAAAATTATAATATAATTTTTTCTACAGAAAATGTAAGGATGAAGGCAGGCATGGATCTAAAAACAATAATAAAAAATGACAAGAAACATATATATGCTTCGAAAGTAAACAACATTCTCGAAATAAAATCATTTAAACATAAATTCAATGATGACACCGAAGAATTAGCTCAATTACATTCAATTTTAAACGACGTCATAGCCAACAATAAAAAGGATGTTATTTATGCTATTAAATTGGCAATGGAAGAGACTGTCTCCAAAATAATAATATCAATTTTCAACGTCATAGCCCGCTCCAATTACGAGGAAATATTTCCAGAAAGAACATGAATTGTCTCGAATTTTAGAAATCATTACGTTATAGTATAAAACTTGTTTATGTACTATACTTTATTTGTTAATAGCTCTTAATTAAATAATGGTTGACAATTAAAATCTTTTCAAGATTATTCAGAGTTATAGTGTCTTCATAATATTTAAATATTAAAATTAATATGATTTAGATATTTTAGACTGTTTCCGTATTTTTACATATTTATCATTATTGATTAGTTGAATTTGTCTTTTAACATAATAAAGTTATACAATGCTAAATAATATTATTATATTTTGTATAAAATAAAGTTGAAAAAAATATGTTTATTGGCAATTTCATTACAATAATCATATGTAAGTAATATTAAAATGTAATTTATACTTATTATATATAATTTCAAATATATAATTTCGAAGTTTGAAACACATACAGAGTAAGAAATAAGTTTGTTGGAAAGATATAGAGAAGAAAATATCGTTTTATATACGTACATAAATAATTATCATGTAGAGGAGAGCCTGTGTCGGACAAGATTGATTGTAAAAATGCTTATGACATAATCAGCACATAGCAGAAAATCTCTTTCTGTGACTGTAAATTGTTGATGAATATTAATTTGTTGCATAAAATAGTTTGCACTAAAAGCATTGTATATTATTTACAACGCTTTAAAAAAATGAAACTGATGAGTAAATTTTTTTTTATCACCAATTTTTTGTTTAACAAGTCTTTGATAATATTAATCATGATGTTTTCGTATTAATATAAAAAATGACATCTCAAAAAATTTTTGCTACAATTAATTAATCATTATCCTAACAACGATTGTAATAAATGCAATCTCTTTTACTGAAAATACTAAATACGAGTACTGTAGATAGATCAAGAAAAATTTGAAATATAATATACTTGTGAAAATATATTCACTAAAAATGTATTGATAAAGATATTATGTTTTTTTTATTTTTTATACAGAAACTACATTACAAAAATTAATTACGTATTTTATCATTAAAATATAAATTGTATTTTTATATATTGTCCGTAATAAATATGCTATTGTCAATCCTAGAACGTGTAACAATCAATTATAACACAAAGATAATTGTCACATTTTCGCAGTTTCATTGAAAACTAAATAACTTCTTTGTACGATGATGAATTCAAGAGTAACGTTTTTTAATACTTAAAGAATGTATAGATATATTATAATGTATATAATATTTCAAAATTAGGTATCAACTTTTTTCGAAAAATCAAAAACTGTGATAACTGATTCCGATCTCTCTTAAGGAGATATATCATCTTTGAGGCAAAAAAAATCGATTTTTTTTTATTTGCTTAAACTATTCTTTGAAGTGTCAAGAATATAATTTTATTCATTAGAATGAGTTCTGAAACGTTTTTATGCGTAAAATAGCCGATTTTGTACAAGTCGTCCTAGCGCGCTGTGAACGCCGAATACACGCGGCAGAAGAATCTATGATCGAAGTAGCTCGGGAGAGTCGCAGACAAGTCACATCATCTCGAAAGCTGGCAGATAAGAAGAATTTTAATTTAGAAAGGCAACTGTGCATGGTCCTGGCATTGCCGATTAAAGATGAGTTCGAAGTATTTACAAATTTCTTTCTTACAAAACTTTAAACACTATTTTTTCGAAACAGTATTTTTTAAATTGGCGTGCAGCGTATCTCCCGCAATTTACATCCGATTAACTTGAAATAAAGCTTAAAACGTTTGTAATTAAATATTCTATGGAACTACGTAGATATTTTTATACAAGTTTTAGATTTTTTTTGGAAACCGTTTTTGTACAAGAATTTTTGATGAAAAATTTGATCTTTTTATTCCACAAAGCGTAAATTTCTTAAAAATTAATTTTATCCAAAAATACTATGTATTTTCCTAAAAAAAAAAAATGTCAGAGAATAATATTTATTTTTATTTTTTTTTAATTTTGTGTTCTAGGTCAACCGTTCAGCCTGTAGCGTGCACGCCAATTTAGGAGTTCACAGCGTGCACGGTCACCTTTGGCGCCATCTATAGAGGATTGAATCTAACATTTTTTACTAAAAAAAAATTAGTTCTTTAACTTTAAATTACAATAAATCCAACTTTTTGTCTATTCTTTCTATCTGAAAAAAATTCCTGAAGAACATCTATTTTTTCTGTGTTAAAAGTAATATATTCCCTTAATTTTATTTATGTGTGTACATAATTAAAATTGCTAAGTTCTAATAAAACTTTTTTTTTTAATTCTGCGTATAAAAAATCGATTTTTATACTAATCTTTTTATACAGGAGAATATTTATACCATATTACTACTTATATAAGCATAATTAAGTGTTTATATAATAAATAATATTGTTGTGTGTGTATGTGTATGTGTGTGTGTGCAAATAACACTTATTGCAAATATAGTAATAACTACAATAAATTTCTCAAGATTTTCAGATAAAATTTTTCCGCTACTTTTTTGTATTAATAATATAAAATAGAGAAAAATTTAAATTGCTAAATATAACAAAAAAAATACGCTTAATTTCTATCAGAAAAAGAAAGAACTTAATTGCCGTTCTTAACTTTATATTCGTATTTTATTCTTACTATGATATTTCTTGATAGAAACTTTTTTTATAAAACTATATGTTTACGAAATTTAATGTTAATACGGCATTTAACTATGACATTGAAGTAAATTTTTATTCGAAAAATACTTTGTATAGCGTATACCGAATAAATCTTTATTCAAATAAAAACGTTTTCAGATTTAGTATTAAATAAGGAACGTTTTATTAGGACTACATGTGAATCACAACCAATAAGGAATAAATTTCTTTAACAGTCAAGCTGGATTTTAAGTGCGTAAATAATTCAATGAATTTACATATATACTACCAATATAGTCGTTTAAATTAGGAATTAATTTTTCGGTTTTGAAACACAAACACTGCTGAACTATTATGATAATACAATACCAATATCATAAATTAAATTGACTAGTAATAGTAAAAATTTCTTAATCCGAAAAATATTTCATATACTTCAGTCGGTAATCGAATTCAAATCTCTTGTATTCCTTGCAAGTGACCTTATTGATTTTTTTAGATTATTTAAGAAAGTTACCCATTACTTTTTTTTAAATTTAGTTTATATTTTTAATAAAATTTATCCGTTATGGTTTGTAAAATGATCTGAAATTATTACGATACAGAAATATAATGCAACGTCTTAATTAATATGTATGAACTAAATGTCTTTAACCCTTTGCGGCATAGTGTTCGCTGTAGCGAACACCTTTTCGATCGAGTTTTTTTTTTAATGAGGAGCTCAAATCACGTTATATGAAGGCAGTTTTTTTTCATTGACTTTTATATATTTTAGAGATGTGATTTCCTTGGCTTTAATGTGTTTGTTGCTCATTTGTTTATTTATATAAATAAATATAGCTCGGAATTTCATAATTATTTTACAAAGAATGTGTGTCAAAGAGAAAGAAGGATGATAGGGTAGCGAAAATTAGTATATAAGGGTTTTCGGTGTCGCTGATCACGAATCTGCCATAAGAATTTAAACAAAATAATTGAAAAAAAAATAAAAAATAAAAAGAATATAAAATCTTGAATCCGCCATTTTGAATTTCTAAAATCTGAATTCAGATTCGTAATCAGTGACCTCAAAAACCCCCGAGTACCCAGTTTCATGAAAAATGGTTCATCAGAAAAATGTGTGCCGGAAAGGGTTAATGCATACTTAACACATTATTTCAATATTATTCTAATAAAGATTGACTATAAATATTCATAGTGTATCTAATAATACACAAGTGTGGAAAATCCAGAAAAAAATAAAGTTTTATCACAATTATACTCAATTAAATCTTATATAAGTACTACAACATAATTTCAAAATCTGAAGAAAAATTAATTCTTCACAATATAAATGCACACTTAAATCTTGGATCAAACAATGTTACTTTAATAATTATATAATTACTATGTAACATATTTATTTACTATGTAACAAATTTATTATTACTTAAAAAAATTAATAAAGGAAAAAGATTAAAGCATAGGTATATATATAAACTTATAATAAAAACTAACAATAAGTAAATACTATTATGCTTATTCAATAAAAGAATAAACATGTCTTATATCAATTTTTGTAATTGTATTCTTACATGTAGCATATTTTAAGAACAGTATTATTTTAAAGCTCCTTTAATCAAAGTGATTAATAGAAAAATTTAAAAGTAGAATGTGTGTGTTACTTATAATTTTATTTACAAAAATGTATATGAATTTTAATACAATTATAAACTTATATACATATGTATATATATTATAATATATAATTTTCTAACTATTATTATTATTATATAGCACATAATATTATAACTAAAAAATTCTATTTTGAAATTTAGCATAAATTTTATATCATTTTTAATGAGTTTACATTACAGAGTTAAGAAAACGTTTATTGTTTATGCAGTTTTTTTAATTTTAAGTGTATCACGCGAATACAATTTAGATGACTATGGTGCATTAACATAGACTTGAATGAATAATCACTACAAAGTAAGGAAGTGACTAATTATGACATCAAATTGCTTCTAAATGAGAATAGTTTTTGCTCTCTATACTAGATTTTCTGACTCCTTTATAGATAGATTCCTTACAGCTCATTTTCTGTTGTAATTAATTTCCTTCTCTTTTGAGTTATTCTCCTACACAATTTCCATGTAATTAAAATAAACATGTGTACGTGACAAAAAGAACGAAAGACAAAGTATACGATATTTTAATGTACGTGTCATTAAAAAAAGAGCAAGAATTGATAAGCAATTTAAAAATGGTAGGTATATAAGAGCTTATGCGCACTTGTGTAGATTAGTCTTGATTCACATCCGTTGAGTAGCAATTACAATTGTTCGTTTAGTCATTTTAAAAGATCGGAAAAATTTCGTGTTGAAAAATGTTTGCTATAATTTTTACTTTTGCACTTATAATGGCGTATACAGTCGCAGAAATGCGTAAGTTTGTAAAAGTGTTTGTCATTTATATATTTTTACTGTAACATATAATAGATATATTTTACTATACTATAAAAAAGATTTGTTACACTATTTGAAAAAAAAATTTAGTTTAAAAATCATAAAAATCGTAAACTATCATATTGTCAATAATATTATAATATATTGTATATCATTGCTCTTAATCAATAGATTAGAATAAATTAATGAACTATTTTTCAAATTAGATCTTTCATTTTGATGCAAACAAGATATTTTAGCAAATTAGTATTTTAAAATACTGCATTTTTCAGAAGCGTGTATTGGAGAGATTTTTTATCTTTTTTTTAAATTACTAAATAGTAATTTAAAAAAAAGATAAAAAATTATGAAATCTCTCCAATACACGCTTCTGAAAAATGAGTATTATGAAACTATTTTTAAAAAATATGCTTTAAGTGTATGTGGTACATATTTTGTATTTTCATTCATTTTTTCTATTCTAATCCAAGTGATAGCAGTTAGTTATAATTCTTTTTAAATAATGATGGTATGATATACAAGGCTTATAAGAATCAAGAAACCTCCATGATTAAGTTAATATAAGTATATTAAATTTAAAAATATAAAAACCTACAAAAAATAATACATTTTACACTGCAAAAATACATTACAAACCAATTCCAAAAATCGATATCTTCTTCTTGACTCCCAAATTCCAAACGAATCCAGTAAATTTTTCTATATTAGGAGGCGTATGAGAGTGCCACGTTGCTGTTGGTACTCTCATTCGCCTCCTAATATAGGAAAATTTACTGGATACATTACAAACATTATTACATTTTTCGGCCTTATATTTAGACCCTCTTCAGGTATACAAAAATTTTAACGCAGTAAATTATTAAAAGTTGAGAAGTCGACGGTTTTGTTACATAATTAGATGAGTGTTTAATTAGAGAAACGGAAAATTACTCGTCAAGAAATTAGTTATTTTAGAGTTCGAACAAACTACGGAAGTATATTAAAATACATAAAAAACTCCTTTGAACTCTTTTTCAAAATCTAATATTATTTATAAGATAAATTGCAACGATTGTGATGCATATCTTACGTAGAACAAAAGGAAAGAAAATTGAAAACATGAATTTTAGAACATCAAAATCAAATACGATGGAACATTAGTTCTAAATTGGTAATAACAGACCAACGACTACAATTAGGACATGATTTTGATTGGAATAACATTCAAATTCTAGATGAAGAATTGTGTCATAATAAACGTCTTATTTCAGAGAGGATCTAAATAATATGGCCGAAACATGTAGTAATGCATTGTATTTTTGTAATGTATTATATTTTTGCAGCATGGAACGTATTATTTTTTGTAATTTTTTATATTTAAATTTAATACACTTATATTAACCTGATCATGAGGTTTCTTTTATTGTTTCTTTTAACTCTTACAAGCCTTGTATATCATATTATTGTATTTTAAATATTGCAGTCCTGTTACTTTTTATCTGTTTTTAAATAATAATATTACAAAATTGAACTATAATTAATATAAAATTTATGCACGTTAAAAATTATTTAATTTTTTATCAACTCAAGTGATATATTCTCCAATTCTTACGTAAGAATAATTCTATTTCAATTCAAGTGTACCTTTTTGTTACATTAACGTTGAATAACTCGATGCAAAAAATCGTACAAAGATTAACAAATCAAAGATAAAGATTTACTCTTTCGAAAGCTGTAAACTGCATTTGGACACAATTTTCACTTGGCTCCACGAAACTTTGCAAATTTTGTAAAAAATTTTGAGATCTGATGCATCTTTATTTATGTTTATGTAACTTTATGAAATATCCAGTAACACCATTTTTTTGAAGTACTGGTCTGAAGAGTACAGATTTTTAAAGTTTTAAAATGTTTTTCTAAATATATCAATTACAATGATTATTCACAAAGTTATTCTACATCGAAATTTGCTAATTTTTGCATGTTAGATCATGTAATGCTTTAATTTTGTTGAGTATGTATAATATAATATGACAGATGTTGTATATTTTCTCCAACAATATAAAAAAATATGTGATTTTTATTCGTCGTAATAAAATGGTACAATGAAGGCTGTGTTCTAATTTATTGTTCATTGCCAGTGCTGAAAATCTATCATACATGTAATATATAAAGTTATAGATTTTTAGCACTGATTATAGTCGAAATGATATATTTTGAAGATGAGTGAATTGAATTGATTCGAATCGTTGACAATATATTAAAAAAAGATTGAATTCAAATCAAATTTTTTTAGATTTACATTAAAAGCTAAAACAAAGGAAATATTATGTTAAAAAGAATAAGTCATTTGTAATTTACAGGTACATACCAATAAATAAACAATATGGCAAAAGAATTTTATTTGTTATTATATATAATATAAGAAATCTTTTTAGTATACTTTTGTCATATGGTTTATTTTTTTATAATACCCCCCTGTAAATTAAAAATAATTTATTATCTCATTTAATTAAAAAATTTTTTTTATTTTAAACATTATTGGAAATATTTTGTTTTAATTTACTAACTTTTAAATTAGCTTTTATTAATCTATTTCAAGTAACATAAAATAATATCTGTGTTAAGCATTTTGATTTGTATCGACTCATTTGAATATCCTTCCATTTGTAATTTGCTTTACTTACTTACTCACTTGTGCATGCGCGCGCATACAGCATCTTCAGCGCCAACGTTTTGTTCAACGAACACTACACTACAATAAAGAGCAGTGCACAAGACGCACGTTTTACTATACAATCCAAGCATTATTCTTTTCTCTACGATCCATCATTATTAATTTACAAGAAGTGTTAAATCCAGCTTTAAATCACAAATAATCTGAAATGCATATAAGTAAACAAATATTATAATAATCGCGATTATAATGTATTGTTTTAAAGATAATTTTTTAATTTTTGTTTAAAGATAATTTTAAAGAAACTATATACTGACTACTTATTCTAGCGAAAATAACTAACTGTTGCCTTAAATTTGTCCTTTTATTTTAATTACATTTATTTAAAAAATATAAAAACCTATTTTTGATTTTGAATTTTTCAGATTCGAAAACAAATTGAATCGATTTAATTTGTTTCGAATTTGAACTGATTTGCACTTTTGAGGACAAACCTTCAAAATTGAAGTTTCCAGACTTCAAAAAAGTAAATAAAGTATATTTGAACAGTACATTTTGTTTAATTTTATATAAAAATAAGGCTTCTGACAGATGCCTTATTAGAAAAGAGATATCATAAAAGATATAAAAAACATCTTATAGAATATATATGAAAGATGTTTTATAAGACATTATATAATAATGTCTTCTGATAATTTTAAGACTTTAAAATGTATTATAGCAAGATAATTTGTTTTTTAAGTTAAAGTAATTCCTGCAATTTATATGATATCTTGACATTCAGAGACGTAGAAAAAATTAAATAAATGATCAAAATCAATTACTAATGAATTATGGAAATTAAGTCTGTATGGTTATGAGCATAATTATGGTCTTGAGTGTGCAAACCTATCTTAAATATTTAAATTTAATCTTTTAAAGCTGGAATTATTATGATCTTTATAATTCGTAACAAAATTTTTTATTTTAACATTTTACTTAAAATAATTCATTTAATAGTACGCATACACTTAGTATTTATTAATATAAATATTTGTAATATTATATAATGTGTGGAATATATACATAATAATTTAATGAAATTAAACATTAAATTAAATTAATGAACATATTAAATTAAATATTTTTAAATATTGTAAAAAATTATTTGATATTATGTATATATGTACATATATTATATACGCTAAAAATATAATGTTTCTTTAAATATTAAACGAGCTTGGAAGTTTTATGTCAGGAATAAATGACATTTAATATAATCTATTTGTACAGTAAAAAAATACATATTATTTAAAAAAATTTTTTTTGTTTTACCAATAAAATTTAGATTTATCCAATTAACAATTTCATTCAAAAGTTACAAATTAATGGAAGTATTCATATTCTTTACAGCCTCTTATATTCACGTATGTGGTCGCAAAGATCCGAATCTCGATAAATGCATCGTAAACAGCATTTATGACTTGAAGGAGCCAATCTGTAAAGGAATACCGGAATTGAATAGTCCACCACTTGTGCCATTTTCTGTTGAAAAAATAACTATTTCTGACACCAATAATGCTAAATTATATCTTAAAGATACACAAATAACGGGACTTTGCGATTTTATTATAAATTCTTTCCACATAGATATTGATAAACTCCATTTCAATATGGAATTGTTATTCAAGCACGTTAATTTAAACGGTACCTATGATTTTGATATAAAAGTACTGGTACCTTTTGTTCATAAAGGACCAGTTTATCTTACTGCAGGTATGTATTTATTTAATAAACTAAAATAACATAAAAAGTTACAAAAACTTATTTTTATAAACTGTAAAGATTTAATATAAAATTTTGTTTACTGATGTTAAATTATATGTTGTTTCCTTTTACAGATGACGTAGGAGCAAAAGTAGAAGTAGATATGAAACTAGTAACCAAAAATGATAAAAGATACATGTATCTATCAAAAATAAACTTAAAACTTAACTTTAAAAAGTTGGGCTACGTATTTGACCTAAACGAAAATGAATCAGCTCAATTAAACGAAATTATTAGCAATTTCTTTGGCAGCAATGAAGAAGAATTTATCAATAAGGTTAAACCATCAATTGAAGCAGAAGTCTCTAAACAAATACTACATCTTGCAAACAATATTGTTAAACAGTTTACTTTCGATGAACTCTTCCCTGATCGAGAATAAATTGTAAAAACGTTTTTTAAAGATC
This sequence comes from Cyphomyrmex costatus, assembly GCF_001594065.2. NCBI lineage: Eukaryota > Metazoa > Arthropoda > Insecta > Hymenoptera > Formicidae > Cyphomyrmex > Cyphomyrmex costatus. Next base: position 848,069 of record NW_017276291.1, on the reverse strand, counting down.
TATTGTCATAAAGTCGCTCTTAAATTTGCAATTAAAATAATGAGTAATTAAAATCAATCCTTGCAGTATTAAAATTCTTTTATAATAACTATTTTAAAAATCGGTGTGATACAAATTTTATTTTAACTAAATATTTATAAGCAAACATTTTTAAATTATTAATTATTCAATAGTTCAAATAAAAAAGGAATATTATAGTTAATTAAAAGTATTCTGTTTATAATGTTATTTTTGTTTTGGGATGAGATTTTGGAGCAAAATATATTTAATTACTTCATATCAATTTAATGAAATTGTGATACCGCTCTTAAGACATTATTTACCGATTTCATTATGTACGTATATATTTGCTGTTTTATTATTTGTAATTAGTATAATTTATTTCAACATTTACTAATTTTGTTATTGTTATTATTATTAGCAATAAAATAGAAAAACTTATGTATCTATTAGAACTCTTTTCTTATATTATAATAAATAAATGTTATATATTTTATGCATAGAATTAAATATTTCATTTATCAAAATGTTTTTATATTTATAATTATTTATTATCAGTGTTTTTCGTTATCTTAATAAAATTATCTAGATAATAATCTAGATAAAGAAACGATTTTACCTTATCTTCACATCTTATTATTAAGATTATCTTTATCTTATCTTAGATAAAAAAAATGTTATTTTTTTCGAACTATCTAACCGTAAGATTGTACAAGAGTATTATAAGAAATTAACTTTCAGTAGTAGTAGTAGTAATGAGGATCTAATTCTTTACTTTTTTATTTCCTGTGATCGTTACAACGTAATTTGTCATTTTCACTTCGAAACCTTTGGAATTAGAATTGACACACATTTTTAAATATAGTATATGCTCGTAAGTCTCGCATACTATATTATATTAAAACTGTAATTATCATATGCAAATACAAGTTGTGTAATAATAACAAATGTAAAAAAATTGAAAAATTTTATTTAAAAGCGCTATCTATCTTTGATCCCAGACATTTACACATAGATCTAGTATATAAACTTGATGAGTTGCATAAATCAGTCTTGTTCTTGGGTTTGTCATACATCTGAGAAGATTGATATATAATATCATAATTTTAGAAAGTATTATTCGCTAAAAGTCTAATTTAGTTTAAAATATGTTTGTTGTTATTTTTACTCTGGCATTTATAACAGTACATATTGGGGCGGAAATACGTAAGTAAATGATAAATATTACATATTAGCCTTTATCACACTTCATGTGCAAGATTTATCTCTATATACTATTGAAAAGAGGGTTGTTTTGATTTCTTTCTCAGACAACTAACACGAATAAAATATTTTTGAATTAGGTATTGGGTTGGAAGAAAAGTTCTGCGGATTTTGTTAGCTCAAAACTATATATACAATATCTTCATCAAAAATAAACAAAATTTAAATTTAGAAAAAAGTTTTATAACTTGAAATCGTTACTTTTAAAAGGTTTTTATAATTTTTTAGTTCATGTCAATTTGGTGATCTTTACATATAGAAAAACATCAAGCTGAGAAAAGAGAAATTTGTTTCTCACTTTGTGGGTCTGTCATGTACCAAAAAAGAATTTGCGGCAATTTTCAATTATATAACGTTAAAACTTAAAGTTTTTCCTTAAAATTTGTTTAAAAAAAATGTTCCTACGATTTTTGGTTCCTGAATTATTTGCGAAGTAAAAAAACATTTTTAATTGCTTATTCTCCGTCAAAAATTATCATATCGCAATTAAAAAATCAGTTTCTTAAAGCTGAAACTTTGCTCCATTGAATGGTATAATTGCTAATCTTTTAAATGTATAATTTTGGACTAATATACATATATATATATATATATGTATATATAAATTACCGCACGCGCAGAACTTTTCCTCCAACTTAATACTTTATTATAATTTTTAAATAAAAAATTCCTAACAATTTTAATTTAAGCTATAAATATTACAATAACAATTGTTATATTTTGTATAATATATTAGTATCGCGCAAATTATACATCTAGTATTATGCATCATATGTAGAATATGCATTAGATAGTAATAATATATGAAGGACATATATATATGAAAAAGGACTGCGGATGAAGAGAAGCTATTTTCATCATAGTCCTTGAATAATTAATCAAAGCACAGTAGTATTAACATCTACACTCAAGAATTCCTTGTCAAACATTTATGTACGTGTTTTATGGAAATGGCATGTACAAATATATAAGAATGTTTTATAATGAATTTCCTCAATACAGTTTATGTATCTTGTACACTTAACTTGCTACGAGTGCAGTCATTTGTAACAGGTTTGTGTCAATAAATTAAAAGAAGTATTTCCTAATACCTCAACTGTATAATAGAAATGTTAAATGAAAATTCTACGATGTGTTTATAAATCTTTTACCTATTAATTTTATTATTAATTATCATCCCCCATTTTTCCATTTTTTCTCTTTTTTTTCTTTTCTCATTCTCTCTTAAGTTGTTAAAAAATAGTTAAAAAAGTTGTTGAAAAATATTTTACACACAATGTAAAAAGAAAGATGTAACATTGCGCATAATGGCAGTAGTAAGATTGGATAAGGAAAACAGTCGATCAAATTTGAGCTTATGCATTCTCTTACTGCTGTTGAAAATAAAAATCGGAGCGTAAGACGAATGTAATGAGAAAGTAAAAAAAGCGTAAATAAAACTTTTAGGAGATGAAAATTGAAACATCGTAAAAGAAGCGTTTTCGCTTCTTAGAAGCTTTATTTTTATTTTCATTAGGATGCGCATCAATGGAAATGTTACAACCTGCCCTATTATCATGATGATTTTATCATTTTATCTTTTCGTTATTCATATTTATGTCACTGTTTAATTTTGTCTAAGAAAGTGTTGTTTATTAAGGAAAATAATAATGTAAACTTTTTACAGCCTCCTATATTCATGTATGCGGCCGTAGAGACCCGAATCTCGAACAGTGTATCATAAATAACGTTGAGAATTTGAAAGGAAAGATCTGCGATGGAATTCCAGAATTGGGCATTCCATCTGGAAATCCATATACTTTTGATAAACTACTCATTACCGATGGGCCTAACACCAAAATTTACATTAGAGATGCAAAAGTAATGGGAGCGTGTGATTTTGACATAAAATTCCTTCACGCAGATATCGATAGACTCCACTTCGATGTTGAAATAGTATTCAAACGGATCGAAATAAACACCACATATGATTTTAACATACGTTTATTGGTGCCTATTGCTTATAAGGGATTGATTCACCTAATTATAAGTATGTAAAAAGTTAATGTATTAAATAATAGTTTAAAAAACTTTAAATATTGAAGCAATATCAAGTTAATGTATTAAAAAATAAGACAAAAAGAAATTTTAATATTTAATTTAATTTTTTAATATTTAATTTAACTTTTTAATATAATTTAATGTTTAATTTTTTCTATTTTATGTTTTCTTTCGCAAATAATAAATTATGATTTGCAGATAATGTAGAAGCAACAGCAGACATAGATATGAATGTGACAACTAAAAATAACACGAAATATGTATATTTATCAAAGTTGAAGATTAATATTGATTTCAAAAATTATAACATCGAATATGATGTGAACAATTTGGAATTAGAACAATTTCGCGAAATCATTAAGAATTTTATCGGTAATAATCGAGAAGAAATTATTAAAATTCTTAAACCAGCTATAGAAGCGGAAATTTCCAGACGAATTATCTTGATTTCTAATAATGTAATTAAACGTTTCACCTATGAGGAGCTTTTCCCCGATAAAATATAAACTATATAAAACGCAATATTAAGGTTGTCTAATGTGTGACGTTATTTATATATGTGTGATTCATTTAAGAGTGTATACTTACAATTAGTTAGAAATTTTAAAAACATCGATTTTTTAAAATAATATTTTCTTAAAGTATATAATGTTAGAAATATTTTCCCTCAAAATTTTAAGTTTATTTGCTGTATTCACGGAGATATACGACTTTTGAGTATATGTTCATCAAAGCGCTCTTATAACAATCTAATGCGGCAGCTGCACAAGGGATAAATATTATCTCGTTCTGTCTGCCTGTCAGCTGGTCATCTCTATTATGTTAAAGTATAAGTACTTGTGTATATACTTAGCATAAATGACTGTAAATTAAAAATAAATCTTTAATTAGCAGTAAACTGCATTTGAAACTTTAAACGTATTTTTCTTAAAATATTGCTTATTTATTATTTTTAAAATAAGTTATAATAGTGTTAGTGCTGTGAATATAACTTCAAAAATGGTAGTGAAAACTTTTCGCGTTTCAGAGTTGAAAAAAAATGCCGCGAAAGCTTAAGAAATGATTTGCTCAACTTTAGGCGGAAACTCTGTGTCGTGCAGTACATTAAAAAGTGGTTCCAAAGATTTATACGATGCTAATTTCAATGTTTTTCATCATAGAATTTATTGACTCAAAATAACTATCTTTTTTCTCAAGCGGAATTAGACAATTGCCTGAAAGATGGCGAAAATGTGTGGAAAGTGAAAGGAATTACTTTGACTAGGTTAATATTTGTTCTTTTATAATTTTATATCGAAATTTGGTAAAGAAGGTCGAGAGAGAGAATTAAGTTGCAGACTTAATATTTATAATTACAAAGAATTTATTTATTACAATTCGTTATTATATTATTATAATATTAGTGTTGTATTGAATGGGATATAATAAATTTATCTTTTCTAAAAAGAAAGGGTTGTTTATTAATTTAAATCATTCAATTTTTTAAATAAGTTATATTTATAAATTAAAAATGTTAAATTTTTATAGAATGACATAGGATTAAATATTATCTCTTCTTATTCGTGAAAAGATGTGCATTATTTAAAACATAATTGTAATTAATTTAAATGTTATTATGTAAACTGCAAAGTTTATAAGTTACTTTACATTAAAATTGCAGTGACATTAAGAAATATAAAAAAAATAAAAATTTGATAATTAATATTTTAATTGTGTTAGCCGTTATAAAAATTGCGTCAATAAACATTTTACAAATTTTTTAATTTTTTAATTTAATTTTTGATAAATATATGATGTAGAAAGAATTACAGCTTATGTCTTTACAGTACTACTTATTATTTACAATGAAAATTTTTTAACATTTATCTGCAAAGTAAAGCATATTATTTACTGTGTATCGATAAATATGTTTTCGCACTGACATTACCTTACAAAGCTATCAACCGTCGAGTACGTCTAGTTAATAACAAAAGAATTGAAATTATCATAAAGTGATGAGAAAAGATTTTGTACTGATCAAGCAGTATCTTACTGAATTAGCAAGACATATATAATTTTATCAATAAAAATTAAGGATGTACCGAATTATAAAATTATCGGGGATATTGAATATTGGATATCCGGAAAGAATATAATACTTACGGATATCCGCTTAGATATCTAGTAAAGCAATTATTTGATTGAATATTTAAAAAAAGAAACGAAAAAAGGAAAACAAGGAAAAAATAACAATAATAAATATCCCTATCTCCCCCCCCCCAACGCGAAAAGAAATTATATTTTAATTCCGTTTTCTTCCCAATATGATAGAAAAAAACGAACTAAAAAAATTAACGGTATATTTTTATTAAGCTATTAGCGTAATAATCTAATAAGTATTTGCTGCATAATACTATACTATTTATTTTTAATCATAGTAGAATGTTTTTTATTTCTCCTTATAAATTTTTGCGTTTAATTTGTTTAACGTGTTGAACATCAATGTCATATTTGATAGAGTCATTAAATAACTTATGCAACTTCCTTGTACTTTGCAATTAAGATAATCGATAAAAGCCATTTCTTAATACATGTAATATTATATATTCGGTTTTTACAAAATAAAAAATATGAACATAGGTCATAAACAATCCCATTTCGTCCATTACCTTGCAGAATTCATGTTCAAAAAAGCATGTGATACACGCATGAACGCTTTCTTTAATATAATGGCTAAGAATACCTAATATTTAACAATATAAATATTGAATAAATCAAATCAACAAATGGAAAAAGGTAGACATTACACGTAATAAAATATTTTCTGCTTTACAAACACAAATTCTTTAAAATCACATTTCTTTCGCTTTAAACGCAAATTCTATGCTTTTATTAAATCAAAGAATTATATTTATAACAATTTCTACTCGAAGAATGTCATAGTTATTATAATATTCGAGTTTTATTGTAAGAGTTATTATTGCGTAACTATAAATAATATAAACCAATGAATACCGATGAGAATATGCCGTAACGCGTCAAGCTAGATCCCGAGGTAATGTTTTTCACAATGAAAAATTAATGATTTACAGATTTAATATGTCATTAAACATTATTAAGATCGATGCGCAAAGAGCATTTAATATGTCATTCAAAAATTGTTAAATTGTTAGTCAATTTAACTCGTAATATTACTGTGATAGTTTAGTAGTGTTGCGTTTTAAGTCTGAAAAAAATTCAGCGCGCAATTATATATTACAGAAGCACCTCTGTTCTCATCGGTATTTTAAGCATTTATTGGTTTAAATTCTCACGGTCTAATAAGATTTGATATTATAAACAATATTGTGCTATCTTAGCTAATATTATAAAACCTGTATGATTCTTCAGAATAATATTTAATTCTTTCCTACACTTTGAATATTTAGTATTTTATATTTTGCACAATTATTGTGCGTAATAATTAACGTTTAGTATTTTATAATTATTTGTTAATACAAGTTTGTATAACAATTAATTATTTTACTGACAAATTATCAGATTTACACATAAATTTGTATGATTGAGTTTGCGTAACATTGCAATAACCTTGAGAATTGTGTACACTCTTCCTTTCGCAGTATATATATATGTGACTCAATCTGTATCTGTATGGCTTACTAGAAAAATTTTGTGAATTTCGTTCGTTTAGTTGTTGTTTTAGATCCTTATTTTAAATAAATTTAGACAAGAATTTATCGACGCAATTTTGTACATTTTTTTAACTCAGAAAAGTAGACTGCAAAAAGAATTTTGTGCACACGTGCGTATGGCTGAAGAGTTGTCAGTAAGCGTGTATAAAAACTGGTACAAATGTCGATGTTGCGATTCACCGAGGTCAAATCGAAGATGGAAACCTGCAGACCCTGCTTGAAAACTCCACTGTAACGACGCAAGAATTCGCAGAAATGCTTGGGAACCAGTCGCGATTGTAAGCCACAGGCTCAACGTGGTTTGTGAAAAAACTTATCCATAGATCTAGTAAAATGCAGTAAATGAAAAATATCTTAATATTATAATATCTTTTTACATTAAATTTTCTTATAAAAATTTTAAAGATATTTTCTTAAATATATTTTCTTCTAAAGATTAAAAAAAAACGTAAAACCTAAGCAAAGAGTATCCTAATAATAAGAAAAATATTATATGAACTATAAAATTAAAACATTTTATTCAATTGTATAAACATTCTCTCTATTACTATTTTCTCTATGAATTACAAATAAACTCTTAATATAATCTATATAAAGATTAGTGTAGATCTTTTCATATAGATAGATATTAAGAATTTATTTAATAACGGTTATGTATTGTAATATTTATAATTAGTTACGAAGAATAAAAGAATAGTCTTTTTTGCTAATTACTTTGCGATCAATAAAACTTTGCACATAAAAAAATAAAAACAATTGTATTTAATTGTTAATATTAATATATAGAAATGAAATGTTGTATTCGGCACATATCATATATAATATATATTTATATCACGTATCATTTACATTTTGTGAATACAATTTTTGGACAATATTTTACAATTAGATTTATTTTTAGATTATTTTAAAAATATTTAGAAAGTAAAAATATTTCAATTTGTTGTTAACATTTTATTTGAGATAATAATTTGTTTAAAGTCCGGTAAAGAATATAGGTGTATTAGTCTTGACGCAAGTCTTATTTGTTACCACAACTAATTATGTTTTAAAAATAGATTGTATATATATTTAATTGTATACAATTTGAAGAAAAAAAATTGGAATTCATTAATTAAATTCTCTTCAATTGATCGGTTATAATTATAACTACATAACTTTTATTTAAAAAAGTTATCTTCCTTGTTACGTAATCAAACTGCAAGGTTGTATTCTGCGTATTAATATTTAGGTTATAATCTGATACTTTCCAAGAACATTTATGTTGTCAGTTATTTTAATACTTCAAAAAATAATTCCGTTATTTCATTAAAAAATAAAAAAAATCACAGTTGAAGATATATTTATATTTGTTTAATACGTTAAAAATAAGAAAAATTATAATTAAATTAAATAGTGTCTGTAGCAATTGTATGAACATAATTCTCTTATTTAAAAAAAAAATTGATCGATTTCTCCTTTTTATCGATTTTTAGCAATACTATTTTACTACTGAAATATTTTACAATACTTTTTGGATTGTTTAAATAAGCACATTTTAAAAATTTATTTATGTATACATGCAACATTTACATAAATATTATTTCATGTCCTGTACGTATATCAAATATATTTTAATTTAATAAAATATGTCTTTTTACATGAAAGATTGTATTATTCTTTCGTTACTTATTGTTGAATTTTACTTAACTTTACTGATGTAAACAGAAATGTGATCGTTGATTTTATATGAGTCATGGCTATAGAGTAAGAAAGAGACTGGTTAATAAAATATTGAACAAGGACGCATATATATATATATATATAAGCTCCAGCAATACGCAAGAATCAGTCTTAATACCCATTCGCTATTCAGCTGTTTGGTTCACTTTACAGTATATACCTATCTTTAGAAAGTGTTTCTTAAAAGATAAATTTCAGATTGTAATATGTTTACTATAGTTTTTGCTTTTGCGCTTATAGCAACAAATTATGTTGCAGCAGAAATACGTGAGTAAAAAAAATATATATGTTTGTCTTTGTCACAAAAAATGCTTATAATTCTTCTTTATTAATTTTTTTATCGACTTTTTTTGTAGATAAAATATTTTATGTTAATAAAATATTATATTTCAAGATAATCGTTGTGTAAAGAAATATCTTTGCTGTTGCAGACATTGCGATAATATTAATTATAAGGTATAATGCAATAGCTCAACGAGTTAATGCAAACTGCATGCCTAGCACTCGCCAGGTCGTAAACATGTACCTATTAGATAGCAATAACGTGAACGCGTATTAGAAAAAATACTTACGAAAAGAAGCTATGTTCCACCTTTGAAGCACTTAATTAAAATGATAGGTGTAACCGATATCAACTTCAACAAGAGTTTCTTGTCAAACATTTCGTTACGTGTTTTATAATACAGCACATACATTTAGAAGAGAACGTCTTATAAAGAATTTTTCCAACGCGACAACATATTTCGTAGACTTGACTTGCTGTGCAGTCACCTGTAATAGATTTATATTTAAAAAAATATGTTCTAATACAAAAACAGTGTAACAAAAGTATTAAATAAAAATTCTGTAGTAATATTCAAGATATTTTTATTTTCAAATACTTTATTATCAAATATAAAATTTATGAATAAATATAAAATTTAATTCGTCAATATTCAGGATTTTTTTACTATTAAATACTTTATTATTAAATATATAAAACTAAATATAAAATTTAATTCATTAATTATTTCACGTATGCTGTGATTTAATTAAAAATTTTACATTATTTTACATTTTTCAAGATTTGATATTAACGCTGTTAATATTATCATAATTTAATATTACAAACTATATATCATTTACTATATATATATATATTGCATAAAATATATATATCATAAAAAAATTGCTTTTTTTATTTTTTACGTTCAGAATTTTATTTGAGTACTTCAAGATTTAGTATTAAATATATTTTTATATTATCGAAAGTATATATTTATTGCGCACTTCTTACTGCGTTGACTCCTAATAGCCGTTTTTAAATTTGTTTACATTATTTTATTATAAGGAATCCTTTAATATTATGATAGCTTTTTATTTTTTACATTTTGTCATCTTTTATTTCATTTATTCTTTAATATTAATAATTTTATTCATAATTAATTTAATAAAGATATAATTATCTTTTACAGCTTCTTTTATTAATGTATGCGGACGCAAAAATCCGAATCTTAATAAATGCATCTTGGACAACATTGATAATATAAAAGATAAGATCTGCGAAGGAATCCCGGAATTGGACGTTCTGCCGAACAATCCATTAGTTATTGAGAAACTAATCATTTCTGATACGCCAAATTCTAAGATATCTCTTCAAAATGTGAAAGTGACGGGAATTTGCGATTTTGTCGTAAAATACCTTCATTCAGATCTCGAGAAACTTCATTTCGATGTTGAACTTTTATTCAGACGGCTCCAATTGAATGCCACGTACGATTTCGACATACGTTTATTAGTGCCTATTGTTAACAAGGGACCGGTTTACATCACTACAAGTACGTAAGATAAACGATATTGCGTTATACTTATATGATAATTAAAAAGACAGAAATAGTACATTGTGTAACATGTATGTTAAAGTTGTTTATTGTGCGACGCGGGCGCGGGGAAGCGTCGCTTCGCTCGTGCGCTTCCCCGCGCCCGCGTCGCGCTATAGACAATTATAGCATATGAGTTGCACATAGAGTTTTTCACCACGAGTGCACTGTGTTAGTAATATGTTATACAATTATAAAGTCGCACGAGCAAAACGAGTGCGACTTATGGGATGGTGCGTGGGGCGCAGGAAGCAGGGGGAATTCGGGGGGAGGGCGCGGCCCGAAAAAGAAATTAAAATATTTCGTAAATAAATATTTAACAATACTAAATTTTGTATTGCTCATTACTTTTAATTATAATTGTGAGATTATTACAATTTGAAATTATAAATTTAAACGCGCGTTATTATAAGTTGAATGATATTTATAGATACTGTATTGTCGTTTTGTCGTAGTTACTTTTATTATTGGAGAAAACTATGCTTATTTTTTTCCCCCCCCAGATGCCCCGAAAGAACGCTTCGGTCGCGCGCGTTTCTCCGTGTTGATATTTGTACGAGCGCTACCACTGTGTTGCGTTATTTTTCATAATGTAACGCTTTTGCATGGGGTTAGAGAAATAACTCAACGGCTTGAGGTATTGGCTATTTACCGCACGCAAAAACGTTAAATAGGGCACATTACGTGCACGCGTGAGGAAAATAAAATAATGTCTATTTCAACGTAATGATTTACAATTCGATACTTTTTCGTCATAATTATTAATCTGGATTTTGTAGATAATGTAGAAGCAAAGGTAAATTTGGACATGAAAGTAGTAACCAAAAATGGCAAAAGATATGTGTATTTAGCAAAGATGAAGATAAATCTCGACGTCAAAGGATACACCGCTGAGTATGGATTGAATAATGCAGAACAAAATCGACTAAATGAAGTCATTAGCAATTTTATAGGCAACAATCAAGAGGAGGTTATTGCTGTCTTCAAACCAGCATTAGAAGAAACAATTGTCAAACGAATTCTCTTGCTTTCCAATAATATAGTTAAACACTTTACATTAGAGGAACTTTTCCCTGATCGAGAATAAACCGCATAATAAGAGTTTTTAAGTTCCATTGTTACACAATCATTTTGCCCATTTTGTGATTTATTTAAATCTTTCGTACGTCCGGGTATCCCAAAAGAGATGCGTTTTGTATGAAGATGGTTTTATAGGGGATTTTGGGGATGCTGATTCTAAATTTAAATTTAAAATAATGGCAGTCATGAAGAACTGAAATATATTAGTATTATACATTTAAAGTATAATTTTGAACTTTACTTTTTTAAATATATATCACAGCATACATGTACATAAGATTCTGAATATATAATTAGCATTAATTCTATTTTTCGATGTAATATACGATATATATAATATACGATTATAATTCTTAACTATCCAAAAATTTTATATTTTGTAAAATTCAGATAGCTTATACATATATATTTTATGAAAACATTACATTTCAGAGTGTGAATTTTTTACGTGCAGCTTAAACCTTCTTTTTTAGAACAAGTCAAGGTAAAAGTCGATACAATTAATTGTTTATTAAAAGTTATAATTTTTTAGTAGATAAGATATATATGTATATCTCGGAGGTACGAAAGAATTATTTGGAAAAATATTTGGAATTAAAGTTTGTGTTAAATTAAAAATTTTAAATACTTTTTCTATTTGTTTGGGCATAATGTTTATAAGAATTTTATATCTAATTTTTGATATAAGTGTTATAAAATTATTAGAAAAAATGAAAACATGTAGATATAAAATTGCTATGATGTGCTTTTTATTTTACGTATCCTTATATTTATATCTTTAATATCTATTTATAATATAGATATAATATATATTTATGTATTATATACATAATATATGTTATTTATCTAATTTTATGACTATATTTATGTCGTTAGAAAATCCTTAACTTTACGGCTATGAAAACTACTCTTAAATTCTAAAGCGTCCTGTTTCAAGTATAGAACTTCCGTCTTATAGCGATTGATAAAAAAAAGGAAAAAAGATATCAAGCTTTTTATATAATTTAAAAACTTATAGTATTAATCATACAGATTGTACAATCGTCCAAAAATTTTGACTTTGGTTTCAAATGACTCGTTGCTGTAGTTGAGGGTTAACAACCTAAATATGTCTACATATGTTAAAAAAAAATTTTAAAAAAGTTGTATATTAAACAATAAATTACTTTAAGGTAACATACATAGAGTTAAATATTGTATGTGTTCATTATAGTGTATTTTATAATGTTGAAGAAAACTGCTTTAAATAATTAAATATTGTTGTACCTATGTGATATTGTTTTCCTAAAAGAAATTTAAACAAAAAAAGATAAAGCAAATGACTTGATAAGTCTCAATTATATTTAAGATACGTTATATTTATTGTCAATTTTATGTTAATTACGGTACTATAAGTTGAGTATGGTTGCAATTACTTGTGTATTGCAATAATTTAAAACCTCTCTAATGCATAAATTATAATTTCTAATATGAATTATAAATTGTTTGACGTAGATTTCATATGTACATAGATTTAATAATCAAAGATTTTACTTATCTGTATGTAATACAATTTATTATTAATATTCTGTTATTAATATTTTTTATTAATACTTTGGTTAGTTGTTGATGCAACAATGTCATTACAAGCACATTTATTAAATTAAATTAAATTAATATATCGTTTAATATCTTTGTAATAAATTACAAATTACAATAAATATCACAATACAATTCGCAAAATGGATTGACTGGTAGTATTATTGTAAAGAATGTGTAATAATACTTAAGATAAGCTTCTGATTAATTTATAAAATGTTACACATACCTATTTAAAAATATGTGAGTTATTTCACAAATAAATTATAATTTTGGAGGAAATATATACCCTACCGTGAAAGTCGCATAAGACATAATCATATGTCATGGTATATGTAAAAGATCCAATAATGCTAATATCATTTAACAAATACTATAGTCAGAAACTTTCGATGATTCATAAAGCATTGAATTTATCGATTTTGGTACGACAATTACAAAAGTATTAAAGTAATATTACAAGTCTATAAGTTATAATCACAAAGATTATACAGCTGATTGTTATTTCTTTCTTAGCAAGCAAATTAGACCTATTTTGAACAGTACCGTTTATTATGCGTTGATAATCGTTTTTTATTTGCATCTGATTGATTCAAAGTTTTTAATTCGAGTTAATAATGAAAGAATTAAAATTGAAACAAAAATTTTGCTGTACTGTGCTCTATTGACAAATTTGGAGAAAAGTACATGATTTTCGACCAAGAAATTTCCACATCTAATTCTAAGTACTATAATAACTTAATTTTTTTTTGCAATTAATGGTAATGGTAACAAATCCATAAATTGCGTGTCAAAAAATTTTATGATAAAACTGACAAAAATGTTTTTCCAATTTTTTTTAAAGAATTTACACTATTTAAAAAATATCTTTTCTTGTATTTTCTTTTTAAAAGTTTTTTTTTATTGTATCATTACTCTTTTTAAGAGTTGCGCAAATGCTCGACTAATTTATCAGATCATAACGTTTTCTGCAAGACGATTATAATGGAATTTTTAAGTAATACTAACAAGTTGTTCCATAATTCTGGTTTAATTCTTCTCTTGTTTTCTATCAAAATTGAATTTTGGTTTAGTTCTGATTAAACCATTCATCCTTGTGTTATAAAATTTTAAAAAACTTAGGAAGGTAGATTCAATATAGTGAAAAACAGCAATAAATTTTCCTGATTCACTCTATTGCTTATTTTGTAATTTAGCAAAAAATTTAATTTATGTTTTCCAGCCCGCCCGATCACTATTGGTCGATTTATGCGCCGGGGAAGAGTTGTGCGAATGTAAACTGTTGAATGATACTGCTAGCAATATCCTGAAATGAATCAGATAGTCCCTTTTCTATTTGCGGCGAAAGCTCCTTCAGGAAGATATCGAAATTGTTGTTGATAGCCAAATTAATGACATCTCCAAGGGCTTGTTCGCCACCAAATAGATTATCTAGCTTTATCATTCCTTTTCCTACTGAGATTTTCAATTTGAAGTCCTTGATGCGCATCTTCTCTTCGCCGTCCTCGTCGAGATATTTTTCAATCTGTATTTTGCAAGCGCCTGAAAAGTTGACCGAGATTTTATAAGATGAATAATTCAAATGTATAAAATTACAGAATTAGAATTTATATACGGCAAGTACCTATGCAATTTGAAAAATTGCCATGAATCGGGCCGGATCCGCGAATCGGAAGTAACAGTAACTTGCCGTCGATTCCATATATCCCTTCAACTTGAATATTTGGCAGTTCCACATCCACAAGAACGATCAAAGTGTCTAAATCGATTCTTGGAAAAAAGAACGACAGTATTAACACCTAATCAAGAAAATAACGGGAGAAATTCGTTGTACGCTCATTACACCTTCCAATTTATGCCTGTATAATTTCCATTTATATAAGTGAAATTATTTAACTTATGACAGAAATCTCTCAAAATGATACAAGTAGGATTTTCATTTTGCGTATCTCAACTAATCTTTTTTAATCTAAGTCTGATATAAAGATTACGATTTACATGAATTCATAAATTTTTGTTGCGGCATAAATATTGTTACTATTGAATCACTATATACCGTTACCGTGTGTTAACTTTGTAATTTTCTACACATCTAGTATAATGTAAGATTTTTAATAAAAATGTTTGCAATTAAAATAAAATTATAAACAATAAATTACATTTAATTTCTAGAAAATTATAGTATTATACATTCTTGGCATTATTGTGTTGAGATATAATACAAAGAGTCAATACGAACAGTATAATATGCATTCTATGGAATGTGGATGGATATCTTGATGGATACACGATATATTGGATTAATGAATTTCTCTTTCATAGTTCTCACACATGGGAAATTATTACAATACTGATAATTTCAATGCACAGCGTCGAGCCTTCCTTATTATTTACATTATTACAACGCTATTGTAAGTTCTGTCTTTTTCTACTGCTTTCTCAACGCTCGACATATTGTTTAATATAAATGTATTTTCAAATTTTAATTTCGTATGCTACTTTTAGAGAGAAACACCACCGGCGATTACAATTTTCGTCCGGTTTTCTGGTCCGTATCGATTATTTAACTCTTTTTTGCAATCTTCGAGAAGTAGGCATGAGTATTGTTGACGCTTTGTAGACACACTTGGAGTGTTCGTGTCACGGCCGTCTATGCGTAGAATACAAACGACACAGCGTCCGTTCCTCAATTGCTTATTACAAATTGCATAATTTTCTTTAAATGTGATTATGTGTCTTTTTAAAACACTTGATTCGTCTCATTATTCTGTGCGCAAAAATATTGAAGTCGAATCATTAAAAATAAATAATTCATAAAAAATTTTGTATCTTATTATGTTAAAATATGTATATTAAAAGAAAATATATGAAATCTTGTTTAAATAGTTATTTATTTTAATATTTTTAGTACATTATGATTATAGGAATTATAATTAAAAAATTATTAGTGCATTATTTATAAAATATTAATAAAACGTGAAATTTTTTAAAAGAAAAATTACATTTAAAAATACAATACAAATATTACGAAGTCATACACATTTCTTTATTTTAAATATTATTATTAATAAAGTGTTAGCTTTTTTCAAAGCATTCTATAAAAAATTTGTAGCATTATTCTTTTTTCTAAAGCTGTAGAATGTTTATTCAAAACGTTTTTTTAAATACTTTACCATACATTTGGAATATTGTTGTTTTTTCCGTATTTTATAAATTTATTTTTTTTCTATAATGAATTGCCAGGTAGTATGCATCACAAGTCAATGACAGTAAAAACATCATAATGTGTGCATAATCATCTCTTTGTAATCTTATGTAATCTGGCTGGATTTATTGTGAAGGAGAGAGAGAGAGAGAGGGAGGGAGAGAGAGAGAGAGAGAGAGAGAGAGAGAGAGGGAGAGAGAGAGAGAGAGAGAGACAATGTGATTCAATTTAACATTATGAATGATTCGTAGACTTAAATTTTGCGCAAAAGGATGTCATTATCTAATAATATTTTCTTACAAGGTCACTACTCGCATAATTGTGCAGAGATTCAACACGCTTGTTTAAAAATAAAGACAAGCACGCTAAAGTGATTTGTAAGATTTCATTAATTTGAATTTTATTGTATTATATCATTTACGTTATGTCATTTTTGTGAAAACGAAAACCGTCGGTTCTATCGGAGGAAGAAGGGAGGAAGACCAATTACGTTTTATTTAACAAATTAATTAAATTAAATTCAGTTAAAACATCTAATTTGTTAAATAAAACAAGTTATCGATATACCTGATATTAATAATTACAAAAAAATATTTTGCAAGAATATCAAGTTTAACTTTATGTTAGAGAATTAGCGACAAAGAATACTTTTCAAATCTGCTCATAAAAAAATTTTAAAGTATTTATACTGTTGCAATTATTTCACAGACATATTACTGTATCGCGTGTTCGCATTTTTTAAAACTAATTTTGGTAAATTGTTCTGTAATAAATAGTATTACGTTTTTTATACTTACTTCGCTTTTTTAATTATAAAGTTACTAGCACCACGTGTCACGATTTCAGATGCCTCCAATTGTAAACTACTTGTTGGAGCAAACGTTAATTTTTTTAGTATGAGAGGCTCCAATGATGGAATATTGTATTCTGGTACACCTGTCTTAAGGTACGGCTTCATATGTTCTATGCTCTCTCTGATACATTCCTCGTAATGCGGATCGCTCGTTTGGCAAACATGCAGGAACTCGGCTGCAATTATAATGAAAGCTATCATCAGATTGATACATACACAGTAAAATGGAAAATATTAAATAATAAGCAATTGTTGCTATAAATTTATATCATTAATCCTTAATTTTTATTTACCGTTTAATTTTTATTTGTAATTACAAGATTTAATTTTTATAAAATGTAATACTTTTTTAATATAATGCATTTATACGATCTTTGTGATTAAGAGAAAATTTTATATTTATTATTCACTCTCTTTCTCTCTCTCTCTCTCTCTCTATTCAAATATTTTTATATTAATGCAATGTAAATATAATTTATAAAGGAATATATTCTGTTAAATTGATTTATATTTTTTATGTAATATTTCTTGAGATAATTTTTATGTAATATTTCTTGATATAATTAGAATATAAAAATAAGATTAAAATTTATATATGTAAAAATATTCAATTTAATGACACATATAATTTTTCATTCTACACAAATCAAAACTCTCACAAATGTTTCTTATGCGATAAGTTACTTTTTATATAAGCTAGCATTATTTAGTATTTTTATGAATATTTATTAAATGATATTAATATTTCCAAAAAATATTTCCGAACGTTTATTTTATAATGTAAATAAAATTGTCAAATGTTCTCTATTAAATAAATTTTATTTTTCTTAAATGTTTTTAAAAATAACAACTGATTAATTTTAACATTTCCTATGAGATCCCCTGTATAATATATGTCCGTGTATGTGTGTCCAATTCTTCAAATATTCGTTTAATAATATGTTCTTCGTGTAAAATTGTTATATAAATAAAATTCTATGTATATTTTTCTTGAATAAATTCTAACAAAAATTATAAATCACCTGGAGTATTTAATCTTAATGTTGATATTAGCTTAAATTGCATATAAGTTTATCTTAAACTGCAAACGTATTTAAAAAATTTTAATTATAATGTTAATGACAGATATTAAATCAACTTTTAGAATTCAGCTCTTCTCTCTCTCTCTCTCTCTCTCTCTCTCTTGTTTCTTATTTGATAACTTCCTTATATAATAGTATACTAGAAGAACAGCATAAGATTACGAAAAATAAATCATATAAAACTATCCTTGAAAAGTTTTTATTTCATTGACATTAATTGTCAGTACTTATGATACTAATCAATATTAAAGCATAAATATTACTTTTGAGGGATTTTACCTATATTGTTTACTTACGTATATCTCGTGAAGCTATTACGCCCGTCGTC
Organism: Cyphomyrmex costatus; assembly: GCF_001594065.2. NCBI lineage: Eukaryota > Metazoa > Arthropoda > Insecta > Hymenoptera > Formicidae > Cyphomyrmex > Cyphomyrmex costatus. The sequence continues at coordinate 829,388 of NW_017276291.1, read as the reverse complement.
GCCACTGTCAAGAGAATCGTAAATGTTGCCTTCACTGATGCCATGTTTTACAAAAATGGAAAATAAGCAGACAGGAAGCTCAACGGAATTGTCTTCTGACAATAAAGACCTGGGTGCAAGATTCGACGACGGGGTTGCTGGACCGAGGACCCACGGTGGCAGGTGGTCCGAAGATGGTCGGGCTGGAAGTGTTGACCTAACAATCCGAACGTCTTATAACAGTGACCATCTCTCCTTCTCCATATCATTCACTACCCCCCACAAACAAAACAAAAGTCATTATTGTTACTTATATGATATCTGTCTTCATGCACTTGCAAAAAGAAAAGTGCATGTACCGATTGTGAGAATGAACATGTACAGATGGATGATTTGATTGTGGACATGCGTATTATGCAGACAATGACAGCCTAATATATGCTTTTTCATTAAACGGTATCACGGATGTTGCTTCGGTTTCATATCTCATGGATTTCTACTAAAAGCAAAGAGGAAATGACAAGGTCATATGATGTCTGATCAAATAATATCGGAGGAAATTCTACATAAATAATCAATTTCTCGTTACATAGCAATTATAATTGAAAGATTCACTAGTTTTTTTGAAAAACTAATTTGAAAAATAATTGTAATGTTTTTCTGTTTTCTAAATTTTGTTTTTATTAGGGTTTAAATTAAAAGATTAAATTCGCTCTCTTTAATTTTATTAAAATTTGTACATAAGAATGTTATAAGGATAAAAGGTGTATTATATGCATTTTTTAACAAAATGAAAAAATTATTAAAAATTACAGATTTTTCATATTTTATTTGAAAATAATACAAAAGTTTGGCGGTAATTTAGAATCTGGATTAAAAATTATTTTAATTATAGACGATTATAGTGATTTGATATGTAAACATATTTCTTTTTAATTGAAATAAAATGAGAAAATGTTTATTAAAACTATATAAAATTGTATTATTAAATATAAATATTTATTAAAACACATTATTAAATTGTTTCATAAATATATGTAATAAGTATATAATTATATCATACTCTTTTTTTATGTGAAAAGTATAAGTTTTTGGATTCAATCATTTTTTACAGATACACATCTGACGTATCTTTAGAATATTATTGATTCTTTTTTTGTAAATGAAGATTTCTTATTTATTTATAATAAGAAAATATAAGGCTGTCAAAGAAAATTTTTTACACAATGGTCTTATTCGACGCTCTTCCTTTCAAAGATTTAATGTAAAACTGGCGATAAGATTATATATATTCGATAAGAATAAAGAAACAAGTTGATCTAATTTTAACATTTTTTGCGATATTGACAGATAGTAATTTTACAATATATTCAATAAATATTATACAAAAATGTAGCGCATCAAACAAGATATTTTACACATTTTAGAATATGCAATTGCAAATAAATTAGAAATGCTTATATATATATATATATAATCCTTTTTTTATCATAATACATTTTTGTCATAATAAAAAATAACAGAATTCTAGTGCTGTAAAGAAATGCAAATGTATCACGAAAATATTGGAAACGATGAAAGATTTAAAATAAGTATAAATTATTTAATTAAAAATATATGTATAAAAACAAGTAAGCCATAACTTAAAAAAATATTTTAAAAGTTGTAAAAATTATTCAAGTTATGTGTTTGCTCTCATTTTAATCAAAGCGATATTGCAGTAAAAATCACATCTAATAAATTTAAATTATTTTCTAACATTTCTTACATTTTTTATAGAAGCTATATCTTCATAATTTTAGTATCATATATACATTTATCTATTTATTTTTACATTATATTCTTTTTATATATAAATCTGTAATGAAATTTTATATTTTATATACACTTATTTGATTGTTAGAAGATATTTACTTTATATACTTATTTAGAACTTTTTATTTCTGTATATTGTGTTTATAGTGATATCTTATAAAGTACCTATGTTGAGCGCTAAAGCGTTTGCATTTAATGTTGCATCTTGACGAAAGTTTATCATTTAATGTGCCGAATATTGAAAAAGATTTTAAAATGTTGGTTGAAAACGTAGCTATGACCTGATAGTAATTTATTTTTAAAAACCATCTAAGTGACCATCTTTAATAAGTGACCAATTAAATAATAAAAGACAAATGTTTCAAGCTGTCTGTATATGTATATTACGCAACATGCAGACATTTTGCTATTTGACCATTAATGTGATTATGCATACGTATACGTACCAAAGAAATACGTAGTGAAAAATGTGTGATGACGAATCAATGGAAGTAGAAGTGTAAAAGGCATAATTTTCACAGTTTTTCCTAAAGTTTTTTCACAGTTTTTCCTAAAGTTAAAGATTATGTAAGTGATAATATGCGAGAATCAATGTTTTATACACGTCAATAGTCATAACCCTCTCTCTCTCTCTCTCTCTCTCTCTCTCTCTCTCTCTCTCTCTCTCTCTCTCTACACCGAAGTTATACATATAATATTTAACTATTGCAAATAAAATAGTAATTTTTGAATGTTCTAAATGCTCTTATATACAAAAAAAAGTGATTATCTTTTAACACAAATTAAATAACTATTTTTATATTATAAAATTTTTTAAAGGATTTATATTTATACATATAATAATATAATATAAATATAAATAAATTGATAAGTATATAGATATAAGTAATTAAAACAATAAAAACATAATAGCTTCTAAAAATCTAAGAAATATCACAAAATTATTTAAATTTAAGATATGTACGATTAAGTTTTAATTATTTTTTGTGACATATTTGTAATACATATGCATTTCGTAATTTACAATTTCAAAATTTTTATTTCTGTAAACTATTTTGAGACGTTGAAACATAGTAAAAGTAAAGTCTTACAGGCGAGAATAATAACTTCCTGACATTCGAGAATGATTGTTTACGTGCGCACGAATAATTAAGCTAGCTGGGATTAGTAAAAAACATCATAATTGGTGTTTATCCATTAAATCAAAGAAGTCATTGGAGTTATCAGAGCTGTGATATAACGCTTATTGAATCTAAACTGAACGCCTACCAACATTGATAGATTATTATAATTCTTCTTTTATCCATTAATACAGAAATCGGTTTTACTATTAATAAAAATATATTGTGGATTATTTTATTTTAAAAAATTATGTAACATTTTATATTTTTATACAAAGAGATAAAAATTTATAATAAATATTTTAATCAAATATTTTAATTGAATTAATTGTAGGCTCAGTTAAAGGGGAACACCACGGTGACGAGTTTAAAAAATCGATATTTTTTTATTACATTTTTGTAATGCTTGGAGTCTTAAAAATATGTCCCTATAATATTATGTTGAAATTCCTAACGGAACAATAGTAAATATGTGATAGAGTAGAACGTGGTCAGATGCCGCTAGGACATTCAGCAGTCCCCTTGATCTGCTTGTAGGCAGTTTTACCGGTATTCTTTTGTTTCTTGTGTGCTTCAGACGTGAACACTTCACATGCACCCGGATTGAACGCACTTTGATTCGTTACAAAATTATATCGTTCTATATAAACTAATTGGTTGTAAAACTTTAAACGTGATTTTCTCGAAACCACATTTTCGTAACTGGGCGCTCACATATCTCGGCCAATTTTTATCCGAATGACTTGAATTTTGGACAGAATGTTTACAACGAAATTGCCTTCAGTTGCACGTACGAACTTTTCAATCGGATTATTAGTTTTCGAAAACAATTAAAAAGATAACGATTTTTTGTCGCAAAATCGTGACCTTTTTTCTAAAACAGCGCCATTTTGTCTAAAATTATTTTATCAAAAATTCCGTACGTGCAACTGAAACTACACTCATATACTTTAAAATAAAATTTAAAAAAATTATTTTAGGGCTCCCATTCAGACGCAGCACGAGCGCCCGTGCATCCATGTTTTTTCAGACGAGGTGCACATTAATGAGTACTGAAGCTACAAATATTAATATTATTCAATGATTTTTTTTTAATAATTTCGTACTACATACATATAAATGTATGTACTTAGCATATATAAAAACAATAATTCATACAAGCTACCAGTTTTCAAAAAAAAAATTCACAAAAAGAGCCTTTTTTCGGCCATCACCGTGGTGTTCCCTCCCTTAAATAAACAAATAAATTAATTGGCCAATTACATATTTACTCGTTTTTAAATAAATTAATATAATTAGAGCCGGTTGTTCCATTTTCCGGTAAATTCTACCTGTTCGGTAAATCTGGCAATCCGCGCACGTGATTGGGTAATCTTGCTACTTACCTAACAGGTAAAATTTACCGGAAAGTGAAACAACCAGCCCTTAAAGAATTTATCCATCACCACACACACGCGCGCGCACGCACGCACAGTTGTGTATTAATTTATAAAATATTAAAAAAATATTTTTTAATAAAGTACAATTATTTACTACATAAATTAAATTCTATTTCCTGATTAAGGTATATTTTTTTCAAAGAAAGAATATTCTTATTTAATTTACATACATTGGTGCAATAATAAATTGGAATAAAACGGATATTATAGTTTTATATTTTGTATCAATTTACTGCATCAGTGTACATTATTTCAGAGTATTCTTCGAAAAAAAATCTTTGATATTCTTCATTTCTATTTGAAATATATTAGACAAATATCTTCGCAGTTTCAATGTATGTTATTATTCAAAAATCAGTTGAAAACTCAATATTTCTGCGAGTAAAATTTGATCTCATAACTAGACTCGACTAACGTTATGTGCCTAAAAACTCTCTTTAGAGACATATTTTATAATTCAAACCAAACAATGAAATATTTTGTAAAACAGGAATTTTTTATTATGTACATCTTGAGATATTATTTCTAGCAACAGCTGTCAATTCATAGAGGACATGAAGCACGATCGTAATTTCCTGCTTCCACTGGCTTAATAATTTCATATCACAAATGGGCATTGTACCGCCCGCGAATTAGCAAAATAAATCCAGATATGGGGTCTCTCTGAGAGAACGTCAACCACTAGTATTATGATTTTAGTTTGATAATAGTGAAGACGCGCGCGCGTAGCGTTGACATAGAAATGTACGTATTTATGTAGAGAGCAAGGTCTCCTTCGACCTCGCGCGTCAAGACGTGCTCAGTGATGATCGGTTTCCTGTGAGGGAACGCAAATACAGTAATCATATTTATTGTGGATATACGTTTTGTGAAATGTAGACATTATTTACTGGAGATTAAAGTCGGAATAAAATTTGCAATTTTTGTCTAATTTGCAAAGGTTATTGTCGCCGATTTTTATTCACGTTTAAAAAATAAGTCTCTGCAGAAATGTGGAAGAAATTAGTATCAATATCTTTAGCTAACATATTTCTTTATGTAAGATGATATAATGTTAACAATATTTTAAAACATTTATTTTTCATATATTCAAGAAATACCAAATATAAATTTGCATTTTTTTATCAACACTTTTAAAATATTGTAAATCTAATTGAATCGTCCTTTGACATAAATGTGTAAGCGTGTAATTTTTTAAGAAAAGAAATGAACTAATATAATAATATATAACCAGCTTATTATATATTTATTACTCAACACATGGATAATGTATCTATTCTAATGTTAGAATTCTTGGAAGAAAACGCGATTTAACTTGAAGAAGTATAATTGATTGTATTGTATACAATTTTCTTGTATGTCAGAATTATCATTTTGCTGCTATTATTTTCTTATTTGAAATCTCATACAGGTTTCTCAATCCTCAGTTCTATTGATATTTAAAATAATTATTGTACATAGGCTTGCATAGAATATTATATCACTTCTAGGTACAACAAATAATGACACTCATATCGTAAAAATATGAGTAAGATATTAGATACTTGCTCATAATTTATACATAAAGAGATGATAAATAAAAATGTGTATATATGGTATTTGATTATTGTTATTAATCCTGTCCTAATGATATGTTTCGCACAAATCAAACAAGATTTCTAGTACATTATTTAATGTAAAATCGACATTTGTTTATTTAAATTTTACAGAAAATTATTTATGTCTTTTTTTAATGTAACACAAGAATAAATTGTGTGTAATTAATAATAGTGGCAACCATTCAATATCGGTTGAAATAATTTTAAAATAATAAAATACTATAATTAATCTTATTCTTCTCATACAATTTAACTTTAGTAGCAGTAACTGTTAAAATCGCAAATTGTTAAACTTCATTTAAAACAAATATAAAACCTTTAAAAATAACCTTTATATAAAATTATTATTGGATTAACAATAATATACATGGGCGTCGACTATAGTGTGGTTGATGTGGAGTATTCCATATCGTGGACGTATAAAAATGAATTTTCAATGCAAAAATGAAAATAGGAGTTACAACCTCCAGTGGGCTTGATGTTGACAAATGTTATCCAAATCATGATTCTGAACAACATTCAAGAGGTTTTAGCTGTCCATTAGACACCTTGGGTAATATTAATGCCAGCAAATACTGCGACTTTTAAGCCTCATAAATCGAAAAGTATGTGATGAAAAAATATTTTAGTATAGTGTTTTGGAAAGCTCTTGAGATAAGCTATAAGAAAATAAAATGGAAAATAGAGAGTTCCATTTAAGAAATTAAAAGTATCATTTATGTGACCTTCATACAATTATTTAAGATCAAATTAATGATATCATCTTATGTACCCCTCGAAACCATACAACTTTTGTCTGAAACATTTTTTCGTATCTTCCATATTTTTCGAGATATTTGCCTGGGACAATTAAAATAAAACACACGGTGTATATAAGTATAACAAAGAAGTAATATATGTTATAAATAAATGTATAATGTATTTTAAAGAAGCATGTTGCAAATATAGGTATATATTCGGAAAAAGTAAGAAAGTAACAACTCCCATAACAAAAAGTTAATTCCTTACAGCGATTTATGTACACATTTTGCGAGGACATATTTTTTTTGGTTGTCACTTCGCCCACGGCAACTTCTACCTCCACACATGGTGAAACCTCAAGTCAACGCTCCTGATAATATAGTTTATTTAATCAATATTGGTTTTACTTTTCATTAAACAGATTATTCATTCATCTATTTGAAATATGACTCGTCGTTTGAAATGCGACTCGCGCGCAGATATGACCAATAATTTAATTTCAAATAGCATTTATTTTCCGATTATTCTATTTTATTATTTATGATTCTGTTTCCATGATTATTAGAGTTCCTTAGAGTTGATGCTCATTTATCACATTATCCTCATGTGTCATCAATGCAATAATGACGCATTTGTGCAAAATAAAATGAAAAAACGAATTATTATACATTTTGCACATTTTTACTTATTCAATTTATTCTGTGTATTATAGCAGATTAATGTAACGAATTCATTGTAAAGAAATGTTGTAAACTTTATAAACACTTTTTATAAAAATACATAATCTATATATGTGCATTGAAATAATTCCTAAAATAATTAAAATTTTTCTGTTCTATGTCTATTTGCAACGTCATAAAATAAAATGTGCTAATATAATAGAGACGTACTATATAAACTGAATAAAAACTTTATAAAATTAAGGCAATAATTTATTTTAAAACAAAGATCAAATTAAAAGAATTGACTAAACAGTTAATTTTTTTGGTAAATATACTAATTTTCTTATTTAATATATGTATATTAAAAGAAGAGAATGGATCCTATTATATTATACATATATCCACATATGTATATATATAATATATGTATATACATATAATTGTGTACAAAACTTATATTTTTTATAAAAATACATGTATATTTTTAATATGTTATCTATTGTCTAACTCTTCATGTATAAATCTGTAAATATATATATGACTGAAAAAACAATAATACATCCAAATAATTTAAACATACTATATCCTCTTTATATGCAATTATTATTATTTAAAATGCTTTGAATGTTTAATTATTAATTTAGTTTTTCTGAAGTCATTAATGGAATAAAAATGAAATAAATAAGCAATAAAAATAAGAAAAGTTCGCTATAAATTATTCACAGTTAACATCCGCTCTAAATTATATACTTGTATAATACTTATTACTAACAGCAATCTTATATATATAAAGTTTAAAATTAAAAAATTATTTTCTATGAATATCTTGACTATTATGTTTCGGATAACAAAGAAAATAATAAGATTTAATATTTTTGAAGAATATTCGTTTAAATTTTATGTGTGATACGAATTTATATAAAATACCCTGTATCGTATATGCAACGCAATTGTTTAATCTTTGTAGATGTAGATTTTTTGTCCCTTGGACCATTTACGCAAGATTTAAAAAAACCATTAATTATTACGCGTATATTTTTTTCTCTCGACGCATGGAAATACCAATTCAAAATAATAAATATTTACGTCATCCATGATTTCCATTGTACATTCTATAACAGGATCATTGTATACGAATTTTTTTCTCCCGTCAAGACCCGCATTCAAAGGTTCATCAATTACGCAATAATTACGATTAGGTTTTGCTCTTGACAATTATCAAACGATTGTTTAATCCGTAATCCAGGCATCATACGGCACTTGAGCAAACAGATTCTCTACGAAACTCGACATCACTTGCACTAGTTTCCTTCTAAGATCCGGCTTCATCTCCTTCAACAATTCTTGACTGTTGGTATTGATGAAAAGATTGAGTGCTGCCACTAAAATATAAGTAATATTATATAGTATATATAGTTCAATCTAAAAATATAAGTAATATTAGTATATGGTTCAAAATAAAAAAAATTATTATTAGATTAAAATGCATTTTTTAAATGAATCAATGAAAAAATATCCTATTTCAATTCTATGACACAGTTTATTAGACACCTATTTTTCATAACTCTTTTTTTAAACTTAATAATTTATATTGATTTATACTGACTGAATCTTTTGATTCAATTTTTAACTAACATTTATTTATTCTAAAGCATATTTAAATGTACCTATTTCATATATTTATATATCTATTATCTTGTTATAATATTATTGCACTGTTGAGATTCTATTTTTATTCCTTTTAATGTATGACACCCAAGAAACAATTTAAGAGTTATTATACAGAAATTAACTTACGTAATATGCTGTTAGTGTTGAGTACGTTTTCAACTCCCATTTTGATATCCTTTACGCTGAAGTCCATTTTTAGTTGCTGCAATCTGAGGTAACGACGGCCCTCATACAAAAATGGTTTTGCTCTGATAAAGACCTTGGCCCTGACGTCCTCATATTCGCCCCAATAATCGCCGGCACCACTAGCTTGTACTAAGATTAATGTTCCACTAGACCGGTATCTCGCGGCAGCTCTAATTCTTGGAATGCTAAAAGCCAGTTGCAATTGCACCTCATCGTCAGTCAGTCTCGTCCTCAAGCCGGTTATTCTCAGGGCAGAGACTCCTCTTGCAGTAATATTTTTAAATTGCGCTCTGTAACCATTTGGACCACCGCCAAGCGCGATATGCAACTCGTCCAGGATAATTGGTTCCACATCATGATAACCTAGTTGCGGTAGACCTGCAATGCAATTGCAATGCAGTTAGAACTTATAATGTACGCGGCTTCACTATAAACGACGCAAATTCTCTCAGTGTAATAAATCTTGTGTGGTTTCTTTGAAAATATATATATTTTTAGAATTTGCTTGACACTTAAATGTGTCGATTAAATTTAAAAAAAAAGCGTATGACACTTTTAAAACTGATTCTATTTGAATTTGAAAGTTAGAATATATTCAATCTTATTATTTATTAATTATTTTTGTAATCCGTTTGAAAAGTTTATTTCACTCAAAAATAAATTCAATAATTTTCCACCCGCTGCACGCACTTGAAGAAAGCTATATTGCTTTACGTATGTCAAAGTTATATCGTACAATACAAGTGGAATGTAGGACACTGGGTGACCATTCGAATACACCGTTATAACGTGTTGTGATCGTTAACAAAACCACGTGATTACAAAACCGGTTTATTCAGACTTTCAACTTTCAGTTTATTTACAAATTATATAGATTATTATTATTATACAATATTATATATTTATCTAATAAAATTCCCATGACAGGAAACAAAAATATATTACAATTATAACGTACTCTTCAAATTTGTACTATTTTTATATTTTGTATTAATTATAAAACAATAATGTAAGTTAACAATTTTATCATAATTTAATAATTTTATTTAATTATATATTTTATTTGCGTGTTTATATTACAAACGTTTTAATTTTGGCTACAAGTATATATATTTACTACAGCTAAAAGAATCGTTTATTATAATATATTATAAAATTCTCATTTTAATTGATAAAAAGTATTGATAAAAATGCCATTCTTGTATATTTTAAATTTAACTTGATTTACTAAAAAAAAATACATGAGTTTTTTCTTATTGTTAGTCAATTAAATTACTGAGGCTTTAGTAATATTCCTCGCAATAACTGGTATATGTGAGGGTGACAAACGTTTTCTTTCAGGCACGTAAATCAATTTGTTAATCAATTTAATTTGTGATAGTACTGCGATAGTTTATTAGAGTTGAGTTTCAAGACTGACAATTGTTCGGCGCGTAGTTTAGAAAGACTACATATATCAGTATATAAATTCACGCGAAATTATATATAAGCAACTAAGATCCAGGTAGACCGTTATAAGCTTCGTATTCATATTAGTCATGTTGTTACATTGACGATCTTCAAAGCTATTACAGTCATTTCTGTTCAAAGTAATTATTTCAAATAATACAAATAATATAAAAATAATAAAAAGTTATATGTTTAATATATTTGACTTTTTAACTATATTTTACCAAGTATTAAATGTCATAATAACAAATTTGTTAAAATTATTAACATTCCTGACAGTGCGAAGTGGAGAAGTCAAGAACGGAGAAATGCTCAAGCAATATACTTCGACGAACCGCAAATTCCTATCGTCTATTGCGACTTCACTTGACATGGCAAAAAATGGAACGTTAAACTGTACTTCAATTTTTTCAAAGTTCCTTGAGACACATCAGTCATTAATTATAATGAACACAAATATTACATTAAATCGAAATAAATCTAATTAAAAGATTTTGTATAACTTTTATATTAAAAAAATTTAATTTTTTTTGGTATAGATTAGAAAATATCATTTAACATATGAGATACATTACTATAAAAAAACTAAACGGTTTAGAAATTGGATGATCTATTTATATGATAATATGTTTCATAGATATATCAAAAATTACAAAAGAAATAGCAAGTTCAATGTCAATTAATATATGTGGATTATTTTAAATTTGCAACATCTCACCTTGACGGAAGTGTTCGACAAGTGTATTGGCTGTTCTGGCAAGGCAGATCTCTAGTTTTGGGTCGTCTCTGGAGCAAGGCTCTAAAAATTCTAGGCCCCTATATCTTCCAATGGCCTGGGCGCCAATCAGCAGCGAGCATGCGTAGCACAGTAGTATAGTATTCCTCATATCTAGCAAGCTATTTTATTTCTTCTTTCCTTTCTTCGTTATGATCAACCGGTACCTACCGAGACACTCTACGGAACGATCAGGTTTCTCGACGAGAAATGATCGACTGGCAGGGATGCGCCAGGCCTTATAGACCTTGACATTGCCCCCGCTATACCCAAAGACGAAGAAGAAAAAGAGGATCGGACCTTAAGCGGGATATCGAGTCAGTGCGTACTCTTTGATGTTTTTTTTAACTTGTACAATGTACAGGTGCAAAATAAATGGCATAATAATAAGAATGCGAGTATGTTATATACAGGGTGGCGTAGAGCTACAACTTTTAAATCTTTAAAATAAGAGCAAGGAAATGTCTTTTTATAATTTCATATATCTCTTATTATTCTATTAACCACATTTGGATTTTTAATTAAATCATGATTTATATTTTTATTTGAATAAATTTTAATTAAATTGGTTTTTAATAGCGTGGGTCAACAAAGTCAAGCTATTGTTATTACAGACTTCGCCAATCAACTTTCCTAGATGAAAGAAGTAAAAAAGCGATGAAATTCATGCGAAGCATCATGAATTTCATGGATGGTTCTTATAACTTTTACCAACGTTAATTTTAAATTAACCGCAATAAACTACGCACTGTAAAAGTCTTCTAATATATAAGTGGCCCTGAAACCGATAAAGAAGACCAAGAAACCATTGATTAATTTATGCGCTTACTTTCCCAATAATTGCCGACGTTTGTTTATAATTTTTTTTCTTTTATCTGGTAATTTTAAAGTGGTACACGCTTAATGATTGGAAAGAGCGTAGAAAAAGCGATTTTCTCCGCTTCTAATAATTAGCAAATCGGTTAATTAGAAATAAAGTACAAGAAATATTACGTGCATTATAAAATATTTGTAATATATATTGAATACAATTTATTGATAAAACTAATTAGTCTATTAAATTGCGCAATTTAAGTACGTAAACGCATCCTGAATTTGAAAGTATATTTAAATGGTAACAATTAAACATGAGACATGACATCGCTCCTAAAAATGAGTGATGAGTACGAGAAAAAGAAAGCATCGATAGACGTCAGAGTGGACGTCATGGAACAGTCAAAAGGAGAGTAGGAGAATGTTAAGCCCCGTTAATCGCCTTGGTCACGTTCGTTTTAAGTCACGTTTCCGACTTGCTCACGTAAATGTTCGCGGAAGATCGTCGCCGGTATAGCTAATCGCACTTCCTGCCTTTAAACGTGAGGAAAAAATGAAATTGGAGGGCTGAGATGTAGATTAACTTCAGAAGAGCGAATCTTACTGTAAGTAACAACTTACACATTTTTATTTTATATTTTTACGAAGTTTTAAAGATTCCTAGAATCTAATTTATCTGAAATTATACTTATTTGTTTAAATAGTGAGGTGTAAAGTTCCGAAAAATCATAAACCCGAAAATTAAAAACTACGCGAATGTTCCGAAAAGTCACAATTCTAAAATTTAAGAAGTGTGTAAAATCCTGAAAAGTTACAGTTTTTCGAAGTATAATTCGTGACGCTACTGCTAGCTTTATCTGGATTTTTGACATCTATAAATTTTAGATTAATATTACTCAGAAATTAAAGGCCCAATTAAAAATCTAAAAACACTTTTATCATATAATCATCGGTATCTTTCGATTGCAACCAATAACATTGGTACAGCCAATACCGAGATCTAGAGACCGAGTCCTGCAAAGGGACCATTTCAAAATTTTTTCAATCGTACGTGTGACACATACATGTAAATCGTTTTGTCCATTAAACTGCTGTTCACAATGTCTACATTCAAAAAATAAATTATAAATTAAATTAAGTAAAAAATAAAATAAACTAATAAAATTAATTAAACTGAAAAATAATTAATTTGATACTGAGAAGGGATACTATTTCTAAAATCTGACAATACATTTTAATTCACATAACTTCTTTTTGTTTTTTAGATAAGAATGAACCAGTACTTTCTAAGATTAAAATTATTTCAAGGTTTCTTTCAGAGACGTACAGATCTTTTAGATTTATTTTAAGATTTTTTTGTGCATATGATGAATAGAGAAGGAAGGTCATGCATACCTTAGTTAAGATTCCACACTCTCTGCAGTCAGATCGTTTATTTATTCATGCACAATGTGTACACTCGTATTCTGCATTTTTCTTTTAAAATACAAATTTAACTTTAAATATCTTAAGGAAAACATTTAGTAAAAATATTAAAATAATTAGAATTGAATAATACGGAAAAGATATGATACACAAATTTGTCCTTCTAGCTGATCGAAATTAATTATATTATTTGACAACGATCTAATTGACATTCTTCGGTTCAATGCTTCGTGACGTTTCTATGTGTTCTGTAAGAATATAAGTTCAAAGACCGCAGTTTCGTCAAGGCAACCTACTATTGAGACATAAAAAACCATTCTGTTCTACATGCTATTATAAAACATTTAGCATTTTTTATAATAATTGACAGATGTATGCTTATTTTCATCAATGGTACATAAATTAATCTTAATTCCAATTTTTTAAATCTTTATCTTATTTTAGTTTTAAGAGTTAAAAAGAATAAATTAAACTAAGATTAAAATGAATTTATATTGATAAAAACGGTCAATAATCGTACATACATGACAGCATGTGGACAATGTATTAAATACAAAAGTATAAAATATTTATAATTTATTACATTTTTCTGAAAAAGGCGGTAATGAAAAGTAAAGAACTAATAAAATATTAAAATTGTTATAAAAATAAATATTTTCAATAAAAAATAAATATTTTTTTCAATAAAATTACTTTTTAATTTATTTTTATTAGACGTAGAATGTTCATATCAATTTGTGAAGGTACTTTGTATTGTGACTATGTAGCTAAAGCTGTATATTATTAATTCAAATTGAATAGCTACATAAATTACTCAGTGATAATACAACATGTAATAATACAGAGGTATATGTATATAACGTAAAAAAAGAATATGTTTATTTAACGTAGTATGCCACGCATATATATCTTATGTTCTAATGTACGCAACTTATATACACAATATAATAATAATTATTATATTATGTAGAGTAAAAGTAACAAAAGTTGCAAAATTTACTTTATAAATTTCGCCCTTTTGTAATGATTTAACGGATAAATTGTTTACAAACTGATAGATACACTTCTTATATTTACATATTTGCTAATTAACAAATTCACTTTATCAATTCAAGCGTAATGTACATATCTCAAAGTTATAATCAATTAAAGTATAAACGACTTTGATTTGAAAATTTGCTCAAAGGGAAAGTCACGGAAGGAATTATCGAAAATCTCTGTGAAAGCAGTCGAAACGAGTTCGTTGATTAGGCCCCTCGTTAAAACAAAACCTGGCTGCCACGTATGATTAATTATTTTATCGAGAATACCCTCAAAGAATCGTTTGCCAAATAGAAGATTTGTAATGTGAAGCTTTAAATCTTTGATGGATTGGACGTCCATTTGGGCCCGCAATTTTAGTCCCGGCAATTTGGTCACGGTGGTCATTTGTATAAGATCATCTGCAACGAAAAAAATTTTTAAATACAAATAAGCGGTTTTAATATTTTTGTTTTTTTTACTTCAGTTATTTTTTATTATAATATTAATAAAAAAAGTTGTATTTTCATATATTAGTGATCACTATAATAGAATTCATAATCAAATGCAAATTTGAACTTACATAAAGTGAGTGTGAATCTTCCTCTATTATGTATAGTGGAACTGAAGAAAGCTCCTTTAAATTCATAATTACCCGTCAACATTTTTTCTGGGAAACTTTGCGTGTAGACAATCTAATTAATAAAATGCTTTGTTTAGTTATAAATATTTTATCACTCATTATTCTGATTATAAGTCTACTTTTCTCATTAAATAATAAAAATAAAATATACATAAAATAATTGTAATCATGCCATCAATTTTAATATATTTTTATCTTAAATATGAAATATATGTTATAAAATAATTTCGCTAATAATATTAAAATAAGGCGTGTCAAAGTAAAACATTGTAAATACTATTTTTTTTTAACTTTTCAGGAGAAAGAAAAAGCTTATTTTCTTAAAAATCATTATTTCTTTTCCAAACTTCTTTCACCAAAATTTCTATAAAAACATAACTGTATTAGAGAACTGTAGAAGAGTTCAAGAGTCCTCCAATTCTTCAATTATTTGTATTAGAGAAATTATATAAATAAAATCAGTCTCTTTCTGCAAAATATTTTAATTAAATATAATTCTTGAAAAAATCGTGTAAAAGTTGTTAAAATTTTAACGTTATAGAAAAATAGTCCAAGTAAAATATACAAATTAAGATATTCTAAAGGTAAAGGAAAAATGTTGTAAATTTAATTAAAATTACAAGTTAAAATGTTATAAATCCAAATGAACAAAATTTTGAATTGTACTACCAATTTTGCTCTGCTTGTAGTAATACTTTCCATGCCAAATACACTGTGTGACCACAAAAATTTTCCAAAGGGCGCGTGGGTTTGGTTATGTCGGGGGCACGGTCCACTACCATTTCCCCAAGGGATTTGGCAAAGTTAGATCGTACAAAAATGGGGAATCAATTTACAGTTATAAATTTTGAGGAATACAGGTAGCGCGATTTGAGGTCAAATATATATGATAACAAATATACGCACATGTTAATATTTTTTTCATCACGTGTGCACGTAATGTGCTCTATACCTTAACGCTTTTGCATGCGGTAAATAGCCAATACCTCAAGCCGTTGAGTTATTTCTCTAATCCCACTCTTCTGCGCAAAAACGTTGCTGTATAGGGCACATTACGACGAGGACTTGTAATGAAAAATTCTACGTGTAGCGAGTGGAGGCATATTTGTTTATAGGTCGGCACGGGCGCTCGTGCGCTCGTGCCCGGCCGCGCAATAAACAAATATCCTCCACTGTTACACTATGTACTATTAAATTTATTCAGCAATTGACCAGCAAAAATCAGAAATTTTCCTTTGTATCGACATTCCATCTGCATGATTTGTTGATGAAATTTTTCACATTGTTCGTCTGACTCTGTAGCAAGCTGCTTTTCAAAGAATTGAAGGTGGTGATGTAAAAAATGGATTTTCAATGACATATGAATGCCGATATTCTTAAAAGCTTATCATATCATCTACTAATATACGGTAGTTTTCAACTTGATGTTTCCCGAGAAAATTTAAAATCACAATTAACATTCTTATACGTTTATCTAACGCGTTATAAAGTGATACTGGTGCATGCGAAAGTTTTGATGCCTGATATGAAATGAACACATATATTTACTATCTAGGATCTGTGAAGCTGGCACGACATTCTGTCGATATCAAAAAAATTACAACAGTTCCAGTAGCACTTTTCATAGTTCTACAGTTCTACCTAGAAATGAAAAATAGTTCCGCAGTTTTAATATGAAAAAACTAAAATTGAAAATATGGCGTGCTAACTACGCGAATCCGGCACGTCAGATTTCCTCTAAAGTACGAGAAAAAAATTAATATTTGCACTTTTAGCAACAGTTCCCGATAGTTCTACTAAAAATCAACTAAGATATGCATTTTCAAAATAAAATAACAACATTTAACAATTTTTATACATCCTATATATAGAAAATGGCATAAAACTTCTAGAAAAAGTGACGTGCTGACTATTTCTATCAGTTTCAACGGCAGTTCTCATTAGTTCTCACAGAGTTCTATGCAATGCAATCATTTATAAACAGAGTTCCGGCCTCTACATATTTTTAATCAATTTTTTAATACCTGAGTCCAGCAGGACACTTGTAGAAAAAGTGACGTGCTGACTATTTCTATCAGTTTCAATGGCAGTTCTCGTTAGTTCTCACAGAGTTCTATGCAATGCAATTATTTATAAGCAGAGTTCCGGCCTCTACATATTTTTAATCAATTTTTTAGTACCTGAGTCCAGCACGACACTTGTAGAAAAAGTAACGTGCTGACTATTTCTATCAGTTTCAACGGCAGTTCTCGTTAGTTCTCACAGAGTTCTATGCAATGCAATCATTTATAAGCAGAGTTTCGGCTTCTACATATTTTTAATCAATTTTTTAATACCTGAGTCCAGCAAGAAATAGTCAGCACGTCACTTTTTCTAGAAGTTTTATGCCATTTTCTATATATAGGATGTATAAAAATTGTTAAATGTTGTTATTTTATTTTGAAAATGCATATCTTAGTTGATTTTTAGTAGAACTATCGGGAACTGTTGCTAAAAGTGCAAATATTAATTTTTTTCTCGTACTTTAGAGGAAATCTGACGTGCCAGATTTGCGTAGTTAGCACGCCATATTTCCAATTTTAGTTTTTTCATATTAAAACTGCGGAACTATTTTTTATTTCTAGGTAGAACTGTAGAACTATGAAAAGTGCTAATGGAACTGTTGTAATTTTTTTGATATCAACAGAATGTCGTGCCAGCTTCACAGATCCTACTATCTAATGTATTTACAAAACAAAGTTCGCGCTCGCGCGCATAAGTGTGAGTGTGAGTATGTGTATGTATGTGCGTGTACGTATTTGTGATAATATTTGATCTCAAAACCATGAGAATAGCACAACTGGTACTCCTCGAAATTAATAACTTCAAATTTATGCTCCATTCTTCTACGATCTAACTTTACCAAATCTCTTGGGAAAATGATAGTGGGCCGTGTTCCCGACACAATCAAACCTACGCGCCCTTTGGAAAATTTTAAAAGTTGAAATCGGTCACACAGTGATATTAATATGTGATAAAATATAACATTTACAATCCATTCACGTAATAAAATGCATTTTCATAGTTTTGGCTCTTACAACGTTTTGTTGTAGCACGTCTTAGATAAAATAAGCAAATTCTCCGATGGCATAAAATTGTATGTTATGTCAATTGAGAACCTGACGTAAATTTTTAAGTATATCGACGGACAGTACATGTACCTTGTAATTATTCAAGTCGGAAACAAATTTTGTTACTTTACTCAGTGACCACCCGGTTTCGGTGACATTTCGAAGAGTTAAAGTAAAACCAAAATTCGGTACCCCTCTCGTGGCCGTTACCTCCCTGGCAAAAAAGGGATCAAATGGGAGAATGTTGTATTTTGGTAAACCGGTTTTGAAATAAGGTCGAATTGCATTCAATCCCTCTCGCATGCAGACATCAAAACCTGATACGTTGGGGTGACAGTTCTTAAAATTGTCCTCTAAAAACATATAATTCACAATCCATCTTAAATACATATTAAAAAGATTGCTGAAAACAATTTCGTAAGAGTTGATATGCACAATAAGATGAGTTTGTAAGTACATAAACGTCCGCATTGATGAAGACTCACTTCAAAACGTTTGCGGTATATTTCGTTGCAGTTTACTTTATTGAGTAAGTTTATTTTAATTGTTTACGAATATTATATCTTATTGTTTTATGAATATACAGGGTGTTTGAAAAGTAATGAAAAGTTTTGTCGCATAGGGATAAAATGGACTAAACTGAGAAGAAAAGTCCTCTACCATTTTACAATTTTCGCAATAGTTAACGAGATATTAATTTATAAAAATATCCAAGTTCGCCCGGCCCACCGCCAAATGCAAGCGCGCGGCTATATATGACCGGCCAGCGAGGCGCGCCGCGCGCGTTTACCGACAAAGTCTATAGGTATAAAAGTTTATAAGTATAAGGATAAATCCACACAACAATCGTATGTATTATTATCTAACTGCATAAAAACAATTAACAACTAAAACTGCATAGTAGAATTAAGCAAACTACGTAGAATGTAACCTATCTTTTGGATAGACTTTATTTGCGATAATAATACTTATTATTTTGATTATTTGTAATATTAACAAATAATGAGAAATAATTTGTAATAGCATGTACTAATCGATCATTTTTTCTTATCAAATTATTTGTTGCCCCTTGATTTGTTTACCTATATATACCTATAACAAAGCCACTTTTCTCAATGTGCAAAATCCAATATGCTATTAATGAAATATGTACTGAAACACAGCTGTGAAAAAGTGACGTATAATTCATGAAATTATATTTTATTGGAGTTATGTAATTTTATAGGAAAGATACAATCTCATAATTTTACTGATTTAACTGTTACAGAATACATTCCCGCAGATATAACAAAAGCATATATAATTTACATCTTCTTTCATTATGACTTCATGATGTAAATATATTTTGTATTTGTTATGTCTTATTCATAAAATGGTGCGTGGATGTATAACTTAATTATATTTAATTTATATAATTATGTTTTATACTGAATACATATAACACACACAAAGACATGTAACAAAATTATCATATTCAAAATTATCAATTTAAAATTATCATATTTATATTATCAGAATATTTCGTTTACGCCATAAAACTGTCTTGTTATAAAACCAAGACATTTATCATATACAATGACAAAAAGTTATATAACAATGCCAAAATATGTTTGCTGAGTTTATACATTCAGAATAATTATCAATAATTTTTAAATATCTGAATATATTCACAGAGAGAGAGAGAGAGAGAGAGACATAGAGAATCCATATTTTTATTCGATATTCGTTTCGGAAATTCATATTGACATTTTTATTTGCATTAGATTGATACACTAAAGCTAAAATTTTTTTTCAAATATTTTACTCTCTCTCTCTCTCTCTCTCTAAATAAAGCAAAGTAGGATGTTATATACAATTTAAAATTCAAATTAATACTTATTATTTTTTGTCATTATTAAATTAACGATTAATTTAATTTTGTGATATTATACTTTTTTTAGCTTGACTTATGATTGCGTTTCAAGTCTGACAGTATCAGTTCTGTTTATGTAACTGAAAGATGATTAAAAATTTATTATATTTAATGATAAGAAATACTAATAGGGAAGGGAGCATCTAAAAAAATCTAGTCTCAATCGCATCCTATGCTTTTTTACTTATTCGTATTATTCATATAACGGTTTAACTTATTACAATTCAAATTATTTGTAATATTAATGTGTAATATTACAAACAGTTAAATTAAATTAGCGAATATGTGTGATACTTAGACATTGTTGTAAGAAAGTAAGACTACGTTTTAACATTGAATGTTAATATATTCGTATTAACATTGAATGCACATACGTAATCGCACATAATGTGACTTTCACTTCCAGGTATTCCGGTTTTGATAGCACCATAAGTTCCTTGAGAATATCTCACTTGTGCATTTCGCATTCTATTACAAAATAGGATATTACGTTATGTAATATATCAACAAATCAACGATATGTCGATTTTTTAGTTGAAAGACGCACTTTGGCATACTTTTCCACAATTTTGCATATTTTACATGTTACTTTAAGTATTTATTAAGTTATATATATTTTGTCTTTGTTTAATACTAAAATACAATAATGTAGATTTTTTTTGTTATAATAATTTATAAGAGAAAGAAGAAATTTCTGTTCTTTTCTCGCCTTCTTTGAAAATTTAAAAGTATTGAAAAACTTTTATAATTTATATACAAATTCACTTATAAAATTGCTACTCAATAAAATGATATCATCTATAACCAAGCATTAATAATCGATATAACAATAACAATTAAAAATCTTATTATATTTAATTTTTCGATTAATGTTGAAAATCCACGCAGTAAGTTCAAACAAGCAGTAAATTTAAAAATAAATTGCACTGTTGTTTTAGCATATTGATAATTTATGTAAAATTAATTTTATATAAAATATTAATATGCTATAGTTTTAATTGACAAGTTTGTCGCAAGCAAGCAAAATTTTAAATTTATAAGAACGCAGTCGGTTGGCTTTTATGCAGATGAAAGTTTTACATAAATATTTTTTAATTATAAATATGCTAAAATAACCGACCAATTTTTTTATATAAATGCTTGTTTAAATTATGACTTGATTGCATGGACTTTCAACATTATCTAACCAAAGAATTAATCGTAAAAATATTTTTATAACAGAACTTTGGAATAAATGTTGATGAAATATTATCTTTGATGCCATCTTTGATGATTTTTTTTATAATAAACGCATAGATATATACCATATGTAACTGATTAGTGTGATCTTTTTGTATATAATTTATTAATTCATGAGTGAGAATAAGGTCATAATTATTTGCGAGCACTGAGAAAAAGACTGTGAAAGTCGAAACGTTTGCGATAATGTATATATAGATATATGTAAAGTGTAATTATTATTAGTAATATTAAATCTTATAGAACAGTGAAAACTAAAACTAATGAGAAACAAACTTTAACGATCAACCTGGATTTTGAGTGCTTCTATAATCACATGTATTTATATAGGTACTACGTATGTATATATAGATTTTTTATCAGGCACCAAATTATTTTTAGACTTGAAACGTAAGCTTTATTAAACTACCGCAGTAATATCATGAGTTAAATTGATTAACAATTTAATATTTTTTTATAATCTTTACTCATCTTAGAGCAATTTTAATCATGTTAAATGACATATTAATATCTATAGTAATTAATTAACTCTTATTGTGAAAAATATTACTTCGGCCAGGAGTTGAACCCGGATCTCCAGCATTCCGTGCAAATGTCCTAAGCCTTTAGACTACCAAAACTAAATTCACACACGATTATAGAAGCACCCAAGATCCAACTTAACCGTTAAGACTTGTTTCTTGTTTTAATTATTATTAGATTAGCGCGAATTTTTATAACGAATAAATAATTTATACAATACCATATCTCTAAAATTTATAATTGAAATATAATATATGATAATATTAGCATAACGTATAATTAAAGATTAATTTATTATAAGAATACCACAACAATAAAATTTGATGATTTCAATTTTTACTTTACATATTTTTTAATGAGTGTTAATTTATATAATTTTAATGATGAAATTAATCCTTAATACTCTTCAATAAAAATAACATTTTATATCAATCTTTCCGCTCACCTTAATATTCCTTTCAAAAATGCTCAATTATGTAACCTTTAAAGTACATTTATAGCTCACACACAATAACTTTCATTCTATCTTTCTTCTTCATATAATAAAAAGTAAACGATAAAAACAGCATAAAGTTTACAGCGCATAGGAGTCCAACGTGAATGTGTTCTTAACCTAATATGCGATGTGGTTATGAGAGATTTGACAGTCAAGAGAAATTTAAGAAGAAATTTAAAATGCTTGTTTAGTTATATAATATTAACTAAAAGTATTAGTCAAAAAATTAAACAATTTTATTGTAAATACGTCTTGAGACCAATTATAAAAGCAAAAAACAAATTATTTAGCTCTTAACAGTTTATGTAGCGCAATTGAGAAAGCTGTGGATACTGTGCAAGCAGGTTATCATATTTTGCTGCGGTTTTAAGTTCGTAATTTATAAACGAATAAATAGATTTAAATTTTTGCGCAAACATTAATTAGAGTTTAATTTTACTAGTATATATGTGAATATACAAATTATCTTAAGATTATTTAAGAGTAATATCATTGCAATGTAAAATCATGCAATGTAAAAAAATTATAAATATAAATAAAAATGTAAGCCATTTTTTCCTATAAAGTTTTTCAAGTGTAAACGTTTAAAATTAATTAATCATATAAGTATTGAAAAATCATCTGTCCGTGGACATACGTAGCAACAGTATTTTGATAATATCTAACTATTGTATACATGTCACATGAACAGATGACTTTTTAACCAACGCTTTGATTAATCAAACTTTAAACGTTTATACCTAAAAACAGTTTTACGGAAAAACATAGCTTAAACTTATATTACTTAATTTTTCACTTAGCATAATGATATTACTCTCGAATTTCGGGACTTTTATATGTATATAAAATTCGATTTAATTTGTAATGCTACTTCTTTATGTTTAATTTGCAAATGAATGTTATTAAAAAAAGTACTATTTAATTTTAACTTTTATTTTTATGTAAAATTGAGATAAACAAAAAAATTAAACTTTGAAGCCAATAGGAAAATTATGCTACTGGAATGCAAATATTATTTAGAAGTAATAATAAAACAATTTATAAAATTTTATATTTTTTATAACCTAGTAAATATCAACTAAAACTATAATAACATAACATCAATATATTATAATTTTACGCTCAATCATGTAGATGTAACATAACACACGTATTACATAATAATTATATTGAGTGTAAAATTATACATTGATATATGTTATGTTACTTTTGATGTTTACAGTTAACACTTTAAATAACATACGTCCTTATTAAGGAGTATTACAATTTTATGATAATTAATTTTTGTTTGAAGTATTATATCAAACATTTGGCTAATTTGTTTAACTTATGTTATAGATCTGAGTTTGGTATAAATTTAGGGTTTTTCTTATAATACCAAGCATTTAAATTACCGGTTTGGAAGTTCATTACACGTGCGATTATTGAAATCTAACTGGGAGTACTTACCGAAATCTGCAGCAATTGAAGCGCGCAATAGTAGCACAAGCAAGAAAGTTTTTAGCTGCATCTCTTTGTTATTGCTTTCTTCTTTACTCTTTTTTTTGTTCGATAAATCTGAAGCACAGAAAAGAAAATATTTCAATTCTTTTCGATACTCACGATAGGCACGGCGATTTACTTGCAGTATTACGCGGACGAGGAGCGCGTACCACGCACTTTCACTGTTTGCGATACATCTGAGAGAACGGTTAGCGAACTGCTTCCGAGTAACGAAAATTTGGTGGAGATTATATAATTTTATTGGCGAAAACTTGAAGAGAAGGGTGATGTATTCGAGTGGGAGCAAGAAATGTCGTTAGAAGTCTCTTTCTTTCCTTTTGCTTTAGCATTTGGACCAGTTCTTCGTTTAACGTATAAGAGAAAAAACACGTGTTGTCCGGTAAATTACCTAACACATTACATCGTGCGGTTAAAGGCGAAATCATTCGCAGTCAGTTATGGAATATTAACTACAGTATAGTACTTCAATACGCAGTACTTCAAACGCATGTTATGCGAAATATTTTTTTTAAATGCAGTTTTTCACAATACAAATGAATTTTATATTTTGTATTTTAGCGGAGCACGTGAAAGTATTATATATTTTGTATTTAAAATGAAAAGATTAAAAGTTTTTTGCGATTTATAATTCAAATAAGATTGATTGTCAATCTCGTATTTAAAATACAAAATACGAATACTAATTTTCTACTCTAACAAATACTAATTTTCTATTAAAAGTATTTCAAATATATATATGTTCAGCCCTGGATATACGTAAATTACTTTCAAAATGCATTACTATGTTAATTAAAATTCATATTTTCTAAATACTGTCTACTTTTTAAATTTTCGTATATCTTTAAGATCTAGAAAGTATATAAAAATTAAATATAAAAATATTTATTTGCAACAGATAATTGTTTCCACTTTTTAAAAATATATTATTTATATTTTAAATATCTGTTCGTTAAAAGTAATGTGATACAAATTTGTTATGATATTCAAATACACGGTCTATTAATTTTCTAGATTATATCGCAATTGCGTCCTTTCATATTCGGAATTAAAATAACACACTTTATTAGTTTTACATTATTTATTTAATCATATAATTGATTTGTTAAATTACGTACTTTAAATTGTTAGTACAAAAATATATATAGTATATCAAATTGTTATTTTGAAAATTTTGGAGTATATGATAATTTTTTTATACTTATATATAATTGCAAAGCACATAAAAAAATATATATTATTCTATATAAATTAATTAAACTTTACGTAATAGTTATAGCTTTAATAAATTCCAGTGCACACACACATTTTATGTATTGTAATTAATTTTATGTGTAATTTCCCGTTATAACAGTTTAACTGTCCAAATTAAAAAAACCTACATATATGAATACATAATGATTTTAAATAATTTGCATTTTAAATTCTCTGAATACTTAAAACTTTAGCTATTTGCTTACTTACTTAACCTTCCGATGTAAATTAGTCCGAAGATATTGAAGATATTACATCTTAGCAAGGGGAGAGACATTTGAGTATCGTACTATGATGCTATCTTTAAGTTGTCCAACTTTATATACAACACAAAGGAATGAGTCCTCGAAAAATACAAAGCATGAAGACGAAAAATACTAGTTTCAAAGAATCGTTTCATTGTTTATTAATTACAGATTTCTCTTAGAAAAACGAAGCATTATACGAATCAATTATGCAAACGAGCAGATAGCATAAAGAGTTTTTTAAAAAATCTTTCTAAACTCTGCAATAAAAGGGGAATGAGCGTACTTTTTTGAGAAACAGTTATTGACGAGTTTCTAATAAGTTCGTGGACAGCAGGGAACGTCAGTAAAAATGTATTAAAATAAGTATTCGGAATGGAAGATATAAAATCTCACAATCAGGTATAAATTATGGCCTGTATTCAAAATGAGTTTTTATCAATAAAAGCACACTTTTATATAGCTCTGAAATTCTGAATGTATAATGTAAACTATATGTAGCATATTAATGCACTAATATCGTTATAAGCATATTCTGAATATGAACGAGCTATGAATGAGCCCATATATAGTATTTGAAAAAAATTCTATAGTAGTTTATCTTATGTTTAAAATAGTCATTAATAAATTTAACTTTTAGTATTTATATATTTTTACACGCTCAAACAAATATATTATATATAGAAATGAAGTCTAATAATCATTAAGTCTTAAGGTACAATTTCATGCTGACGCTTGACGCTTATTTTTAGCGTCAAAACAGATCACGTGATCAAAATTGATGATTAATATTCGTCAATTTGTATCACGTGATCTGTTTTGACGCTAAAAATAAGCGTCAAGCGTCATGAAATTGTACCTTTATACTTATAAGCTTCCTTTAACCTTCCGCCGGCGGATGTAGGAAAATCTTGAAAGAATTAAAGACCCCCTCCCCCCGAGAGTTAGAAATGTTTACTATTTTTCCAACTATGAAGAAAACTAATAAATAAATATTTGTTTCCATATATAACTGTATGAAACATTTTTTACTATTTACCATTACAATAAGCAGTTAGCCAAAAATTATTTTTCTCAGGAAAGTATCAGACATTGTTTAGTTTGACATTGGATACATAAACATTACATAAAATTTTGGATTTCCCTAAACAGTCAATGAACTATATGGTACCTCGTGATCTATGGAGCCCCGGTCTCCCCTATATATATATTATACGTATACAGAGTATCCCATGCTCGGATCCATATTCTTTTGCTGACAGGTTTTATGGTACAGCATTTTTAATTGGCAGCCAATCTTTTCTATTAGTGTACTCTTCTCATTGTAATAATAGGTTAAACGAAAATTTTACTGGTTTGGTTCATTTATTTTAAACATAGTAAATTATATTCAATAAATTAAGATTTTGTTAGGTGCAACGTAAATACCTAGTGGAAAAACCCTAAGTTAAATATTTCTTGTCGAGAAACAAATTTTATTGTTTGAGTCATAATTGTGATTACTTCACATGATCCTCCGATCAAAATTTTCATAAAATTTTACGTCAAAAGATATTGACCTCTAAAATATATTCAACTTTTCCTTTGTCCTAAGCAATTACTATTTATTGTTAGTACGCTATTATTGTTGTTGTTATTTATTTATTAATTTTATCAAAGATTAATTCCTTTTTTACGGTTTATATGAATGGAGAACTTCACTTATTCAGAATTAACTGAAAAAATTTATTCACAATTTTACATTTATTATTTTCTCGTTGATCATGTCGTTTAGTTTACAACTTTTCAATCAATTTTTTACAAATTTTTGCAAACAAGAATACGTGCAATACGCAAATAGTATACAACATTTATAAATAATTTAAAAGATATTCGTAAGTATTTATATTTACTTTTGTGGCTTAGAGTCTGCACAGATCATTATATAAATACTGGGCGGTATTTTGGAAACACCCTGTATATATATTACATGAATATATATATTGTATATATTATATATTATATTAAATATATGTATATTAATGAAATGTATATTGTATATACACTCACAATTAAAAAGAAAAAGCAAAAAAGTTGGAAAAATTTACGAATCTTCAAATGCTCGTAACTCAGTAAATAACTATGATACAGAAGTATTTAAAAAACAAAAAAATAAAGTTTGAAATTTGAAGTTTGTACTTTGAGAAACATCTAATACCGATTGAGTGGCATTAATAATTTTCTAATGGCCGATGATAGAGTGAAGACAAAATTGACAAATAGAACCTTCCATTTCAAAGTTACACACAGTAAAGCAGTAGACGCAGCTAAATAGGATAAAAAGTACATGAAACAAAATCTCCCTATCAAAATGCGCTTTTACGGAATTTGATACGACAATTTTTTGCCACGTTATGACATTTTAAAAAAAAAGTCTTTAATACGAAATAATAATAAATTATAATGCTCCCATTATCAGTTCAAACCATCATCGCAATTCTAAGATGTTAATTGTCGAAATCCCATCCGTGTGAATGTGTGTGTGTGTGTCACATACACGGCAGAGAGGGTTTGAAGTCAATAAATGCAAAAGTGACGAACCGTGAGGTACTTATCTCTGTTCTGTTTAAAAAACTGTTCTTTTACCTAATTGTCATAACTTGACGAAAAAAAATCGTATCGAGTTCCGTAAAAGCATATTTTGAAAGGGAAATTTTGAAATTTATGTTCTTTTTATCCCATTAAGCTGCGTCTACTGCTTTACTACGTGCAACTTCGGAATAGAAGATTCTATTTGTCACTTTTGCAGATCCTCAATTTATCGACCATGGAAAAATTATTGATCACTCAATCGGCATATGAAGTTTCTCAAAAGTACAAACTTCAAGCTTCATTTTTGTTTTTTAAACACCTTTGTATCATAGTAGTTTACCGAGTTACGAGCATTCGAAGTTTCGTAAATTTTTCCAACTTTTCTATTGTACCGGTTTTTCTTTGACTGATTGTATATTATAAATATTACAGTAAATATAAATGTTACAGTAAACGTTACAGAAATACTTCATGAAACATTATGATCTCGGTCAAAAATGCTTGTTTGAAATATTTATTTATATTTATCATAAATATTACATAAAACATTTATTAATCATTTAAAAAATGAATAGTAATAAATATATGTTAAAAATATTATATACTGTCCGCATAATGGTAATTTTGAAACTATCCAGGAGGAATGCTATTGGTTTGTAATCAGTATTCATATTTATCATTGTTCCTATTTCTCATTCCTGTTTTGTTAAAGCATGCAAAGCTTGTTCTCAAAGACGACTCTAATTTAAAAAATGTTTAGAAATTTTCACTCTTAGTCAGACAATATATTTCACGTTTCTATGATTAATATTTCAAGATATTGTTATTCGTAATAAATTTAACTATGAAAATACAAGGATTTATGTGTATATGTGAGTGCGTATACATATGTATATGTATATTTCTCAGAGATCAAACTTTACTTTGATCATCCAATTCTTCTTTGCAGTCTGGTTCACTTCCGTCATATTTTTCAAATAGAAGTTAAATAATCCACATCAATTTTCAAAGAACTCGTTCCGTCTAGTTAAGAACTTAATTCGACTTTCATTATCCAAGTTTTGAAAATCTTCAGTCTGGATCACTTCCGTCACATTTTTCAAATAGAAGTTATAACAATAATTCGTCAATTCCTAAATAATAGACACCATACATGTAAGTAAATAAAATAACATGTAATATATATGAATATATAATATATTTTTGTCACATTGAAAGAAAAGATTGGCTGCTTTATTAAATTAATAATAAAATATAGTACAGCAGTTTTAATTGGCTGCAGAAGCCAATTTTTTCTTGATTACGATAGTCATACACAATAGCTGCTACGACCAAAAATTTATTGCACTGTCATATTCAACCAGCCGTTTCTTCCAGTGCAGGTGATTTAAAATAAATTGAGACTAAAAATAATGTTGAATAGTATTAAAATATACTTGTCTGTGAAGTGTAAGACACGGGTATTTGTCACACGCGTTAAGTTTTATTATGTCGCGTATAATATAAGTAACGTTAAGAGGAAAAAAAAACTTTATTTAATATTAATTTCTGCAGTACTTTTATCTTACAGGAAAACCCATTGAAATGTAATATACCAATCTAATTATTATAAACTATGAATATATTGTCTTATTGAGGAAAGTAAGGAAAACACATTTTATTTTAATGTGCCCTATTGCACGTTTACAGAATAATAAAACATCTCTTCGAAAATAGGTTGCCTTTCAAAGTTATAACTGTGAGAGATATAAAAAAAATGCTTGAAACTAAAGTTCAAAGCATTTTAAAGCACAATAACTCTGAAAAAATGGTTTAAATAACAAATTTTTATTTATAAGAAATTAAATTCAAAAATATTAACTTAGTTTTAATCATTAATTATCTTCTAAACCATTGAAATACTATTTTAAAAATTTATTTCTCTTTTTCATATTTCATTTCTTCTTTCTATTTTCTTTTTTAATAATATTTGCTTTATAACACGAA
This sequence comes from Cyphomyrmex costatus, assembly GCF_001594065.2. NCBI lineage: Eukaryota > Metazoa > Arthropoda > Insecta > Hymenoptera > Formicidae > Cyphomyrmex > Cyphomyrmex costatus. The sequence continues at coordinate 799,216 of NW_017276291.1, read as the reverse complement.
ACTCAAACGGATTATTTTATTCCTTAAATGTACAATTCCGATTCATATAAAGAAATATGTTTTTTTATTTTTATTTACAAATCATATTAAAAACTTATCAAAATCAGAGAAGACATTTACATTTACTTTTTTAATAAAAGAAAAAATATTCGTCATGCGCAATAGAAAAAAGGAAAACAATATTCAATTACCTCTTTATGTTTATCTGGCAACATTTTTTCATACACTTTGTTAACAAGGTTGAAAAGGTCTATAACGTTTGATACGGTAATTGCTTTCCTTATTGCTGGAAAACAATCCATCTCGAGATTTTTCTCCCCGACATCATCAGCCAGTACTAAGAGATCTGCAATGAAAAGATATTTTAATCAGTGCAACTAACAATGTATTTTGCGTTATATTTAATTCAAACTCACCTAACAAGTCATGTACAGATGCTAGATCGAATTTGCCAGTATATAAATATTTAAAAAAGGTTTCATACACTGCATATACATAAATGTCACGATTGATGATGCTATGAAGGAAAAAATTCAAAAAAATGATATAAATCAATTTAATATTAAAAAGCTTTTAAGCAAATATGTGTTTTTCATACCTTTCTGTACTTTCAATGTAGCCGAGCAATGTTCTGAAATACGAACAACGAATCTTCAAGATAGACTTGTGGACGTAAATCATGGATCTGTTTCTGTTTTTTATCGTAAGGTCACTCGTTGACTTTAAAGGCAAGAAACAAGATTTGTTAAAGACGTCATATATCATATAGGTACATATTATTATCTAAGTATTTTCTTTAATTATATACACATAACTGATAACATATTATAAATATAATGTATGATTATACATAAATATGGTGTAATAAGGCTAAAAATGACACTTAAAATAGCAAATTACAAAGCGAGAGAAATTGTTATAACGTTGCAAAATGTGCCAAGAATTTACAAAGCTAATATAGTATGGAATTATAACGATCTACAATTGATTCAAATATTTACCAATCTTTTACCGATGACTTGCTTAAAGTTTTCAGCATGTCATCAGCTACAAGAGTTTAAAAGATCTCTGATATTTTTTTAAAATGGAAATTGAATTATAAATAGAATAGAAACTAACCTCATCGTTGAATGCAGCTTCCAAATCATTTAATATGTTACATTCCTCATCTGTAAAATCATGAACCATGGACATTGGTGAATGGGCATTATTTGTGTTGGATATGTCAAATATGTTCGTATATTCGCAGACAACATGGTTCCTCATTTCTACTTTACAAATTCGACCCCACAAATAAATAAGTCCATTTTCACTGGACTTGACAATGCTACAATTTGCCATGGTGGCGATATCTGATGCTTTCTTCATATTAGGTATATTCAACTGTCAATCATAAAATTCTCTGATATATTTTATATTTCAGAATACAATTACAGTAGCACATAATTTACCATAAATGGATGATGTCCGTAGAAGATGGATCTGCTATCTCTTCTATTAGGTACTAATTGCCAATGTTTGTTTGAACCCCACGCATACACTTTCCCTTTATCAGTCAAAGCAAGTGTATGATATTTTCCACTGGCCACTTTGACTAAGTATTAAGATTAGAGAAATGATATTAATCTACATTGCTTGCAGCCATAAATTTTTCGATATATCCATATGTTTCGCATTGTAAGAAGCGTATTTTAAGAAGAATTACCAATTGATTTGCTTGAAAGTTCGGTTATTTCCAATGGATTTCTTGAGAAGATATACATTTCAGGAACACCTAGTTGAATGTTCGCATTATGTCCCCAAGTGTATATTTTACCAATATTTGTTACCATCACAAAAAAGTTTTTTCCGCAACTCATGCTTGTAATCGTTTGATATTCATCTTTGATATTTATTTGATAAATACCCTGACTCTCTCTAAACCAGTGATTGGACATTTTGTAATATACCTAAATTAAATGACAAATATATGTTTAAATACAATCCGTGAGATTAATAATTATCATTGTTACTATTTATATATATATATATATATACTTTACCTTGCCATCATCAGTTAAAATGAGAAAAGAGCCATTATTGGTGTCACTTGCGGTTTTCACAATCCTTGTATTGCTCCAATCAAATTTATGTGGTACATAACGTATTGAAGGTTGTAACGTACTCCATATATATCGCTTGTAAAAGATAAGATGATCATAGATTTTATTCTATTGGATTAATTATAACAGTATGGTGCATTTATTTGAACATGTTAATGTCATGCATACACTGTAAAAAAAAGTACGTAAAATTACATAAATAATATGTGTAACAATTACACAATTTATGGTGGAAATATGTTAAATTGTGTGATTTTACAAAAATTAGTTCATTTTACCTCTGATAATGTAAATTTATCTTTACATTGTATGGAAAATTACAATTACAAATTAAGAAATTAATTTTCTTTCAATATAGAAAATTTACAAACGCGTGGAAGTTTACAACTATTATAGTGGGTCCCAAAATTACCCACTATGACTGTTGTAATTTTACATGAAATTTTTTTACAGTGTATATAAGGTCTCGAATATTCATTTCAAACAATTCGGTTTGATTACGGTTATAATCCGAAACTACTCAACTTTCGGTTTTGGTGTAAGTTTCAATTCTTTTAAGTAGTAACGGTAAATAAATATATAATTATCGAAAATTACCGAAACTGATAGTAATCAAGGATTAAAATTATACGTTTTCACGGAGAAAATTATACGTAACCCGTTGGGGATGTTTGTTATTATTCGATAATACGTTACTCAACAAAATTAAAAGATATTCTAGAATAGGCAAACTTCGAGGTAGAATAACTTCAACAAAAATCATCGTAAGCCTATTGCTCGATTACGTACAAACACTTTTAAGTACAAATTAAAAATTAAGTTTAAGTAAGAAGATACGTAATTTCTATTCTTAAAGCAAAGAAATATATTTTAAAGCAGAGAATTTGTTTTCAAACGGGGAATTTGTGTCCTGAAATAGAATTTGTGTTTTGAAATCAGAGAATAATAGAATAAATAGTATAAGCAATCAAGTAGGCAACATAATAAATATAGACAATCGAGTAGTATGTAGCAATATTTGTAGGCAATAATACATGTAGGTAAAAATAATATCGTTTCTGAAATTTTTATTTGTGCGCAGGTTTATGTAGACATTCGAGCTATAGGCAAATGAGATGTAAACAAACGGTGCAGTAGGCAATCAGTTTGTAGGCAAACGGGGTTTTCCTTCAAATTGTTATCCGAAATTTTTGTTGCAAGTTCCTGATTCTAATTACAATATATTTACTTTTTTATGGGATTATTAGATTGTATATTGAGAATTTAAGTATAGAAAACACACGTCATAATTTCTATTGTTCTAATTTCTATAATATAAAAATTAGAACAATATACATTATTTATCAAAGGATATAAATGTATACAATCTTTATTCACATTCCATATATTAAATAAATTATATTATACTTTATACTCTACATATACTTTAATTAATAAACGTTTAAAAAGTATTTTAATACAAAAGAATTAGAATAATTTTATATTTGTTGAATAGCGTTTAATATTGTTGAATATGGTATTATCTCATGATATTTAAATACTTAATATATACCTCTCCGTCTTCTGTTATCAAAGCAACGGCTGACAAACCGGGATGGAAAATTACTAACTTTATTTCTTTGGTGAACATATATTCCACTTTTGCTATTACGTTACCGTGAATGGGGCTTATAAAGCCCCAATTGTTCTCGCAGTACAGGCACGATTTCAATAGAAGGCTTAAATAAAAATAATTGCTATTATCGGATATGTATGACCGTAAATATTACATTAAGTATAATTAAATAAGTAAACATATTTTGTCTACTTCTTTCGCGCGAATATTAATAAATAATAATTTTAGAAATTCAATTAAAAATATGTAAATTGATTTAAAATAAACTTAAAAAGAACATGCTCTGCAACAGAGGGAAAAAATAAAGAATTAGCAAATGGAGATCGTAGATTTCCTCAGTTAGAAATTATATTTTTGAAATAATTCCTATTTTATTTCGGTTATTGCTCAAGTATGATTGCTTATGCTCTTTGTGTTCATAGCTTTAATGTTTCATCATGAAATATACTTTTTGTAACATATTTAAGAACAGTTATCCCGATACTACGTAGCTTTCGAAAAAAAAATGCCTTTCATTGTTATACATAATTTTAAAAAAGGTGATTATGTATAACTTTCTCAGTAATACACACTGGAATCACATATGCTCATGAAATAAGAATTTTAATTGATTATTTATCATATAATTTTTTTATGGCGCAAGAAGAGTTAATTGATTATGGAATTAGGTTTCTTTACCTGCAGCTGCACTGTAAGGTATTTAATCCCTACTTTAAATGTGCTCTCTCTCTCTCTCTCTCTCTCTCTCTCTCTCTCTCTCT